>NC_134676.1:5704000-6007500 GCF_030463565.1 Pelecanus crispus | reverse complement strand
ATGCAAATTCACTACATGGTAGCTACAAAATCTTTGTACTAGGTAATGAAGACGTTTTAGTGTCAAGTGTTCTTATAAGACGTTAATGGAGCTAGGGTGCGTTTTTCAAGTCGCCTGCAAAGTTGGTGTTTGACAACATTGTGTGTCTAGTGATATTCTAATGCAAGCGTCATATTAATTGATAGAAAAAAGTGAATTAAGTAAAATGTGAAGTGCAGAACCAGGGGGTTTATTAGAAAGAGGTATATAAAGAGAGAAAAGTTCAAGCTACCTGAGTTATACAGTACCTTTAATTCACCTTGCTACTAAGCCAAAGGTGTAGGGAATATGATGGTGAATTATTCAGATTTGTTAAAGTCCTTACTATTTGGACTATTTAAAGACTGTGCAATGTGGTAACAAAGAAGGTTGAATTTATATCATGTGGGTTTTGCTGTGTCAGTGTAGAGTGTTTCCTCTAATATCCTTCCAAATTTTCATGTGACTGCTTGGAAGGGAAATCTCACTAAGTAACGGGTATTTCATTCACCCATCCCATCTACGCAAAGACGACCAGTCTTTTCTCACATTTCAAGGCAGTGAGCACTGTGTTCTCCTAATATATCTAAACATAACAGTGGCTTTTCCTAAGTGTTAGTGGGGCTTTGTTACTTTTCCAGGACACTTTTCCTGTTTGACAAGTTGTGTTAGAAAAGGTCTTACCTGTTGCGCACTTCCTTGTGCTATGTGGAACTGTCTACGCTTTTCTAGACCTTTTGTTTGTTCTGTCCTTCAGACCTAGAGTCCATTTAGACAGCAATTTTTTGTTCTGTAATATCGGAGCCACAGAAAGTTGATAAAGGACAAAGACCTCCTCTTTTTTGAATGGATGCTCCTTAATAATCTTTCCGCATAGGTTTATACGTACATACAAACATGTACATACACATGTTAAACTGAGGAAACTTTACAGAACAAATCTGCAGCAGGTAGCAACATTCCTCCAATGTCCTCACTAGGGGATTGAGACTAGAGAAGAGACACATCACAATTAAATAAACCTAATTAATTTTCACATGAAGTTTTCATCATTGAGGATTTCGGTTACTGTTGTTATTGTTTTAATTTCTAACACATGCATGTGCATAGAAATAACTGGAGCCTGCTTTAAAAAGCACTGGCGTAATTAAATGAGACTAACTTGATGAATGTTATCATATGCACCCTGGTTGCTGGGTACTGAAGTTCTATCTTCCTTTAATAACTTCGTGAGAGAAAGGGATGTTAAGCTGAATATGATGTATTCATTTCAGCAGGCAGCAACTGGAGCAATCAAAACTCATCCAACATATAAAGAAAACTGTATGGCTTGTGTAATACACATGTTGAACTCACTACAGACTCCATTCAAGAAAAGTTGTCTGGAGACTTCATCAGTGAACTAGCTTAGTTTCATTCAGATGTTATATAGATGACACACGTATCCATTTGTGGTTACTGGCAAAGACTCATTACAGCTGCTAGGATGTGCCTATGCCTCACAAGAAGAGAAGATTTCTGAAAAAGAGCTGTCTTCTGCTCTTTTTCCTCCTTTCTCTGTTCTTCTCTCATCCCCTTCTTTCTTGTACTTCTCTAAACCTCTTTCTACATTTCTATCATCATACCTCCTCACTTTTTCTTATGCTCAAAATTAATCAGTTTCCCTTTCCCCCATATATATTCTGCCAGACTAACATTCTTCCTAAAGAATGTCCCTATATTTTCTTTCTTTCCTTGCATCCTGACCCTGCAGCTGCTCTTCTCACTCCATATCCTGACTGTTCCCTGTCTTTTTATATTTGCTTTTTTGCTGCAGAATGACCATTGCAGTTATAAACAAGTATGTTTTATACAATTGAGATATTGCTCGGGTAATGACTATAGCTAAGTACCACAGGCTGTGATTACAGTCAGTATCTTCCCTTCCCCTGATTAAATATTGGAAATAAATGGAGCTAAATGAACTCTTCTTGGCTAAACAAAGCCGTGTTAAAACCATTGATTTATTGAGCATCAAACTGCTTTGTTTGAAAGATTTGGGGGTTGACAGACTTTTGCTGTATCCCACGTACTGTTTCTGCCAGACTCTGTGCAAACTCCTGGTGGAGAGCCACAAAACCAGGAGTCATGCTTTCTGGTATTCTCTGCTCTGTGACGGGTCTGCTGAAGGGTGACACTCCCTGAAAACCAGTTTATTTCGACATGGGAAGAACCCATAGCAATGCACTCTGAGCCTGAAGGGTCTTCAGCCCCAAGTTTCTAATCATGAGCTCGAGTCAATCAAATAGGTAAACCCTTTGAGGTCCCATGTCCTGGACAGTCCCCCTCAAGACACTTCAACATCTAAAACTCAATTTGGGTGACACTCAAAATCCAAATACTCAAAATTTGCCTCAGAATAGAAATTTTGCCAGCTCTGGTGTACCCTCATTTAAGATGACTTGTATTACATGCACAAAATGGTTATTTTGTCCATATGGTTGATGTGTGTGGTTACCACCTACAACAGCAGCTGAGTGGTTAGTGGGTGTAATTTAAGGGCTGAATTGAAAAATCTCTGACATGAATGAAAAAAACCTCTGATAGATGTCAGCAGGGTTTTGTTTTGGGGTTTTTTTTGTTGTTGTTTTTTTAAGCAAATTAATATCCTGTTCATTCACTAAAAAAAGGTGGCAAAATTTTCAGAATTCCTCAGTGCATAAGTTCATTTGACAATCAGATAGGGTGGGGAGTATTTAATGAGCAGCTGGGAAAAGGAAATTTTAGTCTAATGTCTCAGACTCCCTCTCTTCCTTGTATAACCATTAAATAATTCAATGTCTCAGTTTCCTGTTGTGAAACAGGGATAGTAGCACTTCCCTTACTAAGGTAGGGAGAATGGCAGTTCAGAGAACAAATATTATTTTTAAAATGCTAATGAGGAGTAGGTAGGTATTTTGGGTAGGCTAAAACCCTGTCCCCAGCTATGAGATCTAAACCTTCATCCCTAAGTGATATCAAAATTTTTTCAGGGATTTTTTTCCTATCTGCTTGTTCGAATGGGAGACTATGCCTTTGTACCAAATGACCACCAGAAACACCTTATACAACTGATGATTCTCAAAGCTAGTTGTAAAAAATAGAAATAAATCATAATAGTGTTCCAGAAAAGCCTACGTTTTTGATAGGAGTAGCTTTCATGAGAAATCAGAGCAGAGGGGAGACATGTGTAATATATTTCTCAGTATTAATAACTGCTTCTTCTGCTTACACATAACAAAAGAGATTTTAATCACTGTGGTAATCTCTGTCTTTGAAATGAACAGCTCATATTAATCTTTGGACAAAATTGAAGCAAATGAAGGTAAAATCTAGAATATAAAAGTGCCATCAGAATTCTTATTGAAAACAATAAGGATCCTTATTGAAACCATCATATTAAAGTTTCCAGTTGTTTATTTCTTTTTACAGGAGCTCCTTATTTTATGTCTTGAATAGGATTTCCCTAAATAAAATTGCACCGTGCAAAGTGCCATTATGATTTCCAACATTCATTTCCAGAGGGGCTCCTGCTAGTCCATAGCTATAACTATGATGAAAAGGGGCTGCAGACAGCCCGTTGCAATAATGCCATCTCCTCATCTATCAACCCAGCAGATTATATGAGTAGCATCTCCTTAGAATAGAAACTCAGAGACAGAATAATCAATGAGATCTGGCATCCTGAGTGCCCACACGAATCCATTGCTATAAAAGATGCTGAATTGTTACTGCTGTACAAAATCTATGGAATTGTAGTCAGCAGGGCTGAGACCAGGAAGAAAGGCATTAAGGATTGACTGAATATTTTGGTGTTGGTCTCTGGTTTTAGAGTAATATATGCCATTGTAGGTATGCTTTGGAATTTCCTGCTAGTTTCATGCTGTGATTTCACAATGCAGGAGTTTTAGGGGCCAAATTGGGGCCAGAAGCAGCCATGTCCTTCCCACACTGTTTTTTCCTCCCTTGATTCAATCCAATTATTGATAGTATCTGCATGTGACATGGATCAGGAAACTGAGCTTTCTCCCTCTGGTTCTGAAGGAGAATTTTTTTGCTGTCATGTTATTGTTGCTTGTAGTACTGAGGTTTTTTAATCCAGACCAGTTTCCTCCTGCAATGTGAGTGTAGGAACAAGCAGTCAAAGGCAGAAAGAAGCAGCTGTAACTCCTTAGTCTGATATTCCCTCCAGACGTCTCTGATCAAAACCCTACAGAATGTAGGATTTGGTCTGTTCTTAATCAACCTAAGATCCAACTTGTTCTCTGTAGGCTCCTGTCACTCTTCAGTGACTCTGGAAGACACCAAGGACAACTAGGATCTTAATTTAGCAATGGCTGTTGGGGGGCTTAATGATGTGAGATGAGATGAGATGAGATGAGATGAGATGAGATGAGATGAGATGAGATGAGATGAGATGAGATGAGATGAGATGAGATGAGATGAATCTGGCCCTTAGGCACGGATGTCAGAGATACCAAACCTTCTCCAGCCACCCAAATTCAGGAACAAAGATCAGGAGGGCTGGACAGAGCTAGATTAATTATCAGTATAATACAGATAACAACATTCACACGTTGGAAGGTTATAGGCTCTTCGAGTGACTATCTTATTTCCGTAGAGAAGACAGGTAGGTACATAGTAAGTAACTTACAATCAGTAACTTACTATAAGTACGAGCTCAGGTCTTTGGACATCTGTGGTATGCTTGTTGTTATAGGTATGCCTTATATTTCATCCTGATGCTCCTGAAAACCTATAGATCTGCTTCAGCTATCTAAACAAAGCAAATGAAAGAGATTAAAAATTTACACCCAAGAGTGCTAAGCTCTGTGAAAAAAGTTCTCTTACTGATTAACTGCATTGTTGACCTTTTATGTATTCTAAAACATTTCACACCTTTCAGCACATGAAATAATACTAGAAGCACGTTAGGTGATGATCCAGGATTCAGTCCTATCCCAACCCTTAATTTGAATTTGTGTCAAGATACCATAATTTTCTGAATGGACTGATTGAGCCCTCTTTTTCAGCAACAACGGTTGTATATGCCCCACAGCGCTGCCCATCACTGTTGAGGGCTGTAGCAATTTGCATTCACATGGCACCTGCAGCCCTCAGAGATAAGAATACAACCTGCAGTGTTTTCTCTGTAGAGCGGTTTTCAGACCAATAGCTCATTCACTGATCCACATTGCCTTTCATAAGGAGCAAAATATTGGAAGGCATTTCAGCCCCGGCTTCACAGTCTAATATTAGATAAGAATATTTAAAATGTCTAGGAAAGGCTTTTGTCCATAGTCTGAGGTCAGGTTTTGAAATCTTTGCAAACTCTCTCTCCAGGGAGGCTGTGTAGAGAGAGCCATCCTTTCAGCTCACCCTTGAATGCACTTTGAACAAGCAGCTGCTTTTACTGTAAGCATGTTATTAATGGTCTCTTTTCAAAAGCAGAGATAGTACCATGGAAAACGTTCTATTGATTTTTTCCCTTTCCCTGTCCCTGTTTCAATCACACTTGTTTGAATGGCTTTCATTTTTAGCAACAACAAGAGATTCTTCGAGGAAAAGTGGTATCTAGGTGCAGCCTTAAATAAAATCACTGCTCAATTTAAGCTCTGAAAAATACTATTGATATTTTAATAGAAGATTGGAGAACCAATTGCTGGTTCAATAATAGCTACAAGGAGTTTATACATAGGAATCATGCACAAGGATCATTTTATTTCTCTCACTGTACATGTTAACAGAAAACAGCAGCCTAAATCTTGACTCACTTGATTATTACATGTCAAGGATCTCAGGGACATGGAAATACTTCATTCTAATTTTCTAAAGTGGAAATGTGCACTGAGATACCTGCGCAGGGTTCAGAATACAGAATATAGAACAGCAAATAATATCCTACGATATATTTCTATATAATAATATTCATGCAGAAGAATATGCAAGTAAGAAATTGTGCATACCTGGAAATATGATTTCTCTTCTCACTTCGGTTATGGTTGCTATTAGAATAATAAAATCATAGAATCATTAGGTTGGAAAAGACTTTTAAGAACATCAAGTCCAACCATAAACTTAGCACTGCCAAGTCCACCACTAAACCATGTCCCTAAGTGCCACATCTACACATCTTTTAAATACCTCCAGGGATGGGGACTCAACCACTTCCCTGGGCAGCCTGTTCCAATGCTTGACTACCCTTTCCACAAAGAAATTTTTCCTAGCATCCAGTCTAAACCTCCCCAGCACAACTTGAGGCCATTTCCTCTTGTTCTATCACTTGTTACTTGGGGGAAGAGACCAACACCCACCTCACTACACCCTCCTTTCAGGGAGTTGTAGAGAGCATTAAGGTCTCCCCTCAGCCTCCTCTTCTCCAGGCTGAACACCCCCAGCTCCCTCAGCCGCTCCCCATCAGCCCTGTGCTCCAGACCCTTCACCAGCTTTGTTGCCCTTCTCTGGACACGCTCCAGCACCTCAATGTCTTTCTTGTACTGAGGAGCCCAAAACTGGACACAGCATTCCAGGTGCAGCCTCACCAGCGCCGAGTACAGGGGGACAATCCCTGCCCTGCTCCCGCTGGCCACACCATTCCTGATACAAGCCAGGATGCTGTTGGCCTTCTTGGCCACCTGGGCACACTGCTGGCTCATGTTCAGCCGGCTGTCAACCAACACCCCCAGGTCCTTTTTGGCCAGGCAGCTTTCCAGCCACTCTTCCCCAAGCCTGTAGGGTTGCATGGGGTTGTTGTGACCCAAGTGCAGGACCCAGCACTCAGCCTTGTTGAACCTCATCCAATTGGCCTCAGCCCACTGATCCAGCCTGTCCAGATCCCTCTGTAGAGCCTTCCTACCCTCCAGCAGATCAACACTCCCACCCAATTTGGTGTCGTCTGCAAAGTCACTGTGGGTGCACTCGATCTCCTCGTCCACATCACTGATAAAGACATTCATCAGAACTGGCCCCAGTACTGAGCCCTGGGGAACACCACTGGTGACCGGCCGCCAACTGGATTTAACTCTGTTTACCACAACACTTTGGGCCCGTCCATCCAGCCAGTCTTTTACCCAGCAAAGAGTACACCCAGCCAAGCCATGAGTTGCCAGCTTCCTAAGGAGAATGCTATGGGAAACAGTACCAAAGGCTTTACTACAGTTTAGGTAGACAACATCCACAGCCTCTTCCTCGTCCACTAAGCAGGTCATCTTGTCCTAGAAGATCAGGTTGGTCATGGAGGACCTGCCTTTCATAAATCCATGCTGACGGGGCCTGATCACCTAGTAGTCCTGTACATGCCATGTTATGGCACTCAGGATGATCTGCTCTGTAACCTTCCCCGGCACCGAGGTCAGGCTGACAGGCCTGTAGTTCTCCAGATTCTCCTTCTGGCCCTTCCTGTAGATGGGCATCACGTTTACTAACCTCCAGTCAACTGGGACTTCCCCAGTTAGCCAGGGCTGCTGATAAATGATTGAAAGTGTCTTGGTGAGCACTTCCGCCAGGCGGGGAAGACGACTGGCCTGGCTGAACAGAGAGCTTTGGCTGGAACTCAGGAAAAAAAATGGGGGTCTATGACCTTTGGAAGAAGGGACAGGCACCTCAGGAGCACTGCAAGGATGTTGTGAGGTTATGCAGGGAGAAAATTAGAAGGGCCAAAGCCCAACTAGAACTTCATGTGGCTACTGCCATAAAAGACAATACAAAAGAAGTTTGAGGATATATTATAAATGCACTTATTTTTTAATCCCCAAATCCATATTAAAAAAAAATCTATATTTTTTTATATTTTAAGCAAACTCCTGACTTCCAAGGACTCGTCATTTTTTAATGGTGGTAACTGAAAAATTCTGCCTCTAAAGTGGTATAATTCTTCAGAGACAGTGAGTAGAGAAAATAACTACCATACATACTAGAAGCTGTAAGATATGAGCCAGAAGCACAACTTCTACCTATTAAGCCAGAAGCACAATTACATTATGCATAAAATTTACACAGCATTGCTCATAGTACCCATTTGACAAATTCTTTGCTTCCCTAACATCAGTTGTGTTGCACTGAACACTGAAAATTGAAGTTGGAAGCCAAGACACAAATTTAGGAATAGGTAACTGCTTTAAAATGCTGGCTTGATTTTCCAAACTGTTTTCAGCCAGGAATATTGATTTCTCCTTTCATGTGTTTTTCATACTTTTAGTATCAAACAACTGAAAAAAACTCTCCATGACATGCAGTCTTTTTGCTTTCAACCCTTTGCCCATAAGGACTTAGATATTTATCTGATGGCTGCTTGCCTTCTTTAACAGGCTATGGTTACCAATGTGAGCTTTGACAGGAGAGCTGTTACATTTTTATTTCAACACTATGTCCTACATAAAAGTTGGCAATAAGAGAAAGTACTCTATAGGATATGACTCCCCCATGGTTTGTTCCTTCACATGCTGACATTTTTTACATGTCAATAATGCTCAAGTGAAGGCATCTTATTAAAAAAAACAAAACACAAAAGAACAGAAAGACAAAGAAGAAGGGAAAAGAAGGCGGCAGGGGGAGGCAAATAAAACAAGATCAGGCATCTTCTGGTCACAATAAGTAATTCAGACGTTCCTCATGGCTTTAACTTAGAGATCAGTTTATGAGGAATTTATTCAGATGTAATACGTAAAACAGGAACATGTGAGTTAGGTAGCCTGATGCAGGTATGAAAATTCAGTTCTTTAGCAACATTCACTGTTTAGAGCCCCTTTCCTTTGCCTTGACTATGCTCTTGCCAACCTGATCGCACCTCAAATCCATTCCCTGACTTCACTCATGATGACTTGGATGTTTATGGCCACACCTGTACAGTGCCCCTGTTCTTCCCCGCTTGCTTTCTCTTAGCAAAACTGGTGTTAAACTCCATGTTTTAGTTTATCAGAATATTAATTAGATACATTTTCTGTTGAAATATGATCCTGTTCAGGCCTTCAGAAATATTACTTTTCAGTTCTGTCTTCATGTTTTTGTCTGAAAAGGGCAATATGAAGTTGAAAAAGGCAGGAAGTCAGCTTATATTCTTTGTTACATATCTTAATATGACATTTTTTCTCCATTTCTGCACAAAATCATTGGCTTGTGTTAATCTTGTGGTCCTTAATGAACTCCTCATACTGTCCTACAGAACTTCTATCAAGCTTATTATTTCCATCTTACATTTCTATATCTGATTATGCCTCCCAAAATATACTACCTTGCACTTGTCTCCACTGAATTTCAGTTTATTTCTTTTTCAAAACATTTT
This sequence comes from Pelecanus crispus, assembly GCF_030463565.1. Classification (NCBI taxonomy): domain Eukaryota; kingdom Metazoa; phylum Chordata; class Aves; order Pelecaniformes; family Pelecanidae; genus Pelecanus; species Pelecanus crispus. The sequence goes on along the minus strand of NC_134676.1, from coordinate 5,998,184 downwards.
CCTAATAGATACAGGTCATTTTGAATAAAATTTCTTTCCACCAAAATGCTTCAAGACTTTCCCATCTGTCCGTGATCTGATAATTTATAAGTCATATTTTACACCACCATATACATCATTAATATCAGGAATATCAGGGTAGAACTCCACTTCCTGTGCCCTTCCATTTTGACTGTGAACTGGTGATAGGTACTCTATAGTAGTTTCATATTGTGCTTTTGATTAAATGATTTCTAGTCGTGGCTTAAACAGGAGCCTTTTGTTCCTGATGAGCTGCATAGCTCATTTGGTTTTCTTTGCAGAGATGGATAGATGGATACAGTTATCAATCCTGTTTGTTATGTTATGTTTTCAATTGCAATAACATATCAACTATTCTCTTGTTCTACAAATGAGGATCTTTTGCATTTGCTTATGATAAATAATGCCACTGGTTCAATTTGTTTAAAAGTATATCTTAATGTAAGCTGATTTAAACTACAGTACCAAATTTTGTAGTAGCCTGTATTTAAGAGATTGTACTCCGTCATTTTTTCCCCTGATTGTTATTTTATCTTTTCTTTTATTATCTTAACTGTTCTATCAGATGGCAGTTTTGTGCACTGGGTTTTTTTACCATCCTTCCTATTAATAAAAATGAGAAAAATATGTCTCTATTCATCTCCTCCATTGCATTCCTAGTATAGTGTTGTCTGTAGTATATTTTGCAGCACTTTTGCTGTTTGTGTCCTTCTTTATCCTGGGTGATATACTAAACATTGCTTAGTCATGAATATAATTACTGTGTTTTCCATCATGTGGTTCATAAATTCCACCAGGGGAGCCTCGTTCACATTTGTATCTTAAATAAGAATTTCTTTTATCTGATTTTTCACCAAGTGGCTTCTTGAGATCTATTATGCTCTCTGGCCTAAAAAAAAAATACAACCCAGAACTTTCAGAAACTCACAAAATTGGTATTAAAAGTAGCTGTATGATCAGCTACAGAATAATCCATAAGCCGTGAATGTACAAGCTATGTAACCCTGGCTGGAGACACTTAGAAAAAAACAGGGTTTTTATAGGTATAGGAACCATCCAGATTTCTTTATGGTTCGCTGAAGGAGTAGTTTCTCTGATAATGCACAGTTTATTATTCTCCTCCCTACTGAATTAAACTGTTCAATATTTCCTAAAGTTAAAAGTAAGAGATAAGAAAGAAGGAAAGTCTCAGCTATTACTAGATTCCACATTTTCCAAAAAACTGGGTAACTTCTGCAAACACACTGCAACATTAGCAATGGTTTGTGCATTATGAGCCAGATGAGGGAAGATGTTGCTTCATGAAATAGATTCTCAGAACTAATCTCTAAGAAAAGCCCATAAATCAGCATTATGAAGTAGTCATGGAGAAGGGTGAATTTTGGAGTTTATGGGAATGGCATAGCGAGGCTTTAACAGTGGCGACCAAGGGCAGAGACAGGTTTCTGGTAGAAATGTTTGTTTTCCCTTTTTCTAACCTAGTTGCCAATTTTACAATCCAAAACCTAATTCTGTGCTTTACTACAACAGGCTCCATTTCCTCTGCTCCTTAAATCATGTTTAATTGTTTCAAGAAGATATGACAGGAACTGTCCTGTGTCTTCTCAGAAAGCAGTGAATCAATGTGCAGCACAGAGCAGTGATAACTTACTGAGCCTCTACCATTCAAAACAGATTTTGAAACTCTCAAATTAGGATGGCAAGTCACAGCTGCAAGGATCAACCTGAGAACTGGTGACACCGAATGCCAAATCTGTAGAGAGCTGGTGCCTTCAGCTGATTAATACAATTCTCTGTAGAAGTCAACAAGACTGTTTAGACATGTTATAGTAACTTCTTCCATGCTTCTGACCAGACCTTTTTTTCTCCTGCCTTTCAATGGCAAGTGACTTTTTGGTGGCTGTTGACCAGGCCTATTTCCTTCACCTAACGCTGCAATTTCTTCCATTTCATAGAGTTCAACAGCCTATCTTTGCTGAAAAATGTGCTCAGCTCTTCAGAAAACCCAGCTTTTCTTTGGGTTTTGTCTACATCTTCTAAGAGAAATCTTTGATCTCTTTGGTCCAGCTTAGATTTTGTTCACCTACAATTTACTGGCCGTATGCTCAGCTGTACATTGATCAGTGTAACAGTAATCTGTGGGCAGATTAATCTATATTAGAGTGACCATATTGACTACAATGCAACTACGCTTCTTGGTTTCATCTGAACATCTGTCTGAATATTTCAAGTCAACAGGTTTACACTGATTTATGTCAGCTGAGGCATCTATCACCTGGGCAAAATATTCCATAGCCGCCTCAGATTTATGGCTTCAGACCTTCCTTACTGTAAATTCCCTATGTGTTCCAAGTTCCTTAGGTTGTTCATATCCATTCTCTTGTCTCTTCCAAACACTAAACCATGACTGCTCACTCAAGCTGGTGAATACGCTAGTAGCATCCCTTCAAGTAAGGCCTTTATTAAATTCTAGTAACTAACATGGTACTTTGGACCTGTGGAAGAGTTTTCTTTTTCACTACATTTTCTTTGCCAGCTCCCTTTGTGTGTTTGAAAAATGGATAAATGAGATACCGCCTTTCTAATGATAGTCATTGTTAGTGTGTGCTGCCAAACTCCTTTGAGTGCAATGACCTATGAACAGTGGGTTGCCACAAATGTGGTGATTCTTGGTTTGGCTTACACAACAACACTGGGCCTGTGCTCCCCAAACACCAGGAAAATCAATCCTGTAGTTCTAGGACCACTTTTTGTTACAAGTTGTAAGGAACCTGAGGGCACTAATAGGCCTTAATTGTCCTGACCCAACTCCCAGGGGACCCCTGCTTACACCTGGCCTCCAACCCTTCTTCCTCAGTAGACCTCAGACCTGCACTGTAGTTAGCTTGTCTCCTGTATGGGCCCCTCAGACATACACTGTGGCTTGCCTCCAGCCCTGGGTCCAGCCCCTTCTCCCTTGCTCCTGAAGGGACTCCTTTGCTGAACCCTTGACATGGTTCATCCCTTCGCCCTGTCCAGGGCTGTTGACAGACCCTGTCACTGGTCCCCAGTTCTGCTTGCCATGATGGGACCCCATGAGATGACCTTGTCGGTGAGGGCACTGCCTGCACTAGGTTACCTTCTGCTCTCAACTTGTCCCTCATCACAGAGCAGCCCTACTCTTGCTGTGTCCTAACACAAGTAACAGCACATGTTCCATTCAGCCATCAGCAATTTAAACAAATTGCTGTGCTATGAGAAAACTGGATGCTTTCATTTTACATCAGCTGTTTCTTCAAGGCATTAAACCTCCTTGACAGTTCTTCATGTCAACCAGAATTTCTGAATCTTGCAGTTGCCAGTGACCCAAAAAGATTCTTATACAGCTCTGCACAAAAGGGCCGTCACCGAGTGAACGGATGTCTTGTAGTCCTGAAATGTAAAATCTATCACCTAGAAAATATTTAAAGCATTTCATTTGACTTTTTACTCCAGGGACTGAAAAAGTAGCTCAGTCCAGCTGCAATACAATAGCTGCTGGCACGGGCAGGAGGCACCTCCTTGCCAGAATGAGGGAGAACAGGAAGAAATGAAGGACCAAGGTTCCTGAGGGTTGGCCTTACTTTGTTTGTGTTGTGGTTTAACCCCATCTGGCAACCAAGTACCAAACAGCTGCTCACTCACTCCCCCCACAGCGGGATGGGGGGAAGAGAATTGGAAGGGTAAAAGTGAGAAAACCCATGGGTTGAGATAAGAACAGTTTAATAATTGAAATAAAATAATAATAATAGTAATAATAGTAAAAAAAAAAAAAAGGAAAATAACAAAGAGTGAGAAATAAAACCCAAGAAAGAGAAGTGATGCAAATGAAAACAATTGCTCACCACCAACCGACTGATGCCCAGCTAGTCCCCAAGCAGTGGCCCCCCAGCCCACCTTCCCCCAGCTTTATATGCTGAGCCATGACGTCATATGGTATGGAACATCCTTTGGGTCAGCTGTCCCAGCTGTGTCCGCTCCCAACTTCTTGTGCACCCCCAGCCTGCTCGCTGGTGGGGTGAGGTGAGAAGCCAAGAAGCCCTTGACTCTGTGTAAGCACTGCTCAGCAATAACTAAAACATCCTTGTGTTATCAACACCGTTTCCAGCACAAATCAAAAACATAGCCCCATACTAGCTACTGTGAAGAAAATTAACTCTACCCCAGCCAAAACCAACAGAGTTGGCTATGAAAGAGGTTGGAGTAAAGGACACAACAAACTTTGGGAAAGATGAGGCAATCTGTGAGCTCCGAGAAACATTTAATACTGGGCTCACTGGGGGAGTTCATGTTACTTCACGGGGGGTGAAGTGAGAGGTCACAGGAGCTGCCAAGGACTGTCACTGCCCAGATAGTGCAGAAAGAGGATTGTTTCAGCGTTGAGGGTTGGAAAGCAAATACAAGATTTGTTTTGCTGCCTTTGGCCATCCCTGGTGAGAGATCTTTCATGTCAAAAGTAAATAGTGTCAGTCACCGTTGATAGTGATCTGTGTCTTTTCACATGTTAAGTATATTTAATTGCTGATAGTGCCTCAGATGCCCAGCCGTTGGGCCAAAACTTGCTTTCATTTACGTCAGTTGAAATCTGGAGAAAATCCACCAGAGTCAATATAAATTCCTCCAACTTTATGAGAAATGTCTGCGAGGTGTATTTGGCTCACAAACACAGTGAGTGAAGGAAAATGAGTATTGCAGTGTTTTCACATGTGTTTTCATCATAACTGAATAAACAGTTGAAATATTAAAAAGTTTCATAGGATGAAAGCTTCTTAGAAATTATATGGGAATTGAAATGATTCTTTCCTGGTAGTTTTAATGTTAGCTTTCATCTGTCCAAACAATGGCAATTGTATACCAACAGGTGTATATATATATATATATACCTCTCGGACACTGTGGGGCCTGGGGTTCCCACCTGCACCATGTCTGTCTTTAGGTAGGCACTCATTTACACTGCCTGATTAGAGCTGGAAAAGAGCAAATCTGAGGGTAGAAACCATTAGTAACCAAAATCATCCAACCCCATTGGAGTTATAGGCTAGTATCTACTCATGCTGAATTACATTCAGGCTGGAGGAGTTTGTCAATGGCAATATGTTTTCTCAGGACCGACCCTGCTGGAAGGAGCAATCCCAGTGGCTCAAAACTACTTCATTCCCTTCCTCCTTCCACTCCCCGCTCTGCTAACCTTTGTGAAGGTGGCATGAATCACTTGGTGGTTAGATACGGGAGCAGCTAATAAGGGTGGCCGTTGCGATAAAATTGAAGGGCTGCGATACGGACAAATGACACCTCAGGACTGCAATCTCAGCTGAGCTCATCAGCTCATTTTAGAGACAATTTCTTTTTAATTGGGTGTGTGAGAACAGTCTCAAAGCTTTTACATTCAATACTGGATGAAGGAAAAGCCTTTAATAATGGAAATTACAGCACTTATTAGCTGAACACGTTACATGAAGAATGAACCAAGTGGTAACTCTTACTCACCATCTTACACTGTTTAATCCTCATGTGTAACTCAGCAATGCTGGGCTGAGATCAGGCTGCTTTCCAGGATGTCTGGTCCTTTACAAGTCACCTTTGGAAGGATGTTTTGAGCTCATCAAGGAAAAATAGTGGTCAGCTATATGAAGGGTGGGAAAAATTCTGTCTCTCTAGTCAGTAACAAAACACACTGTAATTTCAGCTGAGCCAGGATTTCATCTGTTAGCTTTTAAATCTCTAGACATTAAGTTTGTGTCTCTGCCTACAAGCCCTATCAACACCAACAGTGAGCCTACACTTTGGCAATCAGGGGAGCTGCTCATTTCCTTCAGTCACTGTTATCTGCTGCCAACGCTTTCCAGAATAACAAAGAACACAGCACAACTTGTGTTTTACTTCTTTCCAGTTTCAATGGGAAAAATCGGTCTTATAAATTTTTTATATCCATGTACAGCAATTTCAAGTTTGATTGGGTTTGCTCACTGCCACATGTTATTGCCTTGGAAGTAACCCCTCTCTCCATCTTTTGCATGTGCTGCTGGAGGTATAAGATTCCCATACCACGTCTGAGCTTTTCTGCATGCAGCTGGCATCATGGCACCTTCACTTACAGCTCTCTCAAGGCTTTTGGAGACTGCATCTGTGTAAGCAAAATGTGCAGACCAGTACTCTTGTGATCCAAAGTCCATGGAAATGAGTGTCTTCTAACTGCATTAAAATAAATAAATATAAATTTAGGGTTTAAGCAAACCAGAACATATGAGCAGTTTGCAGTAATACACAAAAGGTGTTTCAGTGATCAGGGTTTGAAGTGTGAGTGGATGCTTTGACAGACTGAATGAACTGTTGCTGTTTAACAGCTATCTTGCAAGAATGCTAGAAGACATGCGCAAGCCTGTGTGTGAAAATGAATACTGTTTTATTGACTCAGACTCTGGGACAGGTTCACAGACTGTGTAGACAGGTTTGGTTCTCCAGAACAAAAAAAAAAAAAAAAAAAAAAAAAAAAAGATGCTGATTAGTGCTATCTGGCCTTCTGATTTCAGTGGCAGTGATGATTTATGAATTTCTTCAGCTGAAATTCTTCAGTGGCAGTGACAAGTGGTAGAGAAAAAAAGTGAAGCAGCAGAAGGTGACATACAATTTTTCAAGAGCTATTCTTTTAGCTTTGGTTGTCGTTGTGTTCTCCTACAGTAACTGCTCTGAACCAAGCTATTACATTGCATTTTACACAGCAAAGTCAAGGACAGCTTTCTTAAAATAAGGGAAACAAGACTGACCCCATGCTAGGGCCTAATTTTCTGTCTGAACAGCAGAGAACTCTCACCCATGGTCATCATTAGAGGGAGAAACAGCAAAGTACAGCAAGCTGTGATCTTATGGCAAATGTTGCTTACATTTTTTCCTCCTGCATTCCTGAAAATTTTCCCTTGAGTCACTGTAACTCTGGGGAATGGTATATATTGTATGTGAGTGAAATTGCTGTCCCTTTTAGCAAGGGTACCTAAGACTAACTGCAAACCAGAAGCAACATATGGAAAGTGTGTCACACACTGTGATTTTGGTACAGTTGAAACTCATTCCTTCCCAATAAGAATAACTGAAGTGGAAGTCATTTGGTCCCTCCAGATTTTAGAAAACTGCTTGATGCTGAAATGTGAAGGTTCAAGTCCTCCTAGAAACCCATACTGGGGAAACATCATATTTTTTTTTTTCCCAAAGAAGGACCAGAACTCTAGTTGACCACGAATGTATGTGACAAGTTTTCTCTTCTACAGGAAGCCTGAAATCAAGGTACCTGGGAAGACCACAGAAGCATTTCAGATATGACAGCTGTCCTGTCTTAGGGGTACAGTGAATTAATTACTCATACAAAGGGCCTGCAGCATCTCTGTGCAGTACTCATATTATTGGAGCAACATCAAAGAGGCTGAAGCATAGCACAAATAAAATTATTTTTGGTTCATTGAGTTTGTCTTATAACTGTGTTACTTGGGTGCAAAAGTACTGTTTTAACATCACAGAAGCTTGCTCTGGATCAAAATCAAAACTGTTCAGTTCCTCTTTCACCACTATGACGCTCCATAGGAAAAAAAAAAAAAAAAAGAAAAGGATTTAGATTTAATCACTCTGCTATTCCTTAGTGTCTCTTTCTATCAGGCCCAGGTATCCGTAATGTTAACTGGGGAACTGCCTGCGTACGTATAGTGTTTTTGATGTACTCTGCCTTAACGTTTTGTAAGTGCTCTGCTTTCTGAAGAGCTAAGCAGCCAGTTTGGCCTCAGTTCAATGTGGCCATATGCACATACACTTTCCTAGTAGGTTTTGCTTTCACAGCTTGTCTACATGGGGAAGTTAGATTAGCGTATGAATTTACAACACACTAGCTACTGCGTATGGTTGAAGCACAGGCTCCACTGAACCCCATGAGCTACAACTTTCTGTTCACCTTCCTGGCTGCCAGGAGAAGCTAAAATTAGGAATAACTACAGGAAAACTGCCCCATTTTATGTTTGGTCTTGCTCAAGCCTAGGCTATCAAGATTATATGGAAGATGGCTTGAGCTCATGTTGAGATGCCACATTGCTCCCCTTTCTTGAGAAAATTCAAACTATAATTGTAAATGTCTGCCAAGACTTAAAGAGGGTTTTCAAATGATGCTGAGGACAGTGGTGAAAATAAGCAAAGGTGCAGTTCCCACTTTCCATTCGTGGAAAAAGTGATAATTACATTGCTTTGAGGCCTGTGTTCACTGTAGAAACTGCATAGGAAATATTAAAAAGATCCAGCAGTGGTACTTAAAGGAAGGGTTATGTATTGGGACAATGTCTTCCACCCAACACACATGGGAGCGCCCTGGAGCCATGTCTGAGTTTAATGATCTTAACATCAGCAAAAGGACCGCTTGAGCAGTGTTGACAAAATAGCCTGGAATAAAATATCTTTCAGTTTCCAGCCATTCTACAGTATACATTACAATGATTACGTGCCCCACTCCATTATCATGAAAAAAAAATTCAGGTCTTCATTTAAGAGACTTAAATAATGAAAATGTCAATTTTTTGTTTTCATTTAGTACCTTTCCATTGTCCCAGATGACAATTCAAAAGCTCTTTTAAGTCCTATTTATGTTACAGCCCACCTATGAAAATCTAAGTAAGCATGGCTGAAGAATCAGTACAGTGTACCATTGTGTTCTGGTCCATTTTCCTACCTCTGTAAAACCACGAAAGTGAGGAAGAGATGCAAGTCTCTATCTGTACCTTGTACAAATGGCAGAACCAGCAACATTTCTTGAAGAGCTGACTCTGCAAAACTCCAGACTGGATGCGCAGAGGCAGCTTAAGTAAGGCTAAAAAAAAAAAAAAAAACCAACCTAAACAAACGAAAAGCATCAGTGTAAACGGACTTGCTACATGCAAACTTCTCAGTCTTGCATTCCAGTTATCACAAGCTGCCTGCTTGTGGAACTCGTGTGATTTCAAGCAGCCATGGATTTTCAGGGCAGGATTGAGGGCAGATGGTCTCACTCTGGTATTATACCTTTTTCATTATAACTTCCCTAAGTTTTCAGAAGTTTGTGGCTTTGTCTCCAGGCCATTCCCCTCTTCAGCCTTTGATTCTCAAGCACTGGGGAAAAAAAAATATTAATAATCCTTAGCACAGCTGAGGTGCCATATACTCAAGGAATTGGCAAAGCTCCTCATCCCTTGGAGATAAAGAAAGGGACAGCTGAAAGGAACTAGATGGTTTCTGACAAGGAAAAAAAGGCACTTCTGTACCAGAAACTGCTTATTGAAAAAAAGAAAACAAGTCCCAAGGTAGGTTCTGTAAAACACGTGATACCATAGCTGTGGTTAGATGGCTTCAAGCCAGGCAAAGAGAATAGATGAGATGGGTTAGCTCTGCCACTGCAGATGGTAGAGCAGTGGAACGTGGATTATCTACCCCAGCAGTGGAGTGAACTCTCCCAGACACACAAATTCTGGAGAACTACCAGTGATAACCACTGAAAAGTTGACTGTAGCGAATCTGTTTGGTCTCGAGAGCACTTACCAAGAGTTGAAGGACATTACAGTCAATTGATTTGTAGACAATGCCTGAAAATAACCCTGGCTGGAGTGAGTTGTTCTCTGTTTGTTAGTTTTGTCTTTAGTTACTGCCTCTTTTATATGCCTTTTGTGTATTGTTCATCTGGAAGTTGAGTACATTCTTGCTTACTCTGTCAGCTTTTTTTTCACCCCATTACAGGGTCACCTATGAAAAGCTTTGAAGGTTTGACTCACAGGCATGGAACAAAATTTGTTTCAGGTGATAATGTTTCCCAGTAGGAGAGTGTTTGGATTGTTGGAAAAGTAGTTTGTTATGAGAATATAAAACCAGTTTCCAGGATGAACAAGGGAATTGTTTTGTTCGTTTGCAGTGCAGAGTTAGCGAGCAATAGCCTGAGGGGGTCAACTCTAAATCAGGCTGCATAATTCCTTGCTTTCATTTCCATATCCTTTTGCCTCCATCCAGCCCAGCTCTACAAAATTATTTTCCTTGTTGTATATATAGCTAGGCTGTGGAAAACAAAGATCGATATTGCGAATATGTGTCCTGGAGATTTAAAACTGGGTAACCATGTGGTACAGGCAATGCATGAAACTCTAAGGGTGGGTCATACAGGGAGAGTACGTCCTCACTGCATGATCAGGACCAGGGGGCAAGGGTGTGACAAGCCTCTAAATAAGGGACAGGGAATGGTGACTTCCCACAATATGATAAATATGATCTCTAGGATGGTTCCTTTAACTGGGCACCATGACTCCTCCACAGATATGGCACTTATGTGAACCATATGCTGGCCTATGCAAAAGCTTAATGTTAATAGACTAATGTTAATGCTCTTTTTTAAAAAAAGAACATACTAAAATGGGGTTATACTCAGGTAACTAAAGTTTACCCTCTTCTCCTTGGGGCATTATAAATTTCACCTGCTTTTTTTTACTGCCTTGCCTGAAACATTAATATGGTGAGCTTACTCACCTTTTAAACTTACCAACATGTACCTCTGCTTGCCAGGGGAGATGGATTGATTTTTCCCAACATGCACAGCTCAGATCAAAAGCGTACTGTAATAATAGGTGCTGGTAGCCTGTGGACAGACAGTGGACTGGGGTCCCTGTGCAGATTCACTCCTACCCCACTCACCTTTAACGGTCAGATTTTCAACAACTCCAACCCTTGGGATTAAATGCAGAGTCTGACTCTGCAACTAGGCTAAAACTTTCTTTAAATCAATAGAATTTATCTGAGATCAATACATGCAGTGGGCTAGCTAGTGTCTCTGGCATAGGTACCTGAAATTCAGTAATAGTTTAACAGATGCAGTAGTAACTTACCCCTGTGTCCCAGCTGCCTCACTGTTACCACCTGGCAGCTCCTTCAGACAGAGTACTTGCGAAGAAAAAATCTGAAATATTGAATCCTTTTTACCTATTTTTCCAGAACAGCGTTTGTCCCCTAGATATTGCTCGAAGGAACATACCCTCATGTTTAGAAGGGAAATAAGAAAGAGGTCGTAAAGGTTGGCATTGCTGAGACAGCAAGTGATATTGCCTTAAATCACTAGGAGAAATATTCGCTTCACCTAACTTTATACTTGTATGGTGTAACTGTTTATAGTTGAGCTAATCACCTCTTGTCAAACTGCAAACAAATATATTTATGGTATGATTCATTTCATCCTAGTGTAGACCACCAAAAAGCCAAAGTCAAGTTAATTAGACCCTAAAATTTCCCTTGATACTCAGCAAAAAGTACCAAAACTGAAAAGCTCATTTAACTCCCAGTCTAGCCTGCGCACCTTTCCTATGCAAACTTTTATGTTCTTCCAGCAGAGATTCACTAAGCAACCTGTCCCACTACATTTGACTTCCGAATGTAATTCATTTCTGTGAGTAATTAATAATTTTATGGTTGGTATTTTCAACACCTAACCATCCTGCCACTAACACTGAGGTCAATTTTGCAAACCATATGGCAACTCTGTACAAGACTGTCTTTGAGCAGATTATTAGATTTCTAGGAAATACTGGAAAAAGGCTGTGTTATCATGGTCCTGTAATGAACCTACCTATGAAATATAAGGGATGCGTTGAGGAGGTGATTACTCTTTACGGTCCTACTGGGCTTCATTTAAGATGTAGCTATCTTTCTCCAACACTTTGCATGTTCTGGATCCGGATTCTTTGAGTCTTCTTAGTTACTCAAAGAAATATGTGTCGCAAGTGTCCTACCTGAGACAGAATGGTATTTGACCCTCCAGCAGATGGAAGGGCAAAGAAAGATCAAAAGGTTAAATTATATTGTTAATCATACAGTGAATTTCTTCTCCTGAATCTACAGAGGCTCTTTTAAGAGAACTGCTTAAACTGCAGCCCAAATGACTATACCTTTTCTCAGCATGGTAGGATAAGTAACACATAAAAGACTCTTTGTGTAGGACATGGTTTACATAGACTCAGAAAAACATTGTTAAAGTGGTTTTTTGTGTTTTTCAAGCAGCAGTAGAGAAATCAGAGTTTTTGTGTTTCCTGGCTTCCCAAAAGAACCTTTTATTAGTTGTCTTCCAACCTTTGACTTTTACATGAAAATTCTAAAAGGCCAAGAGATCTTCCTTTTATTTGACATGTAACTATGCCACTGACAGGAATCTTTGGTCCACATTTCATAAATGGTTGCAAACCCAGTGGAAGTCTCTTCATTCCAGTTCAACAAGAGTATAAGGTGTCTAGAATATACGTTGCTGAGAAAAGTGTCGTAAACAGAATGGAGCATGACATGGATTACTCTGGCATACAACACAATGGAGTATCCAGTGTCTCTCTAAGGATCTGTTTCCATAAGAAGCTGGTGGACTTCATGCTTGCATACAGCTTTAAAGCAAATCTACTTCTGAAAGCATAGTGCTTGGATGGAAGTAATCTTACTGAATTTAAAATGTATAAAAGTTAGGAATATAACTTTAACTAGTTTACTTGGTTCCTTCTATCACTAGTAGGTGTGCTGACTTGTCCTTCAGAGACACCTAAACTTCACTCCTATCTTGAGAAAGGCAGTACCTATACAGTACCATGTCAAAAGAGAGTAAACCTTAAGGTTGGGTACATATTTGCTATTCATGAACTACCCTGCACTAATAGATGTGTTAAGAGCCAATGAGGATGAATTGGGAAAAGAAGTTCATATGATCCCAAACGGACATGAACCAAATGTTCATTATTCTGTCAGGCCCCATTCTTTTGTCAAGGAAGACTGATTTGTGTCATGAATGAGCAGTCTACAAGCAAAGCAAAGCACCTTACTTCTAATAAGAACACATTGTATTTCCTGTTGTGTGATGATCAACCTGGTACCCTATGAGAAGATATGTGGCCTCATTCCTGTTTGCGTCCGTCAGGTATACCAACAGAGCATTCTGAAAGACCATTTTATAGTATATACTGTTGGGTTTGCATGGCAAGGTTTTGGTAGTGGGGGGGCCTACAGGGGTGGCTTCTGTGAGAAGCTGCTAGAAGCTTCCCTTATGTCCCATAGAGCCAATGCCAGTGGCTCCAAGATGGACCTGGCACTGGCCAAGGCCAAGGCCATCAGCGAAGGCGGTAGTGCCTCTGCGATGACATATTTAAGAAGGGGGTGTGTGTGTGTGTGTGTGTGTGCGAAACTGCACAACTGCAGCCGGAGAGAGGAGTGAGACCATGTGAGAGGCACGACTCTGCAGCCCCCAAGGTCAGTGCAGAAGGAGGGCAGGAGGTGCTCCAGGCATGGAGCAGAGATTCCCCTGCACCCCTGGTGCAGCCCCTGCTGAGGCAGCTGTGCCCTGCACCCATGGGGGCCCCCGAGGGAGCAGAGATCCCCCTGCACCCGGGGAGGACCCCACGCCGGAGCAGGGGATGTGCCCCAAGGAGGCTGTGAGCCCATGGGAAGCCCGCGCTGGAGCAGGCTCCTGGCGGGAGCTGTGGCCCCGTGGGGAGAGGAGCCCAGGCTGGAGCAGGTTTGGTGGCAGGGCTGGGGACCCCGCGGGGGACCCACGCTGGAGCAGGCTGCTCCTGAGGGGCTGCACCCCGGGGAGGGACCCACGCTGGGGCAGTGCGTGAAGAGCTGCAGCCCGTGGGAAGGACCCATGTTGGAGCAGTTCATGGAGGACTGTCTGCCGTGGGAGGGACCCCACGCTGGAGCAGGGGAGGAGTGTGAGGAGCCCTCCCCTGAGGAGGAAGGAGCGGCAGAGACAACATGTGATGGACTGACCCCAACCCCCATTCCCCATCCCCCTGTACTGCTTGGGGGGAGGAGGGAGAGAAAATCAGCAGTGAAACTGAGCCCAGGAAGAAGGGATAGTTGGGAGGAAGGTGTTTTAAGATTTGGTTTTTATTTTTCATTACCCTACTCTGATTTGACTGGTAATAAATTAAACTGAATTCCCCAAGTCGAGTCTGTTTTGCCTGTGATGGTAGTTGGTGAGTGATCTCTCCCTGTCCTTATCTCAACCCACAAGCTTTTTGTTGTATTTTCTCTCCCCTGTCTAGTTAAGGAGGGGAGAGATAGAGCGGCTGTGATGGGCACCTGGCATCCAGCCAGGGTCAACCCACCACAACTGTGCACCTCCCACATGTAACTGATAGTGAAAATGGAAATTATGGTAATTTTTGGAATTGGAAAATTCAAATTAGAGCTTACTAGTAGATAACCTGAAGTGTGTGTCTGTGCACATACATATACACACACACTGTAAACAAACCAATATGCACACATAAAGTATAGACTCACATAATCTATTGACATCAATTCTGCTCCTGAACCATCCTATTGAGGATAGTAGTACCTCCTCTATGTTTCTTTACTGACTAAACTCATATTTTAGTATAGTTCTGTGCGATACTGTATAGACTACCAATTCAGATGGATTCTAATACAGATTTCAGTAATATCCATCGTGCCATTTAGATGTGGCCTTTTAACTGTGTGCACCAATAGACTCATTACAGGCCAAGGCCATATTTGTTAATCCTCTGTGGAGGTGCAGCTATAATACCTTTTGTGGAAAGGCATTGGATTGCTAATGTAATATCTGTAGAACATGATCCATCTAAAACTTCTTGAGCTTTGTTCACCATTTCAAGGGGGAAAAATACTAATTAAATCTGACAGCTTTTGCATATATAGTCTAGTAATTAGATGAAAGTTTTCTCTTTGTAATTCTAGAGGGCAATAACACAAATTATTAAAGAAATTTGAGAACTACCTGGAGTAAACAGTCACCAAGATACCCAACAACCATAATATTCAGTGTTTTAATTTGCATATATAAATGGCTATAAAATAACTTCTCATGAAAATTTGAGATCTAAATTAAGAAATCTTTTATTCTGTGCTTGATCTAAATCTTACAGGAGTCAGTGGATTTTTTTTTTATATTGATAATAATGGGCTTTGAATAAGGTTATAATAAAAATTTTCTCTAAAAGTGAATGAAATCAGTGATAATTTTGAAACACCCTCGGATTCTGGTTCTAGAAAGGCCTCCAGTATTCACACATTTCAACATCTCCACCCAAAGAGAGTCTCTCATTACTGCTTTCCCTCTAGACTTTTTTCCATTTAAGGCAATTAAAGTGTGTCTGACATCCAATTTCTGAGAAAAGCACATCATAATTTCATATTGGCTTGGAGGCCTATATTTACAGGTGGACAGCTCCTTACAAAAAGCTTGCTGATGGCAAACCAGAAGAAGCATAGATAGATCCTCAATGAATGGGTCTCTGCTGTCCTCTGTGGAAGAAGAGCAATACAGTGGCAGAGAGATTTTACATGTGCACCATTTTTTACTTTGAAATCCTCTAAGCCATTAGGCATTCACCAAAGTTCTATGTGTCAAATCAGCAATGCAATGTACCAAAGAAATTATGAAAATGGTGTCTTTCCTCTTCATAAACAGTTTGTTGAAGTGTTCAGTATACCGCCAATGCCTTTCTAGAACTGATTTTGTAAAGGTAGTTTCTACCATAGAAAATATACAAAAAGTGAACAAGACAAGATCCTAGTTCAACCAGTTTAAAATGCTGCTTAGTCAGAAACCAGTTGCCAACAGGAGTCAGTAATAAATGCATAAAGAAAATGACTAAAAAGAGGGTACTGAAATTTCCTCCAGTATCTGGCAGTTCTGTGTAAATGTTCCTTAGCCGGGGAAATAGCCATGACCATGATTCTATTGTAAATTCTGCCTGTCTTCCAAAAATTTGTCTAATCTAATTTTGTACTCCACAACATCCATACAACACCTAATTCCAAAATACAGTTGCATCCTGTATGAGAAAAGAAAACCCAATAACTTAACTTTTGTGCTTTACACTTACTGACGGGTATTTCATCATGTTCTTGTGCTGTGATAAACAGTAGAAATGCATTCATTATTTTGCTTCACTAGTCAACAATCAATACCATTCATTGTTTTTTTAAACCCCCTCAGTTATCTCCTTTTGAAGAAGAGGAGTCCTGGTCTATTCAGTCTCTCATATAGAAGCTGCTACAATCTTCCTCATTACCTTTCTTTGTAAAGGGTACTGCAGTGTATGTGTGTATGACAGTTGAGAGATTTTCATTCATGCTAAATTTATTTTACCCCCAACTTGGCATTTTATTCCCCCTTTCCATAATAAAGCATTCCTTGGTTTATTCCTCATCCAAATAGTTACAAGTGAAAAAGTATTAGCTCCTGTGGGCATCCATTGTTAGTTATTTAGTTTATACAGGTTTTCAATAGATGGGCAATCCAGCAACATTTGTTATTTTTTAGAGATGGTCCTTGTTGCTACTATAAACCTCCCCTACAGGCAAAGCAGAGGAGGTTGCCCCGAGAATGGCTGGTCAATGAAAAGGAATGAGCACTGAAGTATGAAAAAATGAAAGGTGATATAGCCTTGCTCAACATGATTCATCATTTTGGGTGAATGGTCAACAATACCATTAGTTACTACACAGAAAATTCTTTGTAGGCTTCCAAAGCTGTGTGTATCATTTCTTCCTTCAGAGAATAACAGATACTAGGTATTCATTAACTCACCCAGTCCCTCCACCTGTCAATGCAGAATTATTCTCTGCAGTATATTTCTGATGGATCTGGTACCTGCACAGACATGCATTTTAGCCAAAACTTTGACATAATGTTTCTTGATATACAGTTAGTTTTACCATGGCTGGAAATTTAAAATGTCCTTACTTTCTCTGGGAGCTTAGTTCCCGGTGCTTTTGTGTTACTGAAAATGCTAGTTTGCACTATTCAGTCTATACTTCCACCTAAGAAATAAAACTCTGATCTGAGTTTCTTGTGGTTATAGATGTAAATGACTGTACAAGTGCAGAAAAATGAAATTAAAAAATTAAGGTTAAACTGGATCTTCTGTATTTTCATAATAAACAGTAATGATAATAGATTTTGAAAGACCATCATTTCAGATTATAAAAGAAGGAAGATCTCCTTTTCAGGCTGTGAAACTAATCTGCTGCTGCCATAGGCATGAAGGCTGAGATTAATTTGACAAAAGATAATTAACTACAGCCTACTGTGTCTGTTCTATCTAGTCACCATAGGGGACTCAATGCGGTGAAGTCACCATAACAGGCATACAATTCATGGAAACATAACGAAATTTAGCTTTGAAGAGACCTAAGCAAATCACTTAGTCCAATCCTGCCTAAAACCAGGCTAAATTCAAAGAAAGATCTGCTCACTTGTCCAGTCAAGCTTTTTGTGGACTCCTAAGTTTGTGGAGATACCACAGCCTCTCTGGGCTCCTGTCCCAGTGGTGAACCACCCTTGTTGGGAAGCATTTTTTTACTACTCAGTTGAAATCTCCCTGCAGACTGGAGTCTGTTGTCTCTTCTTCTTTCACTGAGCACCTCTAGGAAGCATCTGCCTTGGTCTTTTCTATAGCCCTTCTTGGTAGATGATGAAGGACTATGATAAGGTTCTTCCGTAGCTACATTCAATCTTAAAAATAATCTCTTGCATATGTCACAATTTCTTGATTTTCATTGGCCATAATGGAAGCACAGAATAACAATACCAGTAGTAGACAGATACAGTGTAAACATCTAAAACTGCACAAGATGAATCTCTACCACAGGTGAGTTGGCTGATGTATCCATAAACTATCATTGTGTGATAAATTCTGGGAAAATTTACTTTGATTACTGGTTTTATTTGTTCACTAGTTAGAATCTCCCCAAAACATGAAGCAGTTGCTGGAATCAATGCAACTTTTCAGGCCAAATTTCTTTTGGCTGATGGGTGGAGCTGCATGACACTTGAGAAGTAACGATCGTGACTCCAGAATCAAAAAGCCCCCAAACAAAAAAAACGCATTCCACAGTTTTACAGAACTGCCCTTTACTAAATTAGTTGTGATCTCTTAAGCCACTGGACTGATTACAGCCAATTCTAATGGTCTACACGTTGCAGTAAATCTCCTAGAAAATGTTCAGCTGTGTGCCAAATGACAGTATCCTGAAATAATTGAGATAATCAGTGTGCCCAGGTTACTCCAGAAACAGTTAGATGGATGTTTTCCTTGGAATAAATCTGGGAAAATGTGCTATGAAGTAGCTCATATTTTTAATTGCTGTGGTAGCCCTGTCACTAACCTATTATATAACTGTTATGTAGTGATGTTCTGAACTGTCTCTTGGTGTCCATCCATACAACGATGAGAAAAGCAGTTCAGATGTGATAAGAATGAGGCTTTGTTTTGACTGTGGACCTAAAATCCTCAGTTCTAAAGAACTTTTTTTTTCCTATTTGCCCCTTCTGTGAAATCAGGACTAGCTGCTGAAACACTAAAATATCAGGAAACAAGTTTTACTTTTATTTTTTTCTAGTTTGTGCAAAAAGTCCCAGCAAAAGTGCTTTGTCTTTCCTAAGAGTTTCAGTCTACTATTCTGAACACAGGTATGCATCTGCTTCTTGATGAAAAAGCACCCAAAAACCTTTGGCACCCATCCTAAAGCAGATGACTGTTTCAAGGGTCTTCTGGTACTAATCAGTGCATAAACTCCATTTACTTGCTCCATAACAACATATACTAATACAACAATCACGTGGTGAGTAACACAACCAGAGAACAGGGAAATAAACATTTTCAAGTGCATTAGTACTGGAGTTAACCAAAATCTCAAACTTGTTTAACTGAGCCTAAGTGTTTTGGCATAGATTTACCTGCTGTAATGCTAATCATTTAAATATTAGGACTCTAGCCTAAGCTATTTACATGTCAGTTGTCCTCTGTGGTCAAGGGAGAGAAACCAGAGATGAACTCATCATACCATAAGGGTCTGAGGGGTCTGTATGTACACCTGTGTCTCTGCACTGATGATGGAGAGGAACAGATGAGCTTGTACTAGGTATCTAACATTTAAATGGCTATACTGAAGGAGATTCATGTCGAAAAAGAAAAAGAAAAAGAAAAAGAAAAAGAAGAAAAAGAAAAAGAAAAAGAAAAAGAAAAAGAAAAAGAAAAAGAAAAAGAAAAAGAAAAAGAAAAAGAAAAAGAAAAAGAAAAAGAAAAAGAAAAAGAAAAAGAAAAAGAAAAAGAAAAAGAAAAAGAAAAAGAAAAAGAAAAAGAAAAAGAATGCATAGTCATAATTAAGCTTTCACTCCCTGTTATTGTCATATTTGTTTCCCTTCTCTCTCAACTGCCAATTTTGTCAGTTATCTGATAATCCCAGAATTAACTGGAACAGAACACAAAATATATAGTTTTCTTGTATAAAAAAAGTAGTAGATTGTAAATATTCGGTTGTCTTTACTGCCTTTTAGATGACCACTTTCTCTATCTGTAGCTCCACATTTAAACAGAGCCTGGCTTATAATAGGCGTTATCACCAAGCCTGTTTATCTGGGAGTGCCTGTGTGATGCTCCTCTCGGGCTGCCTGGAGCTTCAGAAGAAGCCTTGTGTGGTCACACATGTATGGCAACCATGTACAGGGAGATGGTGCTGCCTCATAAACAGAATTTCAAAAGATCTGATTGCTGTTTCCACCTCGGATGTACCTTTTATGACAATTTTGGTGGACACTTTGAAGTACTTCTATTTCACCTCCATCTTTATCTGCATGGACAGAAGCTTCTTTCATCAAGTTATTCTTTCACCAGGGTTATTATTCATCAAGTTTGTGCAGCATCATAGGGCCTGAATAAAATACTGCACTATCACAAATTTTTCAAAGGACAGCAACACAGCAATGGATAGCACTGAGTGCAGATGATTTTTAACTTGTTATAAATTAATACTACTTTCCTGATGCTCCATATTGAATGTCATATTCCAGAGCTGTCTCACTAATAACAGCTGGTACTAAGTTAGAATGACCATTTCACAGGACACTGCAAAGACTTTTTACCCTAAATCATGGTTGAAACTCCAAACGATGACATCCCTACAGCAAACACTACCAAAAAGCTGTGGAAGTGCCAAACTAATACCTTTTGGCTTTGTGTGACGTGACTGGGTCTGGGTGATGTCTTAACACAGTACCTGATGATGGGTGTAATTTTTCTAACCCTTTCCTACCTCACTTCACAGTGGGCTTGGCAGACAAACTAGATTATAATTCCCAGATTGTGTTATGAGGCTCCACTAATGCACTGCCATTATGTGTTGCAGGAGTTGCTGCCATGGAAGAGAAGAGAGACATGATCTACCCATGCTACTGCACACTTCAGGTAGATTCATTTCAAATGTTTAGTTACAAATAGTTTAATCTTCCTGTTGTGCCCCTGTCAGCAACCAAGAACCACGCAGCCGCTCACTCACCCGCTCCAGCGGTGGGATAGGGGAGACAATTGGAATGGTAAACGTAAGAAAACCCATGGGTTGAGATAAGAACAGTTTCATAATTGAAATATTATAATAACAATAAAAATAATAATAAAAATAATGATGATGAAAAGAACAACAAGAGAGACAGAGAAACAAAACCCAGCAAAAAAACAAGTGATGCAATTGCTCACCACCCGCCAACCAATGCCCATCCAGTCCCCAAGCAGTGATCGCTGCCCCCCAGCCAACTCCCCCCAGTTTCTGTACTGAGCATGATGCCATATGGTATGGAATAGCCCTTGGGGCAGTTTGGATCAACTCTCTTGGCTGTGCTCCCTCCCTGCTTCTTGTGCACCTGGGAGAGCATGGGAAGCTGAAAAGTCCTTGACTGGTGCAAGCACTGCTTAGCAACAACTAAACCATCAGTGTGTTACCAGCATTATTCCCATCCTAAATCCAAACCACAGCACTATGCCTGCTACTAGGAAGAAAATCAACTCTATCCCAGCCAAAACCAGAACACCTCCTCAGACATTGTGATTTCAATTCAGACATATAGAACATACATATAAAAATGTATGAAAATGAATAGAATTGAAACATTTTCCTGCCACTTCCCAAAGTCAATATTGAGAACTTCAGCAAAGTCAGATTCCTCAGAAAAATTTCACCAGAACCACATAGACTTAGAAAGATAAGGCTGAGAAGCAAGGGCAGTAAAATCCTACTACAGGTGTCAACCCAGGTGGCGAGACTGCTTCTGTCTATCAGCTGTATATACAGCAAGGTTTTGGCAGGGCTGAAGAGGAGACAGCCTATACTGTTCATCACCCTCTTGAACTCAGACATAACAGGTGAGATTTGTCTGCTTTTACTTAGGCTGTTACAAGTTAAGTGTTTAGAGTCAGTGAGTAGATCCCTCAGGTCCATTTACATTCAGTGGAGGAAAGTAGGCATGTTCAGAAAGCAATTCATTGCATCTTATAAGATGAAGCATGAGTCACCCGCTGGGTGTGCCAATTTCTCTCTATTCACTTCAAACAGAGCCTGGAGTGACTGGCTCAGACTTGCATTTCTAATACTCAGACAATCAAATTTAGTTAAGGACTACCCTACCACAGTAGACTACAACACCAACAGTATCTGTCAAGCACCCGCAGCAGCCAGCCTGTGTTGACCCCGTAGTCACTATGAAACGTTGCTCTCAACTGAGAATCTGTTTTACCACTCCTCAACATCTGAAGTTATTAACAGCTACAGGTTTTCAAAAATCACAAGATTTTAAACTTGGATTTTCACTTCATTGCTGGTTGGGTTTAGGGCTGTTGCAGATCCTATTTCTGCATTCTGCAGCAACAACATAAGTGTTTATTGTTTTGCTAAATTTCTTTTTAAATTACCTTCCTGGAGGTGAGTTTCTTAAAAAAAAAAAACAACAAAAAAACCCCAAACAAAACCCCTTGCATTTCATATGAGGCTCAGTGAAATGGTACAAATTAACAATAAGAAAAATATCCACCTCCAGTATGTAATGAAGATTTGTATTTCCTCATCACTTGTACTTTTGTGTTTACATCACTATGTAAACCAACAAAGAATCAAAAATTTTACATCCAAAGGAGATTTTTCAGGAAAAAGATAAGCTTAACAAAAACAAACAAACAAACAAACACAGTGGGGGATTGCTCAAAGGAGGGTTATTCCCCTTTTCTGAAGACCTTAAGAATTAATGAAGACATAGTCAATGTTTATTTAGATACTCTGGTTACTATAGTGCATCTAATATCTGCAAATTTTCCTTTAAGAATATGATTACTATGTTTTAGTGTAATTATGAGTGTTTTAGAAGCACAGTATTTTTGCTAGCTCTTCATCTCTCTGATCACATACATATATTTTGGGATGCCTGTCAAGAAAATCTGAGCAATGCATTTCAACAGCAATAACCTTTTGAACAAGAAAATACTCATGAAAAGGCACATAAAAAGCCAACTTTCTAAGTACTCAAATCAAAGATGATTAAAGCAGCCTTGCAAAGTTTGAATAAAGCACCTTATTTGGAGGAACTATTTATTTCTCTGTATTTTTCTACATGAGTAAAATCTTGGATTAAAATTTTACTTAATGAGAGAACAATTATAATTATTCTTAAAATCAGTTCAAGCAAGCTGCTGTTTCTTTCAGTTTTTAGGAGCTTCTCTTCTGAAAGTTCTCTAACTGCTTTAAGAATCAAGTAGTATCACAAGGTAGTCAGTCACCTCTGGTGACTGCTTACATTGGTATCATGGTCTTGGTCTGAAGAAGTAAAGATATGTGATGGGGCTCAGATGTAGGTAGGGTTCAGGCTCTACCACCCTGAGTTGGAAAGGGCACAAACACTGTGTTGGAGGCAGCTTATGGATAGTTCTTTAGAGCTCCACCTTGACCTCTTACCATCATGGCCTGTGGCTGGAACTTCTTGTCCTAATAATTTTTTCTGTTCTCTTACTGGTATCACAATTTCTGATTTCTGGTTCCATGCAAAGTTAGCTTGGATCAACAAGGTTTATTGTCTGGATTAGTTCCATCTTGCCATCCGTTGCTAAACTCATGCATTAGAAGTGGGATTCAGGTATAGAATCAGAAAACTAAGTTTTGGTGTCTACTTATAAAGATAGCTTCATCTAGTTCTATAGCATACCCATAAGTCACAAGTGATTCAATTGATTAAATACAGGTTTCAAGTGCTATTTGAGATGTTTTATTGTATGCTAGATATGTGCAAGGTATTGCTAGATATTTAAAATGACATTCATACACCCATTTCTTCCTAGAATGCCATTTGGAGTTCATGCAAGACATGCCTAGAGCTTCTGAAAGAGTGCAAGATGCCCGCCTGCGTGAGCAACTGAGATGATCCCTGGAGATCTGTGCAGCCCACTGGACTATTGACCAGCCACTAGGGACAAGATTAATGCCTAAGCATTAGTGTCCAGTGTCATCTGACTCATTCTCTAAGCTCTGTTGACTTTATTAGCTAGACCTCCATCAACTCTGAGTGCTCAGGCATCTAATGAGATGGCACAAAAATTTCAGTCATCTAAATTTCATTTCCCAAATCTGGTGTTGAAGCCTGCCTCATGAGTCTCTACAGTTCCTTCTGGATTATTCATACAGTGTGAACACTAACAAGCTCATGCTCGCATGACTTAGTAGCTCACCCCTGTGAAAGCAGCTAAGCAGGTCCTGAATCTGTAGAAGCTTGGAAAGCAAGACAGCTGCATTTACACAGTGTTGCACCTCAGCAAAAATCCTCAGTCTGGCCCCATCTTCACAGAACCATCTCAATCGCTGCTACTATGGTCCAATTAATGTTTAGTGTGACAAAACCACCCAGCGGGTCCTTTTGAAGTTAATAAAAGGTGGGGATAGGGGTGTCAGATGTAATGGCCTTTCATATTTGAATTTCTGTACCTATGTTTCTCTCTTACTCCTGTTCCGCAATTCTGTGTATGTGAATTGTTGCTTCTTACCTGCTTGTATGAGTCTGGATGGATGGCTCAAGGTCCAGTAGTAGGGTCGTATTATTAATGAGACAAAAGAAAGCAAAGGACAGGAGTGACAAAAGGAGATAGATGGAGACTCAGAAAACAGTCTATAAAAACTTGGGCCTTTTCTTTCTGAAATTCTAGGCCCAAGTTCTAACATCAATTTTCTTTTATATTGCATTTATTATTTTTCTGGAAGTACCTGAAAATAAAATCCTATATATATATAGTTCCTAAAATAGGGTTAGAGTTGTTGTTTTTAAAGAATGTTTTATACCTTCTAACACTAGTCAAGTAAGAGCCATGCTTCCCCCATGATTCATGGTTAATAGCATACTTTCTTTAGACAGCTTTATTTATCCTACAATAACATACAAAATATGCCCCAACTGGCTTTATTTTTAGCCAGTTTTATGTTGGTATTTCTTTAACAGCACATAGAGGGAGGGGTACAGGGGGAGTCAATAAAGAAGAATGTGAAAATGTGTCCTTCTATAAAAACCAAGCCTGAAGTAGCAGTTGGACTTTGGCACATGTGTGGCCTATTATTGCCTTCTGTCGTAATCAGCCTTCTGGCAGAGCAATAACATCAAGGTGTTGTTTATACACTATAAAATGCTAAAATGGCATTGTAAAGATTAGCTGGAAGGTGAGGATTGTTTTGAGGGCTTTTTTTTTTTCCCTTTTCCTTTCTATTCTTGCAACAAAGAAATACTGCACATGAAAATTGCTTTGCTCAATACTTTCAACGACTCTTTAATGGAAAAACTGTTACCTGCAGAGAAGCAGGATGGCCCGTGGCCTAAAGGGACTAAGAAGAAAAAGACTTTGCTTGAATCCTCAGTTCTGTCACAAATATGTTTTGTGACCCAGGTTCATGTCACCTCTGTGTGCCTCTAACCTCAACCAACATTTGATGCAACTGAGAGTTCAGGCACTGAGAACACCAACAGCATTATGAAGTCCCTGCACTACGAACAGTTAAAGGTAAGGAAAGTATCTACATTATGGGGTTTCCATTTTGACCTGTTTTTACCTAAGGGACAGCAACATAAGACCATCAAGTAGTGTCATCAAAGTCAGCAGTTTAAATTTCCTGAACTGGAAACGAGTTCAGTGTCTCTAAGTTCAGTCCCTTGTGTATACGAGGTATATAGGAGGGGTTCTTTATGACAAATTAACAGGAATGGAAATGACTGTGTTCAGAACTTCCTTGGACTAACAGACATCCCCATGATCACAGGGACAAGAAGATCATTACACATGGGCATGGAAGAGACATTTACTCTGGCTTAATTCGGCTGCCCACAGATTAGTTCTATAATGTCACTTGAGATAATTTAGGGAGTTCAGAACATCTTTGCAGAGCTCACAGATATGATGCAGAAACTATGGGAAGTCCTCACCCTCCTGGTGTGACAGCTGGAGGACAACTGGGATAGAGACGTAAAATGAAATAATGCCTGTGAGTCAAGCCCCTCATTTCTTCTCCAGCATTTCACACTGTTGCCTCTGTCATCAAGAAGCCTTCTTGAGATGAAGAGATGAAGCTCATTTCAAACCCAGCATTAAAGGCTTTAAATCGACAGGTTAAAGGGTCTGAGCTGTGTCTTCCAGAACGCTTTATCAAAATCCAGAACTGTGTGGAGGAAATAGAGTTGCAAAGTCACAATTTTTAATTTCTAAACATTGAGTACTGCTTTCCCAGCTCTCCTCAACATTTTCACTCCTCTGTTGTCAATTTGCTGGGGCCCAGCTGGCTTCTGAAGAGTACCAGGGAGTGGGAATGCATTTAAAACCTTAGTTGCTTTCCTTGAGAAGAAATTAGGGATACCTTTAAATAATCTCATGGGAAAAGATGTTTTATTAATTCTGTTACATTAATTGTCATTATTGCATTATTTTGTGCCAAACATATCAGATGATTTGTAACACAGGGTGCCAAGACACTGGTTTCAAACTTTGGGTGCTTCCCCTGTCTCCAAAAATCCCTAAGCTGTGGACTTTGCCACTGAGAGCTGGGAAGATGTACCAGTCAAGCCACCACTCAGCACTTGTTCTGTTTCTTATATTCTCTCCCAAAACATCTGTTACTGATCACTGTCAGATGCAGGATACTGGGCTAAAATGAGTTTTGGTCTGGCCTAATGATTATGTCCTTGTGCAATAAATAAATATTTCCATGACACCAAGTACATTCACATGAGCAGTGTTTATTCCTATCACATTCTTCTGATCAGATTGGAAAGGAAGGTGGATCCAGGCGAAAGCCATGGGCTGGAAGAAGTCTCAAGAGATTATTTAGTTAGGTCCAATTGTTTCTAAACCATTCATGGCAGCTATTTGTCTAACCAGTTTGTAACAACCTTCAGCAATGGAGGCCCACAGTCTCCCTGGTGTTCATTGCCCCAACAGCTGGAAACATTTTCCTGATTTCCGAGCTATATCTCCTTTCCTACAATTTAAGACCAGGCTGACTCTCCTATCCTCAGTAGACATGGAAAATGGCTGATTCCTCTCTTCTTTCCAACTGCTTTTTTCATGTTTAAAGGTTCTCACAATTCTTTCTTGACATTTCCTCTCTGAACTAGCATCCTCATGTGCATCAATCTTTTCTGATAGGTCATGGTTTCTACCTTAGGCCACTCCTATAGCTCTTTTCTTGATTTCCTCCTGTTGGCCCACTCTTCATTCAAAGTCTAAGGCCGCAAAATGTTGACAGTACCACAGCTGAAGATTTATGCCATTTGAAAGTTGCAGGTGAAGGTACCATTGTTTGTATGCTTGAGTATCATGCTTGCTTTTTTTGAGTAAGTCTGACTGTGCCACTAATTTCCTTGGGACTCTCTCCTTCAGCAAAATCAACTCATGCGAATATTTTCAGAGGAGAGATCCCAAATAAACAATGACCAGATCAAAGAAATAGAATCTAAAACATTAAAGAAATTATCAGACATCATTTATTTTACTAGCACCATCATCACAGGGCATCAGATTTCAGTTCACACTTCCATGTTGCAAAGGGTGAGTTATGTTTTGCGGCTTACATGTAGTCCAAGCAGCAAGCACCACGAGAGATGGCAGCATTTTAATTAAAATTGACAAAGCCTCTCTGAAAATTAGTCTGGGGGAAACATATCTTGTAGAATACAGAGCTGCCAAGTTTTGGCTGGAGGCTGAAGCAGGGTTTGCAGGGCCTGGAAAGAGCCTGTACAGGGCCAATGGGAGACTGGGAGAAGAATCACACTGGAACAATCAGTTCTGCTGAATGAAAAAGTGCCCAAGGAAAGAAAACATCTTTAATTACCAAAATGCCATCATGTGCAAACAAAAAGGCATCGAAGAGCTGGTCTCCCATGTCATATCTAGAAGGTACAAAAATCCTTAGTTTGTTTTGCATACATTTGATGATGGAAGATAGCTTGGCTTCCTGTCCCTTCTCTCTTTTGAATTATGCCCAGTAAGTTCTCTAGAGCAGGAATAATTCCCTATATAATATTAATGTGGCCTAAACTGTAACTTCTGTCTACCTACTCAGTGTCCTAACAACTGGTGAGGTTTAAACCTAGTGGGGAAGAATGAGGTGGAGGCATGTGGCTGCTGCTGCAAGTGTGAGTTTGGGACAGGGCTAGAATGCAAAGGATTTATGTGGGAAAGTCTCATGGCTACACATTAACTTACTCAGCCCTGGACATGTCACCATAGTCTGGAGTTTTTTCCAGCCCTGTGACTGTCTTGTCTCTTCTCACCCTCCATGTTAGCTGCACTGAAGATATTTTTCTGTCCTAAACATCCTCTAAACTTACTCAGCTCTTAACAGTAGGAAAGGGCATCTTTGTTATCTCCTGGATTAAGAAAGCTGAAGGACAGGAAGAAGCCTATAGTTCTACACGCAGTGCCACCTGCTGATGTTCTTCAAAGCTGGTCCTATAGTGGTGGCATGCATCAGGACACGTGTAGGCGCTGGGGAGGGAAGCAAGGGGAGAGCTGCTTTGCCATCCCTGCTGCCTCCCCGGCTCTACTCATGTCAAACATCCCTTTGGCAGAAACTCACAGTTGCTGTGCAGGAGTGTAAAGCAGGAGATGTGTGCAGGAGGCAGAAGATTGGCAGGCCGGAAGCATCAGCTGTGCTATAAAAATTATGCTAATGTGCTAAAATGGAGTTTATTTGGAAATAACTTCTTCACATTATGGAGGGCTGAGTTTTTTGGATTCTTTAGCTTTTTTGGTGTGCGTGCCTCTTTCTCCCACCCAGCTCCATCTTGACCTGGTTCCCCCAGCTTTCTCCCACAGACACCCAGAGCCAAGTGCAGAAGTTGGGCTTTGTGTTAAGAGCAGAGACCAGTTGGCAGGAATAAACTACCTGCCCCATTAAAAGCCTGTCACCTCTGCTGTCAGCTTTACAGAAACTTTAAATCCCAGTGAAATGAAACACTAACAGCTGCCTGTTATTGCATATTTTGTCCTGTATTATTCTGTCTGTGCTGTAGCGAAGTTTACTGGGGAAAGGAAAAAAAAAAAATCACACTTTTTGCCTTGCCAGAAGCAAGATGTGCATCTGGAGAAGTTTTCCCAGTGAGCAAAAATTGGATATAAAGCCTTATTATGAGGAAATTGCATTTTATCTCATGTTTCCCATTCTGCATGAGCAACTATTTGTGTAGATGTACAGGTTCTTTAGCCTGCATGTGCCTGCGTGTTTGACTGCTTGTGACTTCAGACCAGTGCTGGTTTTGCACAGAATTTGACTGTAGACAAAGACTCTACATAAATAAATGAATAAATGAAAACACATTCACCCAGAAAAACTATACCATCACCAAGAGAAAAGCCCTTTTTGTCATTGCATATGCAGTAGCTCTGCAGAGAATAGCCTGTTCTTTGTTGCCATCCAAAGAAACATTATTTTATTCGACACCCATGGAGCTGCACAAATGAGAGTCAGCAGGCATCAAGCCGTCCTCTTGGAAAAAGAGTTGGCATCTCCCTCCCTGGCACATCTGGTGAGTTTGAATGGCATTCATTGGCATGGCTTTGCAAAATTAATTACATTCCAAAGCCTTGTCACAAACAATAAACCCTTGTGCCAAACGCTGATCTTTTGCTTTCTGCCAGATGTAATGCATCTGCTTCTCTTTATCAGGTTTAATCCTATTTGGCGTAGCAGTGCAGTAAACAATGCTGTGGAAGTTGGAAATGAAAAGTGGAAGAATGCGAGAAGGCACTGAACAGAAGTAGAGGCAGAGATGCCATGTGGTTAAGACACTTGGCCTGGAGCAGCTGGATAACGTGATGGCTTAGGACTCGGCGTGGTGAGAAAGGCCTTTCCTCCTTAAGCAGCTTGCATCAAGCAGCAACGTGGGGATAGACCCACAGCAAACTCTCAGAAATCCTACTGAATGGGCTTGGGGTTGAGTGCCTTAGTTTCCATGCCTAGTTTTCTCAATTATTTCACTGTATAATCTGGCACAGAAAGATACCTCTCAATGCTGTCCCACAAACCCAAGGAGGGCTCAGTCCAGAAGGAGAAATGAGGTACAGGTAAACTCCTGTCCCGTTTTCCTTATTCTATGCTTATGGCTACCAGACACTAAAGCACCCTTCAGCAGAGCTAACAGTGGCTCAGGCTGTGCTCAGGCACTTGTCTCAAAGAACTGCCAGACCCTAACACCTCTGGTGCTGCTCAGTGGTCAG
Source organism: Pelecanus crispus (assembly GCF_030463565.1). Classification (NCBI taxonomy): domain Eukaryota; kingdom Metazoa; phylum Chordata; class Aves; order Pelecaniformes; family Pelecanidae; genus Pelecanus; species Pelecanus crispus. The sequence goes on along the minus strand of NC_134676.1, from coordinate 5,968,581 downwards.
CCAGAATCAGGGTCTCACCTCCAACACAAACCTGAAGTGTCTCATCTTGTCCTCATCCAGTAAAATGCCCAAGTGGGACTCCAAGATGGCAAACTGACCCCAAAACCAAAATTGAAAACCAATTCAAACCCTTATTTTTTCCCCATATCAGAACTTAATCAGAACAATTATTCAAATTATTTGTTAAACTTAAGCCAGAACTGAATGGGCTTAAACCCAAATTGAATCCCTCTGCCACTGCCACCAGGCAGTGGTCTTGAAAAGATCTGTGATTCTGCCATGTTGGAGGACGTGGTGTTATTGCTGTTACTCCCCGACAGCCCACCGGGGCTTTGTGTTGCAGTTTCCCTCCCAGCCAGCTTCATGTACCTCATTATATAGAATTACCCATGTCCTTCTGCTTCTGTACTAAATATATTTTCAGTGGTGCACATGGCTGAAAGCCTGTGACCCCCTTCGGTCATTAAACTCTATCTCCTGCTCTTTTTACTTTTGCTCTGGTACAACGGGGATCTGAGCTCAACAGATCAGTTTCTCTTAAATTCCTTAAATTAAGCAAGTAGTGGTACAGTTGGCACTACTGGGAGCACAAACGTTGGCTGGACTGTGACAGCAGACCAGGAAAAAGTAGCCTGAAGTCCCTTCCTGGTGGGGTTTGTGGTCTCTAGTGATGCCTTTGACACATGGACTTTTCATTTTTAAATGTATTTTTCAAGAGGAATAATTTCTAACTAGTTCAAGGTTAGCAGTTTCTGACTGGTGCGAATTGGAGCTAAACCAAAACAGTTTCAGTCACAGATGAGCTGGAACTGAAGTAAAATTTACTGGTTCAACGGTCTTCCCTCCAGGTGTATTGAAATCAAACCTGTATGACTGAAAAGAGCAGAAAGGAGAATAAATGAGGGAGCAGGAGACTGGATTTCAATTTGCCTGCCTAGTTTGTAGTGTTTCCTCTATTTCAGTTCAAGGACATTAACAGCCTCAACTGCCTGATGTATTTAGAGCTTTTTCCCATCTGGGTCAAAACTTTCTGTAGAACTTCAATGTATGGACACTAGTATGGACTCATAACTGCTATGCAACACCACAATTTTATCTTTATTTAAGCTTTAACAATGACAGGACCTTTAGGCAGTTGATGATTACTTGAGATATCCCCTTTCTCTTCCCATGTTTGAGTTTCAAGGATAGGTCACCCCTTGGATGTCTACAATAGTTGTTGCTGGTGAGTCAATCCAGATCTCACCCTGGGAACAATGCAGATTGTATCATACACCCTGGAGAAGAAATAGGGCTGAATGAAACATCTCTGAGGGCCTCCATTAGAAAAGTTTGTTGTCAAAAGGAAAATGCCAAATTAAGAGACAGCAGGAATTGGAAAACCAGGATCCAAGAAGAAGCTAGCAAGAAGTTTCCAGAAGCTGCAAGAAACTGTTTAATTCCAAGCATCTTAAAAAGGACATAAGAATGGCTTTAACTTTTCAAAGGTTAGTTTTGGAAGGTAGCTACAAGTTTGTCAGTGATTATTGCAAATTAACTTCTTTGTTCATTGTACACACTTCGCTACCACCTGAATCCTCTATTCCCTTGACAATTTATGTTTGGTTTGGAGTTAGAGAGTTGGTGGTCTTCAAGACCCACTCTAAGACTCCAAAGATCTGATCTCTGTGACAGAGTCAGCAGGGAAGTCACTTCATTGCCATGCATTATAGCTTCCCTGTCTGAAACATGTAAAAGATAGTAATGACATCCTCAGTAAATTGCTCTGAGATCTACAGGTGAAAAGTGCTATATGACAGTGGCACTACATCTCATCTTTGCTGGTAACACCTGTAGTAGTCGTGGTCACGACCTTTGAAGGCTCCATCAACACCTTTCTGAGTCTGTGGCACAGAGTGAAAACCACTTTGATATCTTTCCTCTTAGGAAAGTGCTTTCTGGGCCTACCCCTCTTTCCACTGACTTTTGTGGGGTTTGGATATGACCTTGCAAAACCTCCTGGTGGCTATGGGGCTTTTTGGAAGGCCAGCTCCTTGCTTCAGAGCTTGGAAGTAACTCCATGTTCAGGAACGATGAGCAGAAATAAAATTTTGGGGTGGTTCATGTTCCCTCTCTCACTGGCCTTCCATGAGGAAAGAGCAATCATGAGTTTCTGGAGGGAAGGATAGACTTTTAAGTCTACATTCATATTATATCTACAATAGTGAGCTCATGGACTATCACCAGCACTGATAAAGACTATGGTAATATGCAAATAATAACAAAAAGCAAAAATTCAAAAGGAAATCCTACCCATCTTAATTCCTATTTCTACTAATGTTATTAAACAGACAGATGAGGAAGTTGCAACCCACTTTGTGACTTTTTTATTTGATTTGTGTTGGTATTTGCGTGCAATTGCTGTAATCAATTTGCACGCATGCAGTAACTCGCAGTGGGTCATCCTAGACCATCAGGGTCGGATCAGAGCCACAGACACCCAAACATGAGATCTGCTTCCAATGAGAGAAAGTGAAACATCTTCTACATAATCTAAATCATAGTCCCAGTTCTTCACATTTCCATTTTTTCTAACGCAGTCTGTTCCTATTACACATTTTAAAATAATTGCATCTGTACCCAACTGAACTGTGGCCTCTTCCTCTTCATTGAGCCTTCTGTGACATTGTCCAGGACCAGATAATTAAGAAAATCCACACAAGATAATTACAAATAACTAATATACTCTGTCAGTGTTTTTTTTTTCTGTCTGTCATTCCCTTCATAGGCTCTGTTTACTCACTGATTGTCCTTATTTATCCACCTACATGTCTAGAAGGTTTTGTCCTGGATAGCCTGTTGCACTTGTCCATTTTACAAGTTAATGAAGAACATCATAAATAGTTTTTATCTTCCTTTTTTTTTTCCGGTTTTGTTGCCTTCCACCCTTACCAAAGATATCCTACTTTTGCATTAGAAGGAGTTCTGAAGCATTCTTTATTTGTACCCAATTTGTCCCCTTTCCTTCATTTAAGTTTTGATTCAAAATCCATTGAAGAGCATGAGAAGACAACTAAATGTCACTGAAGTCAGTAGATATTCATACTCTGTAAACTGTGGATTGCAGTAACCTGTAGAACTCAATGTATCAGTACTTGATTTCCCTGTTGCCGCTTTCAGACTTCTGTACTTCACTCAGCATTGTTAGCTATACAATTTTGTTGCAATAACTGAATACCTCTAGGAGTTGCATGGCACAGCACTTATGAGGTTTAAAGATTTCCTCTTCCACTAAGAAAAGTTAATTGCACTGGGGCTGTGCTTTGCCAGCACCAATTAACACAGAAGCTGAAACTACAGCTTAACATTCTGGTCACGTGCACATAGTCTGATTTGTTGACACCTCCTCAAGTACCTGCCTCCCGCATCCCTTGTTCCTTCCTGAAGATCTGTAGAGGTTGTTACAACAGTTTGCAAACACTGGAGTTTTGTTTTATTGCTATGAAGTGAAAGCATTGCAAGTAGAAGGAGGTTTTAGTGTTTCTATATATGTTTACAACTGAGGAATTATGTTGAGCAGCATGAGAGCCTAACCCCAATTCCCCAGCTTGCATAAACCTGCAGAGGGGTATCAATTACTCTCCCTTGCAGAAAACAAAATGAGGTTTTGGCATTTGCATCTGTATAATTAAAAGAAGACTTTAATAAAATCAGACACTTTCTTATTATTTTAATATCAGATCAGCAGTGTCTAAATAAGAGGCTACAGGAAGTGGCGGGAAGGAGAAAGGAGGAGTGTTGGGATCTCTTATGCTTGATAGTCTAAGTGGAACAGATGGGTTTTCAGCTCTGAAACAAAGAAACCCTTGAAGCAAACAGCATGGCAAAAAACAAAAACATTGCATCTGACTTGAGCAACCATCAGAATCCGTATCCTGGTGGTATGGTTGGATTAGGAGGAGAAATGGACAACGCAGTAAGGTACTTTTGATGGTTTTCTATCTGCTTACCAGAACATATGTTCTGCTTTCCTGAATAGAGGTGAAATCAGTTGGGCACTCTCATACTCACAGAACAAAGTCTCTTTCAGGCAGCACCTGTATCTTTGCCTTCAAAACACCTTGGAGAAATCCTCAACAATATTTGCCCTGTACTAGAGACAGGGAACTGTTTGTGAAAACTAGGGCTAGATTTACAAAGAAGGCTTAGGTTTTATCACTGTAATAAGTAATTTTAGGCCACCCTTAGGTGGTTCCATCCATCTGCAGGAGCAGAAGTTCACCAAATCAATCTAGCTCACCATGTTATCAGGGTGGTATGCTAGGCAGCTACATAAGAGAACTGTACTCTCCTGCACTCCATACTGGTATGCTAGCTCTTATGCCTTGATCGTTCTGTGTTTTTACTTTTTCTGGAAAATACAAAAATGTGCCTGTGTTTTTAAAAAATCTACATTCTCTCTTAAAAATACAAACATATATCTATATATTCTTATTACTATTATTACTTTTATTTATGCAATAACTGCTACCTAACTCTCACAACTGCTATAGTCCTAGCCCCAAGAACAAACAGCATTATCACACAACTTGCCCTTGTGGGAGTTTCACCTTTTCAATCTTTTCTTGTTGTTTAACTTACATTTTCCTAAGCCCAATATTTATTAAATAACTGCCACAGTCGGCTACAATTATACTTGTTTAACTCCTTAAGTGTTTAACGCCTTAAGAGTTTAACTCCTTACCTCCTTTACCTCCTTAGGTTCCTAATGTTATGTGTCTAATTTTCTCCATATTCATCATCCAAAATCACTACCAGCTAAACCTCAGCTCATCAGTACACTAAGAAAATGTTATATCTTTCTGAGGAATAGGTTAGTGATGTACCCTGCTTCACAGAGCAAATTAAAACAGCATGAAGAACTGGGAAATTTGACTACAAAGTCTTTGGTTAGCCCTTGAGACCATTCTTTAGGAGAAGGTGCATAAAATGAATTAGCTCTACGAAATAGGAGCACAGCCTAAGATGGCTGAACATAACAAGCAGTTAGGAAAATGCAGGACATTGGAAGAACAGGTCAGCACTCAAATGTTGGTAAAACTTAATGGAATCAAGTTGCTAACTCTCACTTATTTTGTAAATATTTCCCAAAACTCCTGTGTAAGCAGCAGTATGTCGGATAGCTTGGACACACCATGGAGGCAAATTCCAGATAATGCCAAGTGGGCAATTGCAGGGTTTCAGTGGCATAAACCTGGGATAAAATATAGAACCAGGTCTTCTGAGCTCATGACAGGATGTAATATCGATGTTTCCACTGAGCAAGTCATAGTTTCTCCATTCACACCTAAAAAAAGTGAAAGAAAAAATAAGGCTGCAGAACTGAAGGGATTCTGTGGACAGAAGAAGCATACGGGCTGTTGAGGACTCCTTGATGATTAACGATTACTGGACAGACCCAAAACCTGAAATGACCAGACAGACCAGTGTCCAGTAAGTGACAGACCATATAATTACCGAATTACAGGGCATAAAAACCACTGACTGCTTCCAATTATAATGTGAAAGGGCAACTTCACAGTTGTGCCACTTAGTAGTGCTGGGGAAAGGCAAAGGAAAATGTGTTAAAGGCCTAATGAGGTGTGTGGGTGGAAGTTACTGCCATAGTTTACGGCTGTTCAGGTTGTTAGTTCCTACAATGTGTCACTATTCAAGAGAGAGAGGGAAAGGGAGGGAGGCAGAGATGGGAGGATTTGTGTGGGAAGGCATTTTCTCACTGGGCTAACTGCAAGTAAAGATTTGCTTTCCCTTACTTCTTCCTCAACAGATCTGACAATATATTTTAAAAGAGCCATTTAAGATTCCCAGACAGTTTCAGTAATTGATTCAGCATTTTTACAATCCAGGAGACATACTTGTTTATTTTAGCAGGCTGGGGAATTGTTCCCTCGAAGCCCTTAAAAAGCACAACAGGGAAAAAAGAGATAGGAGCCTCAGTATATCAGCAGGAACAGACAGCACAGAGGCACCGCTATATAAAATGTCAGATGAAAACCCAACCCCAATGACAAAATGTCAGCTGTGGCCTTTCCCAGAACAGTCAAATCCTATCCACGCGGCAGGGGACTCGCACAACTGACCCTTTGCGAGCTTCCACTTTCAGAGGTTATCTCCTGTGATGGGGTGGCTCCCGAGACCGCTCACCTATAAGGCTGAGGGTGCAATACCAGCCGAGGGCCCATGTTCAGAGGAGCTGCACTGTTTACAAGCTCCCAGGATGCACTCAGGCCATAAAACCTCCTCCTCTTGCATGGCCCGCTGCATCCTCCACTTCACTGTGGACCACACCACCTTGTCAAACACAGCTGACATAGACAACTGAGATCATGGAATCATGGAAAGTTTTGGGTTGGAAGGGACCTTTAGAGCTCATCCAGCCCAACCCCCCTGCAGTGAGCAGGGACAGCTTTAACCACATCAGGTTGCTCAGAGCCCCGTCCAACCTGACCTTGAATGTTGCCAGGGATGGGGCCTCTACCACCTCTCTGGGCAACCTGTGCCAGTGCTTCACCACCCTCATTGCAAAAAATTTCTTCATTATATCCACTCTAAATCTACCCTCCTTTAGTTTAGAACCATTACTCCTTGTCCTGTCACAACAGACCTTGCTAAAAATATTGTCCCCACCCTTCCTATAGGCCCCCTTTAAGTATTGAAAGGCCTCAATGGTAGAGAATTAACCACAGTATCTAGCTCATTTGACAGTCCTTAATTTAAAAGAGAAATCACCTCCTGAGCAGATTTGCTGAGTTTTCCAAGAGATATTTGCAGCTTATTCTGTAGGCAATGGGGCTCTCAGCACTGCCTTTGCACGTACCCTCAAGGGGTGCAGAGGTCAGCAGCCTTACTCTGCGCAGAGACTGCGCACTCTGTAGAGAAATAGTAATAAATAGCTGTTTTGGTAGTTTGTGATGACACCACAGTATCAGTTCCTTGAGACTCCATTCAGACTACTCAGCCCCACATGGTCCTTCCAGGCCTGACGTACTGGGGAGGCTCTAAATCCTGAATTATTAGGAAGTATCTGAAATTAAAGGGAATGGCAGCTGGAAAAAGGCACATAGAGTTATTGTTGCTGCTTTCTCACTTTTCCAGAAAAATAAGACCCTGCAAACCCATAACTGTATGTTAGATGGGAGGAGGGTGTCTTGGTTTTGTTGACAAGCAGGGGTGTTACAGAATTTCTACTTGGAAAAAATCACATTTTGGTTTGTTTCTGGTTTGGACTCAAAATACTCAAGTTTCTGCAATATGAGCCAAGAAGAGAAGTAGGTACCCTGGAAAGAATTTAGGTGACATTTAGATACAGCAGCAATTCAAAAAGCCCTCTCACAGCTGGCTTACAACTTCTATAGCTGACCAACTCCTTGCCCTTTTGATCCTTACAGCCAATGTTGACTCCAAGGGAATTACTCAGCAGGTTTTTAAAGGGAAATCCTGGTGTTAGACCTTCCCTCAGCCTACACCACCAAACAACAGGATCCAGTGGCATTCTCAAATCAGTGTTAACTGACAGGATCAGAGCCCTGGACATGGCAATTATGGTCACTTTTCTTTGAGGGAGAGGTGGGAGTGCTCTTTATGTGCGTTGTAGACAAGCATTCACATCCCAGCTCCCCTTCCAGATTCAGATATGCTTCCACCACTTTACACCAAAGTTTCTTAAACACGTGGGTATAGTGGGCAAACTCTAGCTCTCCTGCTCTCTGCTGCACAGAGAAAAACACAAAAATCACTGGGGCCCAGATGCCTTGGAGGGGTCTCACCCAGGGAGTCTCCAGGGGCCAGTGCCTGCTTCAAGAATACTTATTTCATTTTATCATGTGAGTATTGAATGTACAATGTATTAAAAGTTCAAAAATAAGAAAAAATTATTTTGCCCACCTGCCGTGAGTGTGTAAATCCCTGCACTGGAGAATTGTACTCTTATTTATTTTCTGAACAGTGGAACAGCTCCAAATCCTTCCCTTGAGCTGTAGGAGGAATCATCGTATAGACTCATAGAATCATAGTATTGTTTAGGTTGGAAAAGGCCTTTAAGATCATAATGCAGAGTTCAGGAGTCCACTAAAGATGCTCAACCTGGATCTGCCAGGGCCTCTTCTGTGCCTCTCCATCAATCAAGTATACTTTTATTTTCCTTGAATATAAACCCCAGCTATTTCCCTAATTATTACACAAACTGCATATTCCTTTTCTTGTTCAAAGTGTCACAGCTTAATTCCTATCTAAACAAGAGATTTTTTGATCTAGAAAAATGATATTTTCAGTCAACAACAAACATGTTAATACAAGCTTTTCCTGCTTATATTATTTCGCAGTGTGCTGTGGTACATCAGTTTGCGTAATACGGCTATTGGTATGCCGAGTTGTGACACTATGAACAACACTGGAACTGCTGTTTACCTACTAAGAAATCATGTCAAAAAAAAAAAAAAAAGAAAGAAATCAAGAGAAAAAGTAAATTAAGGTGAATTTTTGAAGTTCTGTTCTGGTTTCTTTGTCTCGGTTATCGTAGTCCTCATGGAAAACTCTTTTCTGTGGAGACAATGTGAAATGTTTTTTATTCTTACTTTGATGAAATAGCTGTGCCTGACAAAACTATTAGAAGAAAATAATCTGAGCTTCTCTCAGCAGAAGTGCACCTCAGCAGAAAGAGGGACTCGGTCCTGGGCTGGGACCCCCAGCAAGGAGCAGGAACGGTGCCCCAAGGTCAGACGGAGCCCACGGGTATCTCTGGAAGCCAGCTTGGGGTCATTTGGAGAAGAGGAGGAGTAGACTCAAAGGACAGTTGCAAAGTACAGTCCAGTGAAGCAAATGAGCTAAGGGAAATGTTTTGCCCATGGAGTAAATCCTTCAGATATAGCTGAGTGTGGGTTGTTTTTAGACCCTGATGAAAAGTAGTCTGAGACTTTTGTTTATTTTGGCTTTGGTGGCAGAGGTTAGCTAGACACTTCTACGTCGTGTGACATAGAAGGGTCTGGGAACTTCTGAGGAGAGGGTGCTTTGGAAATAGGTTTATGGTAAGTCCCAGTTTCAATTAAAGCAACTATGTAAATTATATTTTTTCTACTTTTTCTCTTTTTCTTTTTCTTTTTCTTTTTCTTTCTCTTTTTCTTTTTCTTTTTCTTTTTCTTTTTCTTTTTCTTTTTCTTTTTCTTTTTCTTTTTCTTTTTTTCTTTTTTCTTCTTTTCCTTTTCCTCTTTTCCTTTTCCTTTTCCCTTTCCTTTTCCTTTTCTTTTCCTTTTCCTTCTTTGACTGAGCTCCTTAAAGTACAGGACATCGTGACTGTTCACTCTGCAACTGGGAAAATGGTGCCATGCAAGATATTTGAAGAAAGGATGTTTTAATTGCTTGCATGTACTTTTTGACTCTGTGTGTGTGTGTGTGTGCACGTGCATGCGTTCAGTTGTCTGAAAGTCCCCAAGCAGCGTATGCTCTGTTTTGCAGTTTTTGACGCAGACAAGAATTTCGAGGTAAAGCACTGGAAAAGCAAAGCCCATTACAACTGTGAAAGAATGATTTTGTCATGAGACTTGAATCACACAGGGATGCAGTATAAGTCACTCTTTCCCCAGTCTTTTTGCCTTTTTTAAATGCTGTAATCCCAGAAGCAGGCTGGTGCAGGTGGCTCTGCTGTCATGAAAACTGTTTTATTGGAAAAAGGAAGAAACTTTTCTTAAAGGAGTATCTTCAAGAGAAATTCTTCGGATCCTGTGAACCACACCAAACCACTATGTTTTCCACAGGGAAAGAAAGCAGCTGCATGTACAAGTTAATCTAGAGTGACTTGCTTCCACAGGAAACTCTCCTGTTGGATGTTTGAAAGGGCTTGTATATGGCAACACTCCACACTAGTACTTCGCAGAGGAATACAAGTACTTTCCTCAAACCAGAAATCCAACAGAAAGGTGGCCAGCTAATTTTTTTTGCTCTCTCTCACCAAAACTTCTCAAGTCTCACTTCGACCACAGGGGAATATTTCAAGATTTATACCTTGTAGCAGCTATTGTTCTTTAGTATAGTAGTCTTTGAAATTTCCACATTACACAGCTTACATGGCCTAATAAAATGGCATCGCACTGAAGTGGAAAACATGCCATGGTTATGGATACGGAGGAGAGGCTGTTCCTAGACCATGAGCCAGAACAAGAACTGGGGCTTGAAATTTAAAGAAAGTCCTGAGTGTCAAAGAGGAGAAATGTTGAACTCTTTAAAAGTTAGGGAAAATATTGCCTATTTAAGCCTGTTTGTCTTCCTTTTGTAGATTAAAATTGTACTTGTGCCTACGAGACAGGCTATTATCTTATCTGCTTTAAGCCACAGATAATAAGATTGTCTAAACAGTGCATGCACAAACTCCACTCTGGTATTAATTCTTAACTCGGAGATATGGCACATTCTTTCCAAAATAAAAGGCATATTTTTTGTGAGGCATCCACACATCTCTTGGCTTCAACACATATACGTGTATTGCACTAATAGTCAGATATTTTGGCCCCAGTGTGCCAGGGCAAGCGCTAACAGTCTGGCCAGAATAGATAAAATTAACTTTGCCACTTTCTCCATATTCATATAGCAAGCAAAAGAGGCTTAAGTGGTTTTTTGAGAAATATTTTTCCTACCATAAACAAAGGTGAATTTACATCTGTTTTCTGTTTGCCTTTGGAACAGAAGATTGGACACTTCTTTCTTGATCTATATATAACACTGGGTAGTCTCAGCCATACATTATAGACTCTTTAGCTTATTCCCCTTTAACAAATCTGAACACTCGCTGCTTATCAGTCCTGTGTGCACAGGAGAAATGATAGACTCTGTTTATAACACATATTTAGACAGAAGGGATTGTAATGTCACTTTTCCCTCTTATATGCAACTTCTCCTAATAGCTACCAGGAAGGCATGGTCTAAAATATGGGTATATCTAGGTTTATTACTGCATAGAGTTGAAGCAATGACTAGTTAACACTAAATTATTTTGGTGGGATGCAATTTTAATTTCATATGTGACATAAAAATTAGACCTGGAAAAGTCTCACTGAGCTATTCAGACACCCTTTTATTACAAGCAAGAAAAGAAAGGAACCAAAACAAACTACATGAAGTTTCCACAGGAAACAAAGAACAATCCAAAAGGCAGCAAGACTGCCAGAAAAGACTCAAAACATTTGAAACAAAATAAGGATAAAACAAAAGGCAAAAATTCATTTAAAGACATGTGCACTAATTAATTTCTAAGAAGTCTAGCACTCTGGAGCATACCAACAACTTGATTAAAAGGAATGGCAAACACAAGCCACTGCGCTGTAGGTGGGCTTAGGCAAAATGAATTTGAGTACTGCTTATGTCAAAGAATATCTAAACCAAAACAATACCCAAGCATTTATTTTTAATAATATGCTTAGAAGTGAAGCTATAGGGAAAATGGAGGAGGATAATCTTAAAGGTATGTTGTGGTTTAACCCCAGTCAGCAACTAAGAACCACACAGCCGCTCACTCGCCCTCCCCCTGGTGGGATGGGGGAGAGAATCGGAAAAAAAACAGTAAAAACCATGGGTTGAGATAAAGGCAGTTTAATAGGACAGCAGAGGAAGAGAAAATAATAATACTAATAGCAACCATAAAAGAATATACAAAATAAGTGATGTGCAATGCAATTGCTCACTACCCACTGACAGATGCCCAAGCAGCGATCGCTGTCCCCCCAGCCAACTCCTCCCAGTTTCTATACTGGGCATGATGCCATATGGTATGGAATAGCCCTTTGGGCAGCTTGGGTCAGCTGTCCTGGCTGTGCCCCCTCCCAGCTCTTTGTGCACCTGGCAGAGCATGGGAAGCTGAGAAGTCCTTGACTGGCGTAAGCACTACTTCGGAACAACTAAAACATCAGAGTGTTATCAGCATTATTCTCATCCTAAATCCAAAACACAGCACTATGCCTGCTACTAGGAAAAAAAACAACTCTATTCCAGCTGAAACCAGGACAAGGTATTAGACCTAGACATTGGAAAACTATCCTGTTTCCACCTCTGCCAAACATAACCTTTCAGCTTGTGGGTGAAGAATTAACTCTCACTGTGCCTCAGTTCCCCATATTACAAGCAGGTAATATTGGTTTTAATATCTGGCTTTTAAAAATATGGTCTCTGAATCATTTGGAGTAATACATGTTGTTTATGCTGCAACTGTACAGTGCCAGAGACATTGAGGAATTTGGTCGTTGTTATTGCATCTATGCACTACCTAAATAAAATCAAAATATATGTTCAAATTTCCTATGTCCAAATCTCTGTTATCATTATAGACCATTCTGTTCCCTCAGGCAATGCATCACTTTTACAGTCATCAACATATTGCATTTGAGCTATCACCCTCAGGAGACAACAGTGCCTCTGTGGAGTATTATACTTGCAAGTATTTTTTTTTTCAGATTTCAAATAAGATTATCAGGAGTACTATCAGCAATTCTGCAAAAGCTTCAGCAGAGCTGGAAAAGAGTGGTTAAAAAAACCTCTTCAAACTTCTGAACCTGCTGAATTTAAAATAATGTCATCACCTGCTACAAATATACACTTGTTCTAAATAGACCGGATTTGTTTCCCACAGCTCTTCAGCATATTAGCATTTCTTATGGTGTTTGCATATTTGCATAGATGATACTCCCCACCCTTTCCTAAAAGAAAGATCCCAATAGCACTTTCTGGTCTGCTGGCAAGATGCATTCTGTAATAGATATATCCACCCTGCTTTCAATTCCAGGCAGAAATCCATCTCCTCCTAAACACCGGGCTCCTTTTGGGGGTGCAATTCCTCTATCTTTCTACATTTTCTTTTCCACACATTCTCGCTTCCAAGAACACATTAGAAAATTAGGTGGATGGGTAAGATGACAAATAGAGCAAACTTGCCCCAACACACCCACCCATGCTTGAGTTCCTCATCTCTCTCTAGCTTAACAGTTTCTAGCGTCCTTCCTTGCTGTGCAGTTCCAGCAAGGGGTGGGCGATTGCCCCCGCTTTAGCCAGCGCCGTAGCCTTTTAGTTCAGTCTCCTGGAGTAAAGGAGCTGACAGTCTGGCTCTCCTCAGCTCACAGATGCAAAACTGCGATCTATTCCTCTCCTGGGGATCTTTGACATCAATATACAGGAGAGCTGTTTGCACTGCCTTCTCTAGAAGTCCTGTTTTAAACGAAAAAAACACATCCTTACTCAGGTCTTTGGAAGAGACATAAACACCCATCCTTCAAGAACGAGTCTGAGGTCTGAACCTAGAGCAGAGTTGCCTGCAAGCCCGAGACAGGCATCTGCGACCTGCTCCTGGCCCAGCGTTGGTATCAACTGGAGGCTGCTCCCCTTTCCCTGAGTGCAGTCATTGTATTGAAGGACCTAAATCTGCCAGGCACCGTATGGGCGACTCATGGCCATGATGTAAATGCTCTGTGTGGTTAGGATCAGGTTGCATGATGCTGATCAGGTTAATTTATGGTCTGGATATTGCACCTCTCCTTGCAGTAAATCTATGTGTATGGTAGCTACACAGGTCTAATTCCAGGTTTTGAACTTTTCTCCAGGTGATCAGGAGCTGAAATATGAGCTTTGCATAGCATCAAGTGTCTAATTCTACAAAATGGGAATTAGGCTCCTAGAACGCTGCAAAGCCCTTGAAAATGTTGGCTTTGGCTTTTGGTTTATACATGAGATCTATTTGCAAATGCTGGCAAGGTATTTACACTTGAATTACATTCTCCTTCATGAGCTGTGCCATTTGAGTTGCCTAAGGTGTGTTGCTTTTTATAAAATAAATCTTTTTTATTGAAATGAAGATAACTACCAAGATCATGAAATAGGAAGGGAGACTCTAAAGATGCTTAAAAGTGATCTATTGCTAATGGTATGAGGTACGTAAAGTTTTACAGAAGTGCTTTCACTCAGACGTGAATTATTGATACCTGCTGTGTGCAAGGTGAAAAAAACAGATGTGATAAACAATGCAACAACTGGAACAAATCAGCATTTTATTGTTCATTATTTTATTGTTTATTATTTCCCCATTTATAAAGACAATTAATTCAGAGCAGCCTCCATCTCTGAACTTCAGTAGAAATCAATCTGAGAAATAATTAAAAGAATTCAATCCTTGCAATGTTTTCTGAAACAAACTGTAGAAAACTGAGCCGAAACGGGGTCTCTGCAACCTACATATATCTCCATCCACTTCTTTTCTAAATTGAAAAGGTGTCCTTGGGGCATGAATCAGAGGTATGAACTGACAATTAAAATGTAGAAACTTGAATTAGGGTCAAGGCTGTATTCCTGAACATTCTGCAAAAATGTAAATAGAGACAATTCAGGTCTTTGCCTGCATATCCGCTCTCCTTTCCCCTTTAACATGAGATTAAGGGGATATCCACTGAAGGTGGACTTAGAATTTAAAATATGTTAAAGAAAGCGTATTTCCATACAGTGCTCTGAAATCAGTGGCAATAATTCCCTAGTTTATTATTAAAGCCCAGAATTTCAGAGGATTACAAAGGCTCTGGCATGTACTTAGATAAAATATTCGGCGTTCTGGAAGGGTCGAAGCTCTCGTGCTCCTTGGTGTGCACCAAGTTTTAACTACCGAGAATGAAGAGGAAACTTTCCCTGCCCTCTGAGCAGATTTTGCCTTAATTGCAAGGTCTGTGGCCTTTCAGAGCGGGTGGCCCTGGCCACCACTGGATGATCTTACAGCTCCTGCTTCTGCTGTTCTTCAGTTTTATTGTCCTTGGAGAAGAAACTGTTTGCTTGATGAGCTTCAGCCTTTTTGAATTGTACGTATAAAAATGCTTAGGTATAATATGTTCTTCTTTACTGCAGGAATTACACAGGCAAATCATCAGCTGGAGCACTAACGAGGTATTTGCATGCATAATTAGATCACTTGTATTCACAGTTTTATATGCAGCTTGAACCTGAGCCTGACAGCTATGAAGCACCAGGTAACACCATTTTGGTTGAGCTCCTCAGGATTGGTATCAGCCTCTCTGTGTTTCTGAAGATAAGATCAGTATCTGCACATCAATCTTTTTAGAGAAGATCAATAAAGACACAAAGACATACTCAAGCTAACTTCCAGCTACATCCCTGTATCTGGTGCTTTTGTTTGATGGGGTCTGGGAGACTCCTAAATCAGGGATGTTAATTAAATCTTTGAATTCTCAGATGTGCCTGTATTCTTCTCTGGCTAAGCCCAGGGGTTAAAGTGGACATTAAACTGTCTCACTAAGACCCTTTAAAGTATAACCTTTAGCATAGTGCCCTGATGTAGTCTGAACATATGTCCTGGACACTTGTCTCTCTCTAACACTCCCCAGAAAAGATTTGCTATTTGCAAGATAGGAAATCTTGCACTTTGCTGCAATGTGAGGATTTTCCACTGTGCCTTTCTGGGAACTGGCCCTTTACATTTGCAAACAGCCTTTTAACAGCTGCTTTGCAAACAGCTACAGCGTCTGCTCTAGTTTATTTATTGTAGTCATTCTTTATACTTGCTTCCCATCACTTTTTCCTTCTGATTTCTTAAGAAATGGCACACGTTGGCTTGGGGAAGCGATGCAGCCTACAGGATGGAACACTAATGGGATGAAAAGGAAATCTTGATTTTCTTCCAGGGCTTCTGTGTGTTGTGAGTCACTTCATTTCTTTATGCCTCTATTTCTAGCAGTGGAATGGATGATGTTATATCATTTTTAAAGCACTTTTGAGATATCTTGATGAAAAGTGCTCTGTAAGAATTAGGTAATATTTCTGTTTGCATCTGCAAGCACTTAATGGTGTGAGATGCAAGTTAACTGTGCACTGTTTGGCAAAAGCCATTCTTAGCAGTTCTCTCTCCTCTTACATTAGGAAAACAATTAAAGCAAGTGATTAACCTCCCCTATGCCGTTGATTTGATAGCATGCTCTGATGTCCTTCTTTCTTACTGAGCTGAACTGTCCTAATGACGTTTCATTTATTTTTATACACAAACTGTACTTACGGGTCCAAGAATTTATATTGAACCTTTAGGGGTCTGATACAAAACATGTTGAGATTAGAAAGAAGATTCAAAAGATTTCAGTAGGTTTTGGATGAACTTCTCCTCTTTTTTTTTCTTCTTTTTTCTTGGGGGGGGGGGGGTATTGCATTGATTAAATTATCTAAATGGAGATATATTCATACTGGAAATTATAAGATTACTTTTGTGGACAACATTTGGACTGGGAAACATCCTGCTACTTCTCTTTCTATCCATTACTTGAAAATTTTTCAAGAGTAATAAGAATTTCCTCTTGTAGACTAACAGACACTGCAATGTAGGAAAGAGGAAAAGTACATTTCTGTACATAGCATGAGGTATCTATTAATAAAATTGTATAAATAGCAGGCAATACTTCTTTTCCTTAACAAAAGTGTTCAACCAAATTTTAAATGGTTAACTTTCTTCTCATCTTTTTTCTTATTTCAAATTTTTCTTAAAAATAATTAATCCAGTCCACCTCACCCCAAAATCCCTCTAAGTAATTCCTATATCTATGATTTTCTTGGAGCTCAATTAGAAGTGTAACTTGACTTAGTTGAATTTGACATTAAATTTCCATTTTTAGTGAAAAATATATTTATTTTGTTTACTAATATTTATTACTATTGGTTGGGTTTGGTCAACTTAATTCCATTTTCTAATATTGCAAAGCCACGTTGGCTGAAATATGTATAACCTCCACATGTGTGGGGATGGAATTTATGGATGTTGTCATGATTTAACCCTAGCTGGCAACTAAGCACCACACAGCCGCTAACTCACTCCCCCCCGGTGGGATGGGGGGAGAGAATCAGAAGAGTAAAAGTGAGAAAACTTGTGGGTTGAGATAAAGACAATTTAATAGGTTACGTAAGAACTGTGCGTGCAAGCAAAGCAAAACAAGGAATTCATTTGCTACTTCCCATGGGCAGGCAGGTGTTCAGCCATCTCCAGGAAAGCAGCGCTCCATCACGCATAATGGTTACTTGGGAAGACAAACACCATCATTCCGAATGTCCCTCCCTTCTTTCTTCTTCCCCCAGCTTTATATATATATATTCTGAGCGATGATGTTGTATGGTATGGAATATCCCTTGGGTCAGTTGGGGTCAGCTGTCCCAGCTGTGTCCCCTCCCAACTTCTTGTGCACCCCCAGCCTGCTCGCTGCTGGGGTGGGGTGAGGAGCAGAAAAGGCCTTGACCCTGTGGAAGCACTGCTCAGCAGTAACTAAAACATCCCTGTGTTATCAACAGTTTTCAGCACAAATCCAAAACATAGCCCCATACCAGCTTCTATGAAGAAAATTAACTCTACCCCAGCCAAAACCAGTACAGAGAAATACACAAACACTCACTGTAATTTTATGTATAAAATCAACAGTCCAACAGAACTTATAATTTATTAAAAGTACGTAGGAAATTTTCCATATATATGATATTAAAGCTGCATGTGCTCTTTATATCAGAAAGTGACAGCAAAAAGCCTGTGAGGGAGATGAAAGTGTCCCTGCGTCTGAGTTTGTTTCTTTCATATGGGTTTGTTTTCAGGTTCCTATTAACAACGCACTTTAACAGCTAACCTGGATATAAACCCATGTATTCCAGAGGCTGGAATATTGTCACCTAATCCTCTTCAAGGGCCCTTTCTTCCTCTTTTATTGCCATTCTCCAATGAAGAAATAGGTATTAGTAACATGAGCATGCATCAGTATTTCTCAGTCATTCTCTGAGCTGGTAGCCTTCCTCTCCTAGAGAAACATCTCATTAATTCAGCCCCTGCAGTCCTCTGCATCATCTTTTTGCTTGACACTGTCTGGTCCCTTGGTTTCTCCCACATCTTCTGTGTCATGTTTTGGAATCTCTTTTCCTTTCCTTGTCTTAGAAATCAGTGAGCGTGTGCTCTTGTTTCTTTTATACATTTATTGTTCTCTACTGCCTTTATCAAAGCATACCTGCAGTCAAGCAAGGTTTTCATTCATGCGATCCTCTCTCTGTTTGATTCTTACAAGAATATTCAACTCCCCTATTTTTAACATAAATGATCTTGCAACAGAGAAGCCCAAGTCCAAGCTTTCTCTTAAACAATATTTTAGCTCACAGATGTTTCCAGGATGCTGCCTTGTAATTTAATGGTGCCAAAGAGGGATCAGAACTTGACTCCTAAGCCTTTTAAAGCATCCATTTAACATGTTTTAAAACATTTTCCATAACTCCATTAGACTGTAGCTACCTTAGACTCCAAGTAAGGTTTAATATCATACTATCTTGCAAAACATTTAAACTCATAGCGTCAAACCGTGGTCTGTTATCTATCATTACCACGGTTGGTAGCAAATACAGATTTTACATCTGAGATTACATGTTCAGCTGTATTCTCTAATACAGTACTATTTCTGGGTAATAGGAATAATAATCTAGAACCAGTATGTAATTTTTTTCAGCATACACAAACAAGCCTATGCCATCTGTGGACCATAGATCTAGTTTTACAAATACATTTAATCTTTCAATGTCAGAAACTTATTCTTCCTTTCTTCTTTCCCAGGTTTTTTCATAATAATGTTCTCATTGATAGGAATTTGACTTATTGACTTGTTTCATCTGTATTTCCTTTAGTTTTGGTTTTAACTTACATTTCTCTCCATGTATCTGCATATCTATCTGATTATACTTCTGTTCAACCTGAACATTCATCACATCATATGTTTGCATATGAATTATATTTTGTATATACTGCTTTCTGCATGTGTGTTCAGTATCATAATTTTTTTTTCTGTGAGTAAACTCTACAAAATCAAATGAACTTTGTCCCATTACAATTTCTGTGCAAATGCTCAACCTAAAAATTATAAGATATTCACTAGTGGTTGAGGTTGTGTTCCGGTCACTGGATGTGGCTGTCCTGAAGAATAGATATGGAGTAACATCATCCTGGAGTGCTACTGATCATCTCAAGTGCTTCATGCACGTTGTTTCTGAAATCTTCATTTTTCAATATGCATGTGTGTGTCTGTGTGTGTGCACACTCTAGTTTTTTGGTACTTTCCTACAATGGATTTGCTTTACAAATAAATGAAGCTCTGTCTAAAAACAAGGCACGGCTTTGGTATATGTGCTTCCACACTATATTTGATATTTCACATTGCTTGAATTTTATTTGCATTTTTGAAAACTTATCTTTGAATAATTTGCATTTATTTTGCCTGCATGTATATCTATGAGTCTGTGTTTCCCTCTAAAAATTTGTATTTGTTCTGGCTATACTATACATTTATTGAAATAGTTTTTTTTTTAAATTTAAATCAGAAACAGAAGACAAATGGTTTCTTCCATTTGGGGATCTGATCTAAAATCTGATTTTAAATTAGGGATTAGATATTTCACAAATGCTGAAGAGTTGCATGGTTTATTTAACTGTCCTCAATATATTACAAATCTCAAACCTTTCTCCAGTTTTTACATTCTCATGAGAAACTGGCACTTCTAAATTTCAGACCTTTGCAAGGAATGCAGTACTCTTTAAATGTATTTAATACACTCAGGTAACATTTTGGTCTTCATCACCTAGTTAAAGGCTACTAAACGCATCCAATCCTCTAACCCATTGACAGCAAAAAATGCATTTGGAATTTCAAGACTGACTTCGTAGTTCTCGATGTCTATAATCAACTAGGTTAATCGGTTCTGAATGAAAGAGTTTATAATAAGAAGAGGAAGATTTTTTTGAAAGGTCAGGTTTCCCTAAACACTATCGCTTTACATGGTCTTGATGATTTTACTCTTGATGCAATTCTCCTCAGAAACTTGAGTTTTTGTCAAATCTCTCCATAGCATTTGCATGCTACATTTGTGCAGTAAAAGGACTACCTCTTGAGCCACTGCTTTTAAATCCTGCAAACATTTCAGACTGCTGCTTTGAAGGGTTTGTCTTTTGTGCAAAAATCTTCTGGGTAACCAAAAGCCCCTACAGAATGCAGAGGGTGTCCTCAATTTGGAAAACAAAGATGCCTGTTCTACAACTGTTAAGGAATGTACTGAGAGTCTGTAAATAGATCTACGAATAGATCTGGAGATAAAGCAGCTCAGTTCTATTAGTGCTAAAGGGTTGTTTGGAACTTCTTTCATTTATTAATGAAACCACCAGCCTACAAAGCGAAGCTTTGATCACTTGCTCTTCTGACAGACTGTATATTTCATTTGTTTAGACCTTATTCATTCTTGTGAATTTTGCAAACTAGAAATTGCAGGTTTATGAATAAAATGTCATTGCCTTGATATTTACAAATGAGCTGGTATTCAGGTAGAAACAATATGCTTCTTGTCATCATGTTGGTTTCATAGATAAAACCTTAACAATTAAATATGTAATTACTCCTTCTTATGCTGATATCCCTACAATGAGAATTCACTTCTCAGTAAAAGCACTGGATGTGTGTGCCATTCCAGGTTCTGGTATAAAATCCCCCATTAACTTTGGATAATCCCAAATCTGTAATATTTTTTCTTCTGATAGGACTTTTGCAAAGCTAAAATCATTAGTGTCTGTTCTGTGTCTAGGTAATGCAAGAAATGGGGCAACATAATACTAGTAGAGGTATAAGCCTTCTTACAAAATTTCAAAGCTTTCTAGAAAATGTATTTTTACATTGGATTAAAACCAGCTCAATGTCCCTCTCTCCTGTTGGAGGGCAAATGTTTCATAGAAATAAATCAATACTTCTTGATCCAAACTGTTTCTGCAGTGGGGGGGAATTCCCTGGAAAGAGGGAAAGCAGGAACTTTGGTTTCCTGCACCATGACAGGCTTCAGACCAATTTGTTATTTTGCAGGGATCTTGCTTGCGCTCTATCCAGCTTTATTATCAGGGTAATTAGGACAGATAGACTTTCAGCTGAGATAACTCTGTAGAGCTCCACTGAGCACTGAAATTTGGTTCTATGCCAGTTTACATCAACTTGAAGATAGGACCTTCAGGTGATAAGCTGTTAGTGGCAACTTATCCCCATGGTACAAGGAGTTCTGGCCATTAGCAGAACCTTTACTGCTATTGACTGGTATTATATTTCTAAAATGATATTCCTGTTACAACATTAGTTATTGTAAATCATTTGAAACAGCCATATAAATATGTCTGGAGTGGCATGCTCTGGAAACCTAATCGATATGGTGTCACATTAAACAGTGAGGAACAGAGGAGTAAAGGGAATCTCTAATTACAAGGAAAAGATAAATAATTCTGTGCAAACATGTGGAAACATGTGCTGGATGCTGGACATAAATAACCCAAAATTAGGCATAAAATGGCAGTATTTTTTCTTCCCAGTTTTCTAGAGGCTGTGTTGGCCATGGATCTGGCCTAATTTTCACCCCTCTGCTTGGCTGCCAACTTGTTAAACCTTGTAGGCGATTGCTGTTCCTTTTCTAAAAGACAACAAACTTCCTCGTACTTATCAGAGGCCATTTATGAGGCTAGTACCTACTTCAGCTGCCTTTCAGCAGGCATCTCGCTTCAAACTAAGCAGTTGTCTTGTACCATCTGCAGACAAGGTGGCAAGTCCTCTGAAGATCAGTTTGTCCTACATCACCATGAACTATAGAAAACATCAGATGCTCAGTTTGTGGTTAGTAAAATCTAGCAGGGGGATAGATACATCAACTGAACTCAGGTTGTATTCAACTACTGGGTAAATTTAGGATGGGGATAGGCCTGGGGAGTGTGGAGGAGGACTGACCAGAGTCACTGCCCCTCTTCTGTCCCTTCATTGCAGATTTACAACCCCACGTTATGGAAGTAAAGCTAAAAGGGAGCTCTTTAGTCATAGAATCATGAAATCATTTAGGTTGGAAAAGACCCTTAAGATCTTCAAGTCCAACCATAAATCTAACACTACCAAGTCCATCACTAAACTGTGTCCCCAAGCACCACATCTACACGTCTTCTAAATACCTGCAGGGATGGCGACTCAACCACTTCCCTGGACAGCCTGTTCCAATGCTTGACAACCCCTTCAGTGAAGAATTTTTTTCTAATAACCAATCTAAACCTTCCCTGGTGCAACTTGAGGCCATTTCCTCTCATCCTATCACTTACTACCTGGGAGAAGAGGCTGACAACCACCTCGCTACAACCTCCTTCCAGGTAGTTGTAAAGAGTGATAAGGTCTCCCCTGAGCCTCCTTTTCTCCAGACTAAAGAATCCCAGTTCCCTCAGCCACTCGTCACAGGACTTACTCTCTAGACCCTTTCACCAGGTCATCCATGTTAACACATGCCCTGACCTCCATGACTACTAATTTAGCAGTTCACATGTTTCTCCTGTTATATGATCTTTTCATTCTTCCCACCAGCCCACTAATTCCCCAGCTGTGTCATTTTCATGAAACTCACAGCTGTTAAGCACTGCTTTGGTAAGACCTGTTTTCCCGTGACACCAAGGAATCGCAGCTGGGACCACGGTCTCCCTCCTGCCATGGGTGAGATGGAGCGAGCGATGGCCTGTAGGGGATCTGGACCACAGGGTTTATGTAAGAATCAGTGAGGTGTGAGTTTGACCCAAATGGATTACCTCACACGCCCACTTGCTCACTCCTCTGACAGCATTAAGATCACCAGGTCTCAACTGCCCTTTCCCACAGGGAGGTGGCCACCCGCCCAGCAAGGTCAGGCAGAAAGCCGTGCTGATCCATGCTGTTCTTCCAGTTACATCTCAAGTGTCCCTGGCCAGGTCCCTGGGCATCACCCAGCATTCATCCTCATGCACCTCCCTGATCTCCAGGATCTTCCCTCAGTTCCTGGATCTTTCCTTCCACCAGGATCTTAACCTTCTTCTTTCTGATGTTGTTTCTTCCTTTCAGGAACACTTCTTTTTTGGTTTTGGGGGTTTTGGTTTTTTTTTTTTTGGCACCACCTCTTCTTTCCAGGCACCCAGTCCCCAGCTTTCCCAGTCTAAACAGTCTGTGTGCGGAAGAATATCACATGATCAGCCTCCAAACTGGTGGATCTGTCTCATGTCTCCTTATATACTGGATGAATCAAGAAGTGCCACTTCTGTTTAGTCTAGGTGTTATCAAAATTTACAGCTAGCTTGTACCATGTGTAGCTAGCAAGTACCAGTCTTCTGCCCGAGTTCACAAGCTAACTTTGGACATTGCCCCCACACGCACATGCATGTATATATATACACACATATATACACCCAAATATTTATCACCTCTATTCACAGTTTTAACCATTTTTTCACCTATGACACCAGCTAATAGAAAAATATCAGATTTTCATACCAAAGAGGGAAAAAAGATGCCAGGAGGAACACTGGGAGTTTATTCCTCGGAGGAAGACTGAATGGGCACAGTTAAGAATGAAGTAAAGTAAAATGAATAGATATTTGAAATCACAAAGGTTCAGTTTTCCACCCTGAGCCAGATAGTAAAGACACTACAAACAACAAATGGAATGGTTTAAATCTTTGTAAAGAAAAAAAATAAAAAAAGAGAGACAAGTTTGATTAGCTCATCCAGATGGCTCATGGGCTCTGGCCTGAGCCATATCATAACATTACAAACTGGACCCAGATCTGCAAAGGTGCTGTGTACCAGCAGCATCCTTGGGTGCTAATAAGACCATTTGCTAGTGCAGAGATAGGAATATGTGCATATTCACAGATTTGGAGCCATATGTTCAAGTTCTTTTTGTTTTGTTTTGTTTTCCCCCAAAGAGCACAATTTTTCCCTCTCTTCTACTCAGCCATTTTTACTGACATAAGTGGCTTATTCTCTGCTCTGATCTCTCCTTCCAGTTTCAGAGCCTTTCTTTTCGAGGTGTCAAAGCAATGCAAAGGTTAAGTCCCCTCCCTAGGCGGAGAGGCACTAGAGATACTTGAAAGCTGTCAACAATTTCAATAGGAATCTTCTTTTCACAGTGAAGGACCCTGCATGTCAAAGCAAGCTGTTCAGCAGCTTGGATTCGGCCTACTTGATCCAGTCTGTTTACCTCTTAGGATCGCTTGCAGGGTGGGTGTTTGCTCTGCACTTAATGCTGGCCTCTGCTTAAAATGTTACCAGTCTGGTAGTGCAGGTGTGTAATTCAGTTGATTGTTACACTAAAGATAACACCAAAATGCTCAATGTAAGTGTGATTCTGTCAGATGAAGATACCCTGTTTCTCCACATGGCTTATTTTGATTTCCATGCCAGCCCTTTGCAACCAATTATCACTCCTCCTCCTAAGTGGGAGCCCAATTATTATGGGAACCACTGCACTTTCTAGCATAAGGATGACAGATTCTTTCTCATTTTACTCTCACCATCCAAAGGGGTTTAGACCCTGATCCAGCACAAAAATATTCCTCAAGTTAAGAATGTGAATAACTGTGTTCTTGTGTAATTGGGAACTCAGAGCATAAATATTTCCTTGGATAATAATCCCCAAAAAGATACACACCAAAACTGCTGTCGTTCCATTGTAATACTGTTGTGTGATCAGGTATTATTTCTTCAACAATAAGCAACTACTTACACAAGCAGCCTAATAAAATTAATTATGCCATTTAAATTTTGCATTTTGAATTGCTACAAAACAGTCATCTTTGAATTTTAATGATGCCATCCACCATGCTTCATTGTTGCAATACTAACATCTTAACTACCTTCTTTATTACAATCTTAACATAGAATCATAAAATAGTTTGGGTTGGACTTTTAAAGGTTATCTAGTCCAACTCCCCTGCAATGAGCAGGGGCATCTTCAACTAGAATAGGTTGCTCAGAGCCCTGTCCAACCTGACCTTGGAAGTTTCCAGGGATGGGGCATCTACCACCTCTCTGGGCAACATGCTCCAGTGTTTCACCACCCTTGCAAAAAATGTCTTCTTTTTACCTAGTCTGATAACATCAGCCCATAAAAGTATATGAGTCATTAATTCAAGCACAACTCATTTTTGCTAGAGGTAGATGGTGGTGGCAAGGTGGGAACCTTCCTTTCTAATACTCTACATCATTTGGTGAAACAGAGTTTAGCTCCTATTGTGCCATATACTTTCTTTGTTGTCTTAGCAAAGTCGGTTGGGTTTGCATTCATGTCCATATTACATGTCGAATTTAAGTATCTAACATATATGTCACATGTGAGCTAGGAGATGGGTGCCGCTACTGTCAGTGGAGACCTGAAGCTCAACTCGCTTGTCTCATTTGTCCAGAACCATTTTAGATGTCTTAAAATGTCTACCTAAGATGTTTTCATGGGTTTGGTGGATATAGCACACTAACCTTTCCTGTAACCTTTCCTTAGCAGTAACACAAAGGATGTGATCCTCCTCCCATCTGCATGCAAAATTTATTTCATATGTGCTTTTAAGGTAAAACTTCGTTATTAATTGTGGGTACTTATGTGGTTGCTATTAGAGCAGTATAGTACGTGCTTCCCTGAGTGTCTTTCTCCATCACAGCTCTGGGAGATAAGAAAGTACTAGATGGGAAGGATGAAAGTCAAATTTCCCTTCCATTGTCTATTGTTCTCCTCCTCCCCCCAAATATTACAGTGTCTGATTTCATTTTCTGCAGACTGGGATTTATAGCATAGAGTAAGTTCTCAGTGCTCAATGGACAGGGAAGAATGAGAGTTAAGACACTTTAGAAGGAGATTAAAATTAGCCAGCAAGCTGAGCAAAGAGTAGCCAAGAGCTTCCCAATGGTGTTTCTATAGACTGAGCAGGTAACAAGTCTCAAATTCTCCCTCTCAGAAGCTTTTCTCTATATTTGAAGGAGACACTTCTGCTCACAGGGAAGCTGCAGTTCAGAGTGTTCTTCTGCAGGTAGATGCCTCTGATCTTTCCTTCAAACAATTGAAAAGATACCTGTCTCCTCTTTCAAAGCAGGTAGGGGAGAAGGGAACAGAACAGCTTGTGAGTTAGAGACTCTCAAAGTGAGAAAGGGGAGTCCTAGACTCAGCCCCTGCTTCTGGCCATGTCTAGCCTGCTCTAGGAGATAGATGTACCTGGCAGCTGCTAACTGTTCTGAACAGAGACACTTTCCACCCATCAGAAAAGAAATTCTTGGCCCAGGAGGAGCCTAAAGGTCACAGTATTCTCCTTTGAGGGAAAAGAGAAGTTTCTGGCTTATGCTCCAAGAAATAGTTAGCATTTTACATGCAAGTCATGGAACGAAGAAACACATTTGAGATGCTAGTGCTACAAGAAGACTTTCAGACTGTTGCAATTCAAAAAGCGCTTTAAAATGGGAGAGTACGCTTGCTAGGAAAAAAAAAAAAAAAGATGGTCTAGCTAGAAGTTCTCTAGATTATTAATTGAGAGACTTGGCTCTGTCCCTAACTCAGGAGCCTTGGTAAAAGGGGTACTCCATTAGTGATGGTGATAGTCCTGCTTCAACTGTTCTGATGAGAAACACAAACATAAAGCCAAGCCACACTGAACAATAAATTCACATAGCCAGTTCAGTGCTCTGACTGAGAGATTGCTAGAATAGAACACAAATAAGGCTCAATCCCCTATGCAAGCAGTCTCAGTGGCATTTCAGACTGTTGTACTCCCTAGCAATGTGTTTTCTGAACAGGAACGAGAGATGACTCAAGGCACATCCCTAGCCTCATACCAGAGCTACCTCAAACAGAATATTTAGAATATTTAGAATATTCATTCCTAGTGAGCATAATGATTTTGTTATTGCAGTACATGGTACCCTTCCTTCTGCCTAGAAAAAGAATTCCTTGGTTGTGTTATATGCTCTGTACTGATAACAGATGGTGGTAATTTTTTCTGTAGCCTCAGTTGAATAGTCTTGTGTTTTGGAGAAGGAGTTCTGTAGTGTTATTTCTGCAAACCACAAAGTCATGAAGGGTTTGGTTTGGTTTTTTTTTTTTTCCCCAAGCTGAACGGAAGATATATTTTTTCTGCCTAGGAAATTCTACACTATTTTAATGTAGAACTCAATAAACCTTTTCTGACAGCTATTATGATTATTTTTTAACTTAAGCCATCATTTATTAACTGAATGTATCTGGCCAGCTTAAATGACATTCTTCTGATATTTTTACATGTGTTCTAGACTCCTTTTTAATATGTATCCTAGGAGATAATGGTAGTCTATAAGATTTTCAAAAGTCAAATCATGTTATATATATCACATGGGAAACATTTATGGTAGATGGCATGATAGAAAATGAACCTTGTTAGAACATCACGTTAGTAATTACAGTTTGAAATATGTACAGTATTATCCCCCATAGATGATTAACCCACTTTTAAGGGGTGATAGGTGTTATTAATTGACCTGTTCACTGAACTCTAGAAGGTGTTTGGGAACGTGCATATACCACAAATTATGATTCTACATCGTTAATCATCCAAGTCTCCTTCATGACTCAGTAGAAGTGGAAATCAAAAGGCAAAAGGCTAACAGATGACCCATTCTTCTACAGGCCCACAAATGTATTACAATAAATAAAATTATTCAGGGCACAGTTCAAAAAGAAGTGACCTTTCTCTGTGTTTCCTGTCAGATTTAACCGTTTCTCCCTTCCCACCTCTGTTTTCTTCTCTGGAGCTGCAGATTTGCTTATGTTCCTCACTAACATTCTGTCTCTCCATTTCAGGTCTCCCCTTCCTTTAATCCTTTTCATCTTTCTCTGTATTGTGTTTTCATTTCATTCCACCCATAGCATATGTCACATATAGCTGACTGGGGTGGCTGTACCTGGGGCATAGGGCTTTCCAACCAGTTTCATTTGACAGTTCTCAATGTGCAAAGCAACGTTGGGAAAGGGCAGAAGAGCAAAGAGTGTACATACATGTACAAGTGGATAGAGGTCTTCATCAGCTCAAGAAGCTTGGTATATGGTGCCCATATGCTCCCCTGTGTACTGTTACCTTGTTAATGCATATCTTTCCATGTGCACTTTCAGAAACAAAGTATAACCACTCAAATGTATAATAGATAAGGGAAAGACAGCAGACTGAAACTAATTGAGCTATTCCTCCAACAGAAATGCAACAGAAGGGGTTAT
Organism: Pelecanus crispus; assembly: GCF_030463565.1. NCBI lineage: Eukaryota > Metazoa > Chordata > Aves > Pelecaniformes > Pelecanidae > Pelecanus > Pelecanus crispus. The sequence goes on along the minus strand of NC_134676.1, from coordinate 5,940,486 downwards.
TAATATTCTTCCTAGAGGCTTTGGATGTGCTCCAATATGTGATGAGCGATCTGCACCTGTATCCTTTGTGAATATTTAAGTATACCTTATTGTGGTGTCAGGACACAGACTTTTGTTGTTTGTTCTGCTAATGGAATTTAGCTTCATCAAGTAATGTTCAGCATGAGTTCTTCTAAAAGATGTCTGTATGGTTCAACTATGGTAAGTCGAATGATACGTTAAAGACTTGACTGAACACTGAGCGTTGCTTATGAAATAATCATGACTTTGACATGATGGATAGACTTGATTCCCTGAATTTCCAGCTGAGATTTTCAGCAGGAGTTTCATTAGACAGACATGGGTTGAGCCTGTTGTAATCCAGATACAAATGAATTTGAAAAACTGTTCTAACTTAAAACTTTTGGATCTGAATAATTTAGATTGCCTGATTGCTCCCCAAACTAACATCTTCATTCCTATTTTGATGGCAGAGAGGAGTGGAAGTGTCATAGTGTTGTAGAGAGTTTAAATAACTTCAAGAAACTTTCCCATATAATCAGGGAAAACCAGATTCATATGTTTTGAGGATGAACAAAACTGTATAATTGTGCCAGGGGAAAATGTGTTAGTATAAAGACTGATTCTTTGCTCCAAACATAGCACAGGGGACTGATTTGCATAGACAGGATGCAAGAAAGGACCGGTTACTGAACCATCTGAATTTTTACAGTATACTGAAGACATGCCGATGAGCCTAAAGTCATTAGCCTGGCTTTAGCCAATATTCTGAAGATGGGGCTACCCAAATTCAGGGACTGCTGAGGGATCTGAATCTCAAATATTGCTTAGAACATTGATAGTACTTAAACTGGTCTTCTGCAGATCTTGAGTCCTTCTATTAACCTTGGCCCCAAACAGTTAAACATTTAGAAGGCAGCAGAGGCTGTACAGCCCTGGAAGCTCCTCTCCCCTCCACACCCCACTGCGTATTGCCCAGTGCGAGGTTTATCTTGACTCACAGGATGCATTAACGGGTGCAGCTATGCCTCCCACCACACCATCCTCAGCAACACTTTCACATCTTGCTATAAATGTTATTATTAGTCATAGGTAATTTAAATATACAATTTTTGTTGAAGGCACAGTCTAATTTAGCTATATGTGTGTGTGTATATATATACGTGCATGAAAGGACTTGCTTAATAAGCACCACAGTATTTTATGCTTCGGTTTATAAGCTCATTGCAGAAGTCCTACAAAATGGCTATCTAGAAACATTCCACCTAGCAGGATTTCCCAAGAAGGTAGAATGGAAAGCTCATTTGGTTGTCCAAGTGTGTGCTGCAGCATAGCTATACACAGAGCTAAGAGACCAAGGTCCTTCCTACAAATCATTGCCCTTCACCAGATGAGCCAATGCTGATGGATTCTTGTTTAGCTGTTCTTCAAGATCATCAGTGATGAAGACTTAGGGATCCCCTAACTAATGTATGCCAGCATTTCACTGTCCGGAGCTTAAAAGCTTCTACTTTGTGTCTCCTCTGAATTGTCCTTACTTAAAAACATTTGAAATTCATTTTCTTTGACCTACTCATAATAACCCAGAAAAATTTATTTAAAAACCCAGCTAGAGCAGAAATTATTGACTATACTGCTGGTAGCATTTCCAGCTCTCAGTTTCTTATTTCACCTTCTTTATCTAATGATTCCATAGTACAAAATAAACAAATTGCCTTCACCATCTAGGGCTTCCCTGGGAACTCTCCCTTCACCAGTGGGCTGGAGTCAGTCTCTACCTTACTTATTTTCTTCCTGTCTCTTTTGCAAAGAGAAGAAAGGGGAAAATACCATCTGGTTTCAATTTTTACTACTGGTGCCATTGTAAGGACAGGTCTGGTGATATTTCAAGCCTTTTGCTGCCCCAGTCTGGATATTTTGCTAAAGCAGAATCAATCAGATTTTGAGTTTGGGAAAACACAGCAATTCCAAACTTCTGCCCCATAATAGGAAAAAATCATACAATTTTAAGAGGGAAATTGACCATTAAACCACTCACTCAGTCATGTTTAATACATGCCATAGAATGACATACTTTTTAATACATTGCAGAACTCAATTAATTGTATTTGGTTAAGACATCTTCCACATTTGAAGCCATTCAAACATGGAGAGACCTCTCTTTCAGCTGGCAGTTTGTTGAACAAAAACTGCATGGGCTATGTACAAGTGTGTATGTGTTTTTCTTGTATCTAATTTCAAATTCAGCTTGTTTTAAACCTCAGCTTTATTTCTATGTTTACACAAACCAGTATCTTGAGAGGCACAAGACCATGTAATATAAGCCTTGCAAAGGTTCAGACAAAGCTTTTCTAACAAACTGTAAATCATCACATAGCTCTGACAATCCAAAAGGAGAAATCTTCCTAATGGGAAGCAGAAACACAAGGAAAAGAAGCCTAAAACCAAAGGCATGCTTTGACCCTTTCATAGAAAGTATTGCTGTGATTTTCTGCCTTGTCTTTTCCTTTCATTGTATGTAGTTGTATAACCTGATTTACTCTACCCACAGATCTCTGAAGCACTCCAAAGGAAATGAGGTCCATAATTACACTCATCTTATGTACAGAAAGACTTAGGGAAATGGAAGTGAAGTGACACATCAAGAATTTCAATAGCAGGTAGATAGCTACATCTGGACGAAAAGATGAGTAAGTTCATAGTATATCCAGCCTGAACCTCTCTTGTTTCAGCTTATGCCTGTTGTGTCTTGTTCTCCTGATCTGCACCACCAAGAAGAGCCCTAATCTTTGAATTTTCGGTAGTTTTAAAATCACATTTTATGGAAATTTCCATATAATGGATCTGAAGGCATGCTGCATTTGTAATCATAATGTGGGATCTACCAAATACATATAAAGGGAAACAAGGTATACCTAAGAATGGTGTTAGGTGCCTGGTCCTACAAAACATTTTCAAGGAGAACATAAAAGATGAGAAGATTAGAGCTGGAACCAGACTCAGATCAAGTCACAGTTAAGATAATAACTAGGATGAGTTTGGATCCTCACACCCTGCAATCATGTGATCACCACATCTCGTTATTGAGGGTATATAGAGGAAAGGCGAGTAAAGGAGCTCCTACTGTTGCCCAGCATATCTGGTGCCTAGGAATAAGAGTATGCTGACTCTCCTCCTGATCAGAAAATGGTAGATCCTGTCACAGCTCCTGCTTCATGAGATTGGGGGATGCCTATGGATGAAGATGGACAAAAGGTAGGTACAGGTCTTTGTAGGGACAGCGAGAAAGGAACATAGGTTGCAGGTAGTTTTAACAGGATTGTTCTCTATTAGCCTTGAGAAGGTGTGAAAAGCTGAAAAAGAGCCAAGAGGAAAGAGGAAATTAAAGACAACTGCAAATGAAAGGGAGAAATGTGGTGGAGAAATGCAACAGGAAGGCATACAAACACAGGCAAGGCTTTCACTCACCTGAGCCATCTTTTGGGCTCTCTCTCTGCACCCATTGCCATGGGAGTCTAAGCACCAGTCCCAGAAGAGAAGCCCTTCTGATGCTAACTGACTAGAAGCTGCTTTCTCTTATGTTCTTTGTCTTCCTCTAGTGTCTTCATCCCTTTGTCCATCACCTTCTTCCTCAGCTGACTGACTCCACAAACTCTGTTGCAATGATATTTGGCATCAAGCTGGAGTCAATAAAGTGAATGCATGATGTTATTCATGCAGAATGCCAAACTACTGTAAATCTCATACCACATAGGAAAGAGTCTTTTATATCTGAAAACTTAGATTTTGGCCACTTCTCTAACCTATGTATTACATCACCCTCTTCAAGTCTGGCATTTTTGTCTGATCTTTGTAATAAATTCCTCCACCCTGGGCAGTCAGATTTGCTTATGTGAAGTTATGCCATATTAAAGTATAGACATTTTCAGGTTAAACACACACACAAAAAAAAGGCAAAAGCAAAAAGTTTAATATCTTGTGTATTTATTTATTTATTTGTAGAGGTTGGTTGGTTTCAGCTGTTGTTTTTTTCTTTTTTTAATCTAGTTTGGTTGAAAATTTGTAATCTAATTTTTCTAAAATGTGTGTACCTGGAATGGCATAATCAAAATCTAAATTGGAAATGTTTTGGAAATATAAAGGATAAATGGCAAAAATCCTGTACACACTTGACATGTAATAATTTCAAAGGATTTAAAAGCACTTTTTAATTTCAGTCCATTTACACCTTCAGTGGAAATCTGACTAGTGTCAGTGCATACAATAAGAGAAGCAAGATAGGCAGAAACAAAGAATATTTTAGTTGGAGTAATTGAAATAGTCAAGAGAAAGTGAGCCACTTGGTAGGCACACAAGCCCTCTTTCATAGCTAAAATAGAAACGGCCCACTTCAGGTTCAGTGATTACTATCTTATTCATTTCTAGGCTACCTGACCATTTTTCATTCCTAAACCCCAAAATCCTAAGATGGAAGCATTCTGGGACAGTATGTTTGCATTTTAATGTGTTGTCACAGCCCAGTATATTTCAAAGTCTTGCTTATTTTAATACAAATAGTAATGTCCATCTCTCAATTTGTCTCTTTGGTTTGAATCTAAATTAATTCTCATGAAAAGAGAAAAAAAACCTGATCTGATAACAAACGGCTGAAATGATGTGTCCTGCACGGGTCAAAAAAGGGGAAAACAAGTCAATGAAAAGTTTGCTTATTCTGCTTCTCACAAAGCATTAAATTTCCTATTAATTTGAACGGGTTCATTTAAAAAAAATACTTACGGGTTAAGAGGAAAAAAAAAAAGTTGATATTCCTATCTGAACACTGCAGCTATTGTGGTGCATTTTTTATGAGTAGATAGCTGCAACATATAGGTGTTACCACATCACTTGAAAAGAAAAGCAAAAGCTGCAATTGCAGGAGTCTTGCATGGTGCATTCAAATGATTAGTACCAAATGAGGCTCCTCAGAGCAATTAGGAAGAAGAAAATTTAAGAGCTGTCATTGCCTTAAAAAGGCAGTGAAATGCATATACTTGAACGAGTGGATCCCTTTGCTAAACCAGAACTGGAAGCAATCCAGCCAAGTTAACGCTGCATTACACCTGAGATAATCAGATGTGTACCTGATCTTGCAGATCACTGAAGATGCCTGTCACTTCTCCTGCTGCTGCTCCAAAAGGTCATGCCTTGAATTTTCTTTGTGCGAGGTGCTACTCGAGGTCTAAAATAAGAGAAATAATTCTGTTGCCTATAGAATTGGTAAATCAGAAGATTAAATGAATGGAAATAGGAAAGAAAAACAACCAAAACTCTTTTGTCCATGATACAGTTTATAATTACATTACCTAATAGTAGAACATAATCAAGATTAGTAGTACAGGCATCAGGGTAGTTTTGCTTCCAGGCTTCAGAGTGCCACATATTATTACATTCCTCTTTATTACTCTTTAAAGCTCAGCCTATAAATCTTAAGCAAACCACTGCAGTCCTCTGACTCTGGACTTGTTCTGCCCTAGGACATTGGGTTCCATTGAAAATGTCATCTCGTATTGCTCCACTGAGCATCCAGAAAAACCCAAAACAGAAAGGTCCAATAAATTGGTAGTCTGTGTCTACGCACAATAGGTGGAGTGGTGATTCCACCACATGTTCCCCGTAGTGTGAGAGTGATACTAGCAGGTCTTATATCTGTGCAAGAAAGGAAGTAAAAGCAATATCAGCTTAAGATACCATTGTAGGAACAAAAAGGAAGGATGGGCTCTGCTGCCATCACCATGAGATTGCTAAGGTGTAGCTTTACGACCCTCGGAGCACTACTGACACAAATATACCTCCCAAAAATCGAATCTTGTGGCCATCAGCATGCTTCCTGCTGAAAACTTTTTTCTGAGTAAATGGAACCATTTTGCAAAACTGTGATGTTTTCAATGACATTCTTAGTGAGGTAAAGAATCAGAGGATAAAATTTATTTTAGTGTGTTTTGATTGGACTCGGTGATGGAATTTAAACTCAATATTTTCATCTGACAGGAAGAAGCACAGCCAGGGTGGACGATATTACATGAACAAAATGTTTCTTTTCAGTAGTCTTGATTTTTTTTATTTTCCCCTCAGAATTTTCAGAGCTTCCCATGAAATAATATTTTGGTTTATTTATTGAGATTGTGCAGTGGGAGGAAAATATGAGAATTTAAGAACCAGCTATCTCAATACAAAATACAGCATAGTTAAATTGGTTGATATGTAAATATGGACCATTACCACACTTCTGAAAGGTATTGATCAGTGTGAGACACTGAGCAGGGCTAAAGATGGATCAAAGAAAATGTTTTCTTCCCATTTTGAAGGACTATAATTTCTTTTCTCAGTGCCGTGAATATATCCTTGCACTGAACCCATATTTATACTCATTATAAACTAACATTGATGGCTCTGCAACAGAATTCAAAATGTTCAGAATCTGCAACAGGTTTATCACAGAAACTAATAGCCCTGGCCATTGCTAATAGATTTGTAAAGTACTTTGCTTTTCAGGAAAGGGATATACTCAATTGCGTGTTTACATACATGTTGTCCATATTAAGTGCGCAGGGTTTTGAAGAGAAAGAATGAGAAAAAATTGGGTGTTCAGATATCCAGCCTTCAAATTATTTCTCAACTAGCTTATTCTCCCTGCTTAACATATCCCTCTGAACAGCATGTCTTCTGGAGAGATGCGTGAGGAAAAAAAGAGGGAAACAGAATAAAGCAAGACTTTCTGTGCTGTGACAGCTCTGTGGGGCTGACTCTGTGGTGTATTTCCTTTTGCTTGGGAATTTTGTGCATACAGCTCCAGCCAGCCCTCTTCCAGGCTCACTCTGCTACACGCTCCCACATTCCAGTCTGCGCATTTGTGGTGGACATTATCAGTTCATCTGAAGATTTTGCTAATTTACGACGTGTTTGTGCATGTTTGGGTCTTAGGAAGTTTTGTGCTGGGGACAATTCCCTATCTAGCAATTCTGCTGCAATGTGTTGTGAGATACCCAGAAGGTGTGCAGCCATGCAGGGCCCTGACCCCAGAACTAGAGCATTCAGCTTCCCTGCCGGTGGGGACCCTCACCTCTTGTGGCCACCCAACATGTGAAGGCTACATTGACGGAAGCGCAGTTTCTAGTGCCAAGACCTGCATCCACACAGCTGGCGCCACCAAACCCGTTGCACGCAGCCACCAGATCTTTCAGTAAACTTGTTGTTAAAAATGACCTCCACATGTGTCTATTCACATTACTAATCAACCCAAGAAGATAAGGGACTTCAATAAAAGCCATAAAAAGAGACTATAAGAACCTCTTGATTGAGACCTTATAATTTCCTAATTTTTATATCCCTGGCTCTTCCTCTACACTCCCACTAATCAATTATTAAAGTGGTGGTGTGCGGAGGTCCTGGTAACCGTTTGACCTGTTCTTATCAACTTTGCCCTCTCATGAAACTGCTCACTTCCCTGTGATTTGTGTGGATCAATACAGCAGAAAGGTCACAAAAGCACTAAAGAGAGATGCCAATCAGAGAGACGTCAAAAGAAAAAGAAAGTTTGACAACATCAGGATCAATCAGGGGCTGCTCAGGAGAACTTGTCAGCTGTGATTAATGGCACATTGTGTCTTGCTGTCATTTGGAAAATGCTTTAGAACTTTTTAGATCACTGCATGCAGAAATTGAGTTTAGACTCTTTTGTCATCTCAAATGTAGAAGTTACAAGGTCCAGAGTGGGCCAGGCAAACTTTTTCTTCGCAAACAAAAACCTGGTGGTGTCACGGCTGAGTAAAACTCCTAACTCTGTTTGGGTAAAGGATGTTATGCAATTCACACAGCTCTGGGGAGACTCTGCTCCCCATCTCCCTCATGCAATGATTAACTGGGGCACTGAAAAAGTGGTATTCAGGAAGGAATGCTCTGAAATATTGGTGCGTTGCTATGAAATGGATAGGTGGCATTTCACAAGCAGATGTATTGGTGCCGCTCCCTTCCTTAGCTGGGGTTTCCCAATGCCCAAACCCCATAGGAGACTTTGGTGCTGTGATAGTGACTCTCTGCAACTTCCAACATCCTCAGAACTCCTCAAATACAGGTGAAGCTTATGGGAAGAGCTGGACAACTGTAAATTGGGCTGTCTATATATCATGCAAGGAGAGTGCCAGCTAGACTGGTAGTTTTACCCTTAGTGTAGTAGCAGCTCTCAAACTGGAAGGGAGCTCCTTTGAAAAAGCTGAGGAGTGATGTGTTACCAAGGTCCCTTTGGGAACAGAGAGAGAAAGGGAGAGTGAGAGAAGAACTGTGACACTTCTTCAAAGCCTTTTCAACACTCCTCTGTTCTCCTAATACTCTTTTTTTTTCCAGGGAAGGGAGTACCCAATAAGGGTCTGTGCCATGGCTGACAACAGAGACAAGCTTAAAGTATCCACTGGCACCATCCCAGTGAACATGTCTTCCCACGACCTATTCAGCAGTTGTGATTCCGGTCCCTTTGCTACTGGATGAAAAATACCTGGAAAACTCAGATGGCCTTTTCAGTTATGCTATGGTAAATTATGTTCTTTGATTGAAAGCATTAATAGCTGAATTTTCGATATGAATGTGGACAAATGTTTTACCTCTGCCATGCCCTCTAACCTATGAATGATGGTAAAACAGTGTTACATAGACAGTGCTGGTAAAGAGACATTCATACTCTTACATCCGTTAGTAATTCTCCTGATGCTGAGACATACAGAGCTTGAGAGGTAAGGACATTTCTGAGCAAAGGTACTTTTTTCCCATCTTACCTACAAAAGGTAGTTACTTTCTTCTGTTTCTCTGGGCAGTCACTGAGGTGGCCTTCCCTAAACCTCCTTAGTTTGTATCCAAAATAACTGAAAGGCTTTACCTGCCATGTGCAAGATATGTATAGAATCACAGAATCATAGAATCGTTTAGGTAGGAAAAGACCTTTAAGATCATCCAGTCCAACCATTAACCTAACATTGTACTTTGTTGTAAGACCAGCTTGTAAAAGTAACTCAGACAAACCTTGCTGTAAGTATGATACCTTCCCTTCTTTAGAATCATAGAATCATAGAATCATAGAATCATCTAGGTTGGAAAAGACCTTTAAGATCATCCAGTCCAACCATTAACCTACACTACCAAGCCCACTCTAGACTAATCAAGGGTAGACCAGACTAAACCATATCCCGAAGTGCCACATCTACCCGTTTTTTAAACGCCTCCAGGGATGGTGACTCCACCACCCCTCTGGGCAGCCTGTTCCAATGCCTGACCACCCTTTCCGTAAAGAAATTTTTCCTAATTTCCAGTCTAAACCTCCCCTGGCGCAGCTTAAGCCCATTTCCTCTTGTCCTATCGCTAGCTACTTGGGAGAAGAGACCAACACCCACCTCACTACAACCTCCTTTCAGGTAGTTGTAGAGAGCGATAAGGTCTCCCCTCAGCCTCCTCTTTTCCAGGCTAAACAACCCCAGTTCCCTCAGCCGCTCCTCATAAGACTTGTTCTCCAGACCCTTCACCAGCTTCGTTGCCCGCCTCTGAACACGCTCCAGCACCTCAATGTCTTTCTTGTATTGAGGGGCCCAAAACTGGACACAGTATTCCAGGTGCGGCCTCACCAGCGCCGAGTACAGGGGGACAATCACCTCCCTGCTCCTGCTGGCCACAGCATTCCTGATACAAGCCAGGATGCTGTTGGCCTTCTTGGCCACCTGGGCACACTGCTGGCTCATGTTCAGCCGGCTATCTACTAACACCCCCAGGTCCTTTTCGGCCAGGCAGCTTTCCAGCCACTCCTCCCCAAGCCTGTAGCGTTGCATGGGGTTGTTGTGACCGAAGTGCAGGACCCGGCACTTGGCCTTGTTGAACCTCATACAGTTGGCCACGGCCCATCGATCCAGTCTGTCCAGGTCCCTCTGCAGGGCCATCCTACCCTCGAGCAGATCGACACTCCCACCCAGTTTGGTGTCGTCTGCAAACTTACTGAGGGTGCACTCGATCCCCTCATCCAGATCATTGATAAAGATATTGAACAAGACTGGCCCTAAAACAGAGCCCTGGGGAACACCGCTCGTGACCGGCCGCCAACTGGACTTAACACCATTTATCACTACTCTCTGGGCTCGGCCACCCAACCAGTTCTTTACCCAGCGAAGAGTATGCCTGTCCAAGCCGTGAGCTGCCAGCTTCCCGAGGAGGATATTATGCGAGACGGTGTCAAAAGCTTTGCTAAAGTCGAGGTAGATGACATCCACAGCCTTTCCATCAGCTACCAGGCGGGTCACCAGGTCATAGAAGGAGATCAGGTTGGTCAAGCAGGACCTGCCTTTTGTGAACCCATGCTGGCTGGGCCTGATCCCCTGGTTGACCTGTACTTGCCTGTGGAGTTCGCTCAAGATGAACCTCTCCATAATCTTCCCCGGCACCGAGGTCAGGCTGACAGGCCTGTAGTTCCCCGGGTCCTCCTTCCGGCCCTTCTTGTAGATGGGCGTCACATTGGCAAGCCTCCAGTCATCAGGGACCTCCCCTGTTAACCAGGACTGTTGATAGATGATGGAAAGTGGCTTGGCAAGCTCCTCTGCCAGCTCCCTCAGTACTCTCGGGTGAATCCCATCCGGCCCCATAGACTTGTGAGCGTCCAGGTGGCATAGCAGGTCATTAACTGCTTCCTCCTGGACTATGAGGGCTCCATTCTGGTCCCTGTCCCTATCCCTATCCTCTTGCTCAAGGGCCTGAGTACCCTGGGGATGACCGGTCTGGCTGTTGAACACAGAGGCAAAGAAGGCGTTAAGTACTTCAGCCTTTTCCTTGTCCTCGGTGACAATGTTCCCCCCCACATCCAGCAAAGAATGGAGATCCTCCTTGGCTCTCCTTTTATTGCTGATGTACTTATAAAAGCATTTTTTATTGTCTTTTACAGCACTGGCCAGATTGAGTTCTAGCTGGGCTTTTGTCCCAGTAAGAACAGGTCCTTGCTGCCATTGGTCTTCTTGGGATTCTCATGAGTGGCAGAAGAGTATTTCTAAAAATTATACCTCTCTTAAAGGACTGTCTTTCTCATACATGGTAGGAAACCTTTCCCTTTGTTGGTGTAGTGCCATTGAATTTCTGCCTGACCTAGACAACTCAGAGTGGATAGAGAAATCCTGTAAAGATGCTGTCCTAAAGTCAACAGAAAGATCTATATTCAGCTGGTATTCACATCATCTATAGTCTATAAAACCTGTAGTAATTTTAATACAATTTTTTACAGCATATTTCAAAAGTTTATTTCAAAGTGAGTTATAACAAATGATAGCATAATGGTCCTCAAGAAAGAGCAGGAAATGAGGGCAAAAATGGATGGTCAGCTGCCCAAAGTAACCCTACAGAATAATGGCAACATCACAAGTCATCTGTTCTTGCCCTCAGGCCACATATGTCTCAGCAGCTAAAGGTCTGCCCCAATCTGTAGCACAATGTCCCATGCACTACCCGCCTAATGTTTCCATATGGTTTTGTCAAACTAAGTTTTGGCACAGTTTAAATCAAGTTAATCCAGTTACAGGAATTAGTTCTTATTTGGCCTTTGGTTGTCACTTTAGTTTAGTGTTACTTTGAATAACTTCCTGGCACTCAAAGTGATGGCTGTATTCAAATTTCCATTAATTAAAGCATATAATTTTGCAAGTATAGTTGCATCCAACAATATCTCTTTGCGGCATTGGTCAGAGACTGGACAGGCTACCTGCTGTTAAGTCAGGTCTCCAGAAACAGAGTTTTCTATAACTATGCACTTTCCTATCAAACATTCCTGCTCTGAGACTGGAGTGTGCAGTCTTAGACATAAGCAGAAAGTGTTGATCCACATCAGAATCCCAGTTAATCTCAGCTGATCATCCTGAATATAATCACAGTGTCTGTGCTATATTCAACTCCAGTTATGTAGCCATAATAATTTTTATAATGCATGTATAAAATGCATTTATTCCCCATTCTAAAAGTATAACACAACTGGGATTCTGCTGAAGATGTGGGTGGCAGTATATCAGGTACGTGAGATAAATGTCAGATTAGCTGACAGTTGCCTGCAGTTTAACACATTTAATACACTAATTTAGATTTAATGTGCATATCAGAGGACTCTATAATATTGACACAGGAAATTGCTTGTCAGAAGATATACAGATATGCAGTACTGTTCTAACTAGCCACTGATCAAAGAAGCATAGCAGGTTTGTTTTTAAAAGGCAAGAATTACTGATGTTTTGATATTTTGTCTGTATCAGAAATTAGTCTTTCCAATTCTGGCTAATTTTTTATTTTTCCCACCAGTGCTGTAGGGTGGTAAAGCAAAGCAGTGCTGCAAGAACAAAAGTGCTCCACAGGTCTGCAGATTACATTCCTGCTGGTAGGTTTGTTCAAGCTGTGTCACACTAGTGCTCACTGTTCAACCAAACTGTGACTGGGACCTGTGCCTCATCCTCCCGTCAGCAATTACCGCTGACAACAAATAAAGTAAGGCTGCTAGTTTCAGCAGTTGCAGTACAATGAAGGAGGGATAAATAAAAAGCTGATTTAAGCTTTAGACACATTGCCCACATTTACTCTTACATGCTCATTTTCTTTGCCATTTTCGTGCCTTCCCCTATTCCCCATCTCACCAAGCTCTCCTAGATGTTGCACACAAGCTGTTCCTCCCTCTTTGACCATTCTCTGGTCAACATGATTTAGTGATGCCCATCTTTACATTGGCTCATGATCCTCACTGCTGGGCCTGATCCCCAGCATTGCTATGACAAGGCAGATGGGACCTGAGAGAAAAAGGGGTGTTCAGGGGGTGCCAAAACTAGAGCCCTGCCATAGGGACAAAAATGAGTCTGCCTGCTGCACCTCGTGTTCCCAAATGTGCTCAAGGATGTTTTCTTGCACGTGTGCCCTCACCTTCCCAGAAGCTCTCAGGTCCCCACAGGGGAATTATTAAAAGTCATACTCCACCATGGAACATTGACCAACATTTCTTATCAGCTTCCTGATTTCAGCTTTCAGTCAGAAGTGGGGCCAGTTATTAACCTCTGCTGTGAGTCACAGGAGAGCCCAAAGGCCAGGTGCTACAGGCAGTTGTCCTGGTAGGCGGTTGTCATATTTTGGGATGCGTCACTGAACTTTTATATTTTGTTGTGCTCAGAACAGGAAGATGAATCTTGGGTTTGTCATAATGTTTCAGATGCTGGTTGTTGTTTTTGGACATGGACACCCTTTGTTTACAGATTACCTCAATCTCTCCTATGAGTCTTTGTTCTGCCTTTAAAAAAGTACAGTTCTTTGAACAAAACTGCTCATGCAAAGTATCATTAAATGGTTAATTTGAAATACTGGTGTAAAACCTCAGGGTAGCTCAGCTACCCTAAAATTAGGTTGTAGACTACAAATTTCATTCTAAACCTCTGTTTTTTTATATAAAATCTCAAACTCCTTGAGCAGCAACAGACAGGGCTGTTTTGCTTTTTGCTTTTCATTAGACTTTTCATTACTTTGGAAAGGAGGACAGTTATAGAAGGTGTGCATTAAAAGTGGAAGCATGGAATTAAGGCATGGAAAGGTGAGGGGGCTATCCCAAGATCACGCAGCAAAGCAGTATTAGGGCTTGCAACAAGCTGCTGGACTAATATGTGCTCTCCTTCACTAGGCTGTTCTGACTCTAAAATTTCTCCCTTCATCAGGCTCCATAATTGGCACTTCTAACCTAGGGGTTCAGTCAAAATCAAATTCCACAGTCATTTTGATTTAATGAAGTGAAGAGCCAACAGGAACATCATCAACCCCCTAATTAAATGAAACATCTCTGTTAAATAGCACAGGGATTCAAGTGCCAGGAGAACACGGAAAATCTAAAATTTGCCTTTTCCAATGGATTTGTTTCTAAAGAGCCATCATGAACATGTTGACAACTATTTCACCTCTTCTTCCCAGCTTTGGCAGCTTCTTGGCTTTCTTCATCAGAGTTGCTTGGTCAAACCTACTTCTCTTTCTTCTGAGGGAAACTCATGTTACTTACCTCTAAAAGAGCACATGTGCACCCATGGGGAGAGGGGCTTGACAATAACGCTACAGTACTTAGCCCACTTTCCTAGTTAGTGTAAGGTTTCATAGGTTTCTGTTCATCGAGCTAGATCCACAGCAGGTGTAAACTCCATTCATTTCAGTGAAGCTGTGATGGTTTGTGCCAGCTGGAGATAGGGTTTCACTGAGTTTGGTGTGCAGATTTTTCCAAATAAGAAAGGAAATGTTGAAAGCAAAATGAGCAAAACACCGCTTGCCCTTTTTGCATTGGCTGTTCTTGGTTTTGTTTCATTTCACAAAGTCTTTCAGACCTATATGTCATCAGCTGGAGCAAAAACATCCTCCAAAAACTAAGATGACAAATTGTTAAAACAGAGCTAAGAGCCATCCATATAATTGCTGTTACTCCTGGGTTTAACTCAATTTTAACCCTGACTAACTGATACAGACATTAGAATAACCCAGATCCAGGATGGAAAATATGATAATGGATAAGTTTTTGCACTTTTCTTGGCGATGTGTATCTCTGGGAAGTCAGAGCACTTGTGCATGGAGACTGCACTGGTCAATACAGCAATCTATGATATCACTAGGGCACCGTCTTCTCGAAACTGAATTGGCATCCCTTGATGGGGTCCAGGCTTTTCTGCCCCCTGAACAGTGATGGGCCACAAATGTCTTCACTGTTCTGCTTTTTATTTGCTACCTTGCTCTGTTTTGTCTGTTTAGACTGGAAGGTGGAGGATTCTCTCTTATAATGCATGTATGAGATCGTAATATCACTTCAAGGTCTGAGACATAGAACAGAATAAGGGATCCTAAATAAATTTAGATAAATGCATCATGACCCTTCTAATCTGTCTTTTTTTCCCCCCTACATGTTGCTATAGTTATTTCTTTTGCTGTTCACTGTTTGCTGTGCCTGCAGATCCCAGAGCAGCCCCACTGATTCCTTTCTTGACTCACTTAATCCCTGGTCTCGCTTCTCTGCAGCTTTCTTCTCTCTATTTTAAGTCAGGGAATGGAGGCGAAGTGGGGGAGGGACAGGAAAATGATACAGTCCAACTTCTATAATTTTATGTTTTTACTGCTTGGAATGTATGATTCATGCACTTCCACATTTTGTCTTTTTTTTTTTTTTCCTAGAGAGACTAGCTTTAATGATCATAAACCACTGCAGTTAAGGAGGAAGCAGGGCCTTGCCAGCTCTCAGCATTCCCAGCCAAATCTCCCTCTGATTGTTTAGATTTCTTTTCAACTGTATAAAGTTCCTAGGTAGGGTGGAGGGAGGAAAACAGAGGCCCTGGAGTCCAGGTTTCTACAGCAGTCTGGGGGAAGCTTTTTTTTTGATGTGAAATTGTCTTTCCCAAAAGTTTGCCCCTGCCACCATCCATCATTGGACTAGTTTTATGGCACAGGAGATAAAACAGTTTTCTTCCAAACTTCTAAGACAATTCCTGTCTGGACTAATTGAGCTTTGCTCCAAATGAACTAAATTCTGTGACAGCTGCTTTTCGGGTCTCTCCACTTTTCTAGCTATTCCCCAAAAAATAAGGTGTTGAAAACCATCCTACAATTTCCCTGAATGTCTCACTTTAGGATTTAACTTTCTTTACTTATCACAAAGGAAGCTGAAACCTGAATCTTCAAACATGTGAGGTTGTCCTCGGTTATCCAGACTATGGACTTAATGAGACCTAATGATGTCCACGGTCATTCTAAACAGCCTGAGCTGACCTGCTACATAAACACAAATACTTAGAGGTGCCACTTTTCAGAATGGATACTTGTGATCACCCCCCTCTGTTTGTCTTCATTCAGAATTGCCCTTATCCCTGGAGCAAATAGTCAATACGAAGCCACTGGATTCAAGAAGAACAGAATGTCACCTGACTCTCTGAGTCTGCAGTTTTCTGAAAATTCTTTCCTTCTAAATATGCCATAGAAATCCCCATGAGCACTCCACATTACCTGCAGTTCTGCTTTAGTGTCCTTCCTCAGAAGGCCAGGAGTCTTGAAAGGATTCTTGGCATGCAAGAGGAAAAAACCAAAAGGTCAAGTGCCCTTTCTCTCAGGACTTCTTTTATCCTACCGCACTACCTTTCCAAAGGGGCATAGGCTTTTATTTTTCTCAGGAAATGTAGGCTATCTTAACTTTCCAAGTTTTGTTCTTCCTACTTTCCTGAAGATGCATTTTGCATTAACGTCATTAGAATTTTACTCTGTGGACTTCTTGTTTAATATTTCCTGTGAACTATTTGTTACAAAAAAGTCACTTGGTTTCAGATTTCTCCCTCCCCTCCCAGACAGTCATGCCCATGAAAACCCTTTTTCCTTCTTTTGCTGCTCTGTGGGTTCCCAGTCTGAAGGGGGCTGGACCTGCCCTATATCTGGGTGTATGCTGCATGGTGCTTTGACATAATTCCACTTGGGTCTTGCCAGGTGCATTCCCCTACTTACCACTCTAGCCGATCCTTTTAATTCCTCTGGTGTGCCAGATGTTCCCTGCATTGTGTTCTCCCTGGGTGGATTTTAAGGCAGAGCTCTCCTTCCTCCCAGGCTCGGCTGCAGCTGTGAGCTGATAGAGCTGCCTCTCCCCACTGCTGTGAGCTTTAATCGGGTTCTAAAGTTTCATTATCAGAGTGATCCATTCTGGAAGATATTTCACGCTCCCCAAGCCCCAGGCAAGTCCTAACAACCTTCTTTAATATTCTTTTTTTTTTTTTTCCTTTCCTCCCTTTCCTCATTTTTTTTCCTTTCTCTTTGATGATGTTCTGCAGGTGCTTGAGCAAATACAAGGCTCCAAGGTCTGCATCTCCCAAGCCGGCTGCAGTTTTTAGCTCTCAGCCACCATTCCAGGAGCCATTCTCCTTTTCATGGCCGACAGCTGGTCTTTTTCAGGAGTCGCTGGCGCATAGTCAGGGAACTCTGATCATATGCCTTGTAAGATTCTTAGTGGCTGACATCATTTGCCAAACGCCAGCTTTCCTTGACAGCTTTTTCTGGTCTTTTCAGCTCCACAGATACTTGTCTGCCAGGTATAACTCCCCATCATTAAAATATAACTTTGTGCTCCCTCATCACAAAAGTGGGTGCATAGGATGTAGATGGAGAGTGTAAAAGAAAATTATTTGAAATTTCCATTGCAATTTGTGTACAGATCATCCCCCTGAGATCTCCAATAGCTGGTATATGCTATGCTAATGATGAGCATCATTAATGAATGCATGCTAGGTAATGAAAATGCAGTGATGAGAACTGTAACTGACCCTTTCACTGCAATTATTGTCCATAATAATTAGTTTACAGTTACAGGAATACATTAGGAAGCATGACTGCTACTACATTTGTCTCAGAAGATAGAATAAAACAGTAATTCCTGCTTTATATAGTATGGCTTCTAAGAATTTACTGCCAAAGGACACCAGTAGACTGTTATCTCCTGAATGTCATGATTTCACCCCGATGACCCTGCATTAGGCCAAAAGTTAAAGTCTCTGTCCTTTCACAGTTTGAATTAGCAGCCTTTTAGTTAGAAAACAGAGGCCATTTAACGTAGGCAGTGAAGGGTCATTATTTCAAAGATGTCCTAAATTTAGTCCTTGCTTGTGATGACTCACCCAGTCATATTGCACTGCAGGGAGTAATGAAAAAGCGTCAGAATAATGCAAAGTAATTCCCTACTCTTTTAAAGTCTCTCTGGCTACATGTTTTCCCCAGCTCCTTGCCTTATAGACTCCACCAGCCTGGAATTCCTTATGTTCTTATTGTTGTTTATTTACACCAAAGTATTCAAGAATGTCCACTGCAATGCAAGTAGATAGGTAACAGCCAGATGGCCTTAGTCCCTCCCTGGTGAACTATCATGGTCTAAGCACACAGAGAGAGACAACAACTCAGTATAAAAAACACAAGTGGGATGCACAAGAGGTAGTAAATGGTTCATGCTCCCTCTCTAGGGCTTAGAGTTTAATAAGGGAATGCCAGCTTGTCATGGTGGAACATGGTCCCCAAGTCAACACTGACCAGAGCCATGGCATCCATACCACCCTACAAAGTGCCATGTGGGCCCTGAAAACTCTCCAGCTATGTTCATACACTGTTGGGCAAACTCTTGTCTTAATATGTGTAAAACAAAAACATGACCAAGCTTGCTAGTTTGGTCAACACTGTTTTGGAGATCTCTAAATAAGGCTCTGTCTTGTTGGACAATAAAAAGTCGAACTGTGAGTAGCCACCTAGTTTGCAGCAGCTGGTCTATTTATTCCAGATTTTGCCAGTAGACTAATTACTGTTGGTCAAAAGCATGGAATTAATTCTATAAAATGACAATATGGGTTGTTTTTTCCCTTACTGGAATAAAAATCTTGAAAGTGTTATAATTTTCCAAATGATTGCATAAGGACTGACAAGGAGAAGGAAACCATCAGGACATAGAACCACAGAATCATAGAATCATAGAATGCCTTGGGTTGGAAGGGATCTTTAGAGGTCATCTAGCCCAACCCCCCTGCAGTGAGCAGGAACGGCTTTTAACTAGATCAGGTTGCTCAGACAAACATAGTTTGTCTCATCCTGTAATAAGGTTAGTCCAGAACTTACTGGTACTACTCAAGAGTCAGTTGAGTGAGAAGTTGAGGTCTCTACTCCTACATGTTTTAGCAGGGGAATGTTCTCCATCAAATATGAGTTATCTAACTCCATCTTCTGACTCAGTAACAAAAGCTGCTTATGTAGACAGTGACTATTCCAAAAGCTCATTTAGGCAGCTCCACTTCTGTGCAGTAAAACACAACAATGTTCACCAGGTTTTTTTAGTAGCAATCTGTGAAGGAAGAACAATGGCTCAGAAAATGTTCTTCAGGACAATTACAAATGTAATTGCAACAAGTACAAGAACAATTGTTCTTGAGAACAAAAAAATTGAGTACAATTTTCTTATTAAAAAAAAAAAAAGAAAGAAATCTAACATTTTGTTGTTTTAACCAGCTTTAATAATGTCCAAGAAAAGACTACTCACTGTTAAAGCTCTAGTATATTCTAGCGCAACTACCTAAAAATAACATCCCCTTCCTGGAAGGGGAACCTGAGCCCTGAACATCTGTGACCAGTTCTCACCTAAATATTGCTGAAGACTCCTTAAGATGTGAATTCTGGAACAAAAGAGAAATCAGAGTAGCAAATTCAGTCCTAACAATTCTGACATGGTCTCTCCTGCTGTGCTGTCACCAACCAGCAAATTCCTTACAATCTTCCTTGTTATACTTCAGATTAAAGTCATGGGTGCATGGCTAACCAGATTTAAATCTGATATCCTTGGTTGAATAGGTTTATTTTCTGAGCAAGACAGATTTGGGTTAATCAAAATTGTTTGTTTCTGCCAAATTATTGAAATCATAGGATATTTTAGGTTGGAAAGAATCTCAGGAGACCTCTAGTCCAACCTCCTGCTCAAAGTAAGGTCAACATTTAATTCAGCTCAGTTCCTGAGGGCTTTGTCCAGTTTGGTCTTCAAAACCTCTAAGGACCAACATTGCATAAACTCTTTGGAGAACATTTTCCAATGCTTCACTGTCCTCCTGCTGAGAAACATTTTATTTGTAAAAAGTCAGAACCTTTCCTGTTTAGTTTATGGTCATTGCCTGATATCCATGCACCATGCATCTCCATAAAGACCCTGACTCCATCTTGATAAATTCTTCTATGGTTTTGGAATGAGTAGTTCAGTGTGGAAAGTGGTAAAGTTCTGCATAAAGCATTTAATAGTTTCAAAACAAAATGTTTTGATACTTTTGTTTCAAAATGGCATATTATCACTAAACGGATGAAAAAGAAAAGGAAATTGTACAGTTTGGGTCATGCAAAACATTTAATTTAGACCAAAAGGGAGTGTTTTGTTTGGCTCTTCTTCTATTGGCCACTAAATTGAAAAAGTATATATTCACAAAACTCTAGGTAAGCTCTATGTTTATGGTGATTTAGGAACTGCTGGTGGAAAATTGGTAGAAGTTATTTTCTGTTAGCTAAATAGAATAATACAACCTTCAATCTACAACTATGAAGAGCTGTAATTTGGAAAACACAACATGTGATAGAAATGGATTATGGTGCTATTCCATTCAGATGTATGACTTCACTGTTTCTGTAAGCCTTGTCCTTTTAATGTGGATTTAATAACGTCAGGCACCACAAGGAACTAGGTTCTTTTCAAATTGAAGAACACACAATCTTTCCATAGCTGAAACTCTTAATTGCTGAACAAGGAGCAAAGCCCTTTCCTGCTTTGGATTAGAAAGTGTTTTCATTTTATGTGTGTGACAGACTGTATAGACTTTGTGTCTGGGTATAGGGATGGAAAGTAATTTCTAACATACCTTGAAGTTTATTGTAGTGGCACTGCAGAGGTTCCTACTTCTGTAGTACTGCAAAACCATGCTTCCGTTTCCTTACACTCTTCCAAGATAAAGGGATATTCATTTTTCCTACAGATATCTGTTTGGATTATAAAATGGTCAGTAGATTATTCATTTTTCAGAGCTGTAATTCTCCTCTTTAGAAAATCTGCTAGAAATGACTTCCTGGCCAGTTCCTTAGTATAGTAATGGCACAGGGAATTTAGTAGCCGTTGACTATGGATTCCAGATTTTCAAGAAGTTCTTAGAAAAACGACAAATATTTGGCCCACTTTTGGTGCTTCGCTCAGGGCTAATACTGGCAGGATCTGCAGTCAACAAAGTGGAAGAAGTGAAGTGCCTAAATTGATCAAACTCAGAACAGCAGTAGCTGCTGAACAAAATAGTCTTCAGTCTGGATGCACTCACACAGAGAAGTTGTGGAAAGAAAAGACTTTAGTTTCCAAAAGGGTGTGATGTCATGGGCAGGCAAATGTTTGGGTTGAGGCTAAGACATATATTTTTGATTCAGAACAGTGTTCTGGGTGATATCTTTTGCCCAGTTCATACCAGGACTGTTGGAAGCTGATGCTGATTTATCTGATCCAAAAATAAGACCTTGCATGCACCAAGGAAAGATCGCTTTGGAGATACTCTGGGGGTACTCTGCTTTTTACGCTTTTCCTTATCATTTGCTACCACCCAGTGTTAAAGTAAGGAGACCAATAACAAGAGACCTTTGACTCTACTCAGTTTGGCCATTATGATTTTGCTTTCTCTTTATCCCCTCGTGTCTCAAAAGTGCCACAAAATTCTTGTGTGCAGTGCAGTTAATGGTGTGTGACTGCTCTTTTGATCTGCAGGTTCGAAGAAAGGGGTCATCTGATAATTTACATTAGTAGGGCATAATCCTGGGCTGCAAAATCAGTAGAAGAAAGTTGATTTCCATGCAGTGTGCAAGCTCTGAAGCCACAGGTGGGTGTTATTTGGGTAGCACAGAAAACAGGATGCTTTCCGGCCACAGAAAATGCCCAATACATCTCCTCCTGAGTCCCCACCCCATTGACAAGACTTGTCCTGGCCAGGTTTGTGTTTCCACTGAAACTGCTCCAGTGGATACGAGTCTGACAGCACTCCAGTGCCATCTGCACAGCTGCTCTGCAGGACCAGTGCTTCCTTCTGCCTGCTGCGTACAGCAGTCCGAAATGACTAAGAAACTTCAAATAAGGAAGCATTTTGATGGCTGTTGTGAAGTACAAGGGAACGCTTGGATTTTTTCCCATGTTTGGGTAAAAGGGAAAAATTCAGCTCAAAAGCTTCTGAATCCTCCAAGATTTTTACTGACTCAGCTCAGCAAGGCAGATTTCCTGCCATCCTCAATCAGCTGTCTATCTCCACTCTAGATTTTGAGAGTATTCTGAAGCTGGTTTATCATGGAGTGAAGAGATCTGTAGTACTTTTACTCCCCTATCACCATTTTGTGTGGCATGCACCCCATGTGCCACGTAAGACACTTCCTTTTCTTGTCCCCAACCCATCACCACACCAACTTCCAACCCAGGAAATAGTCATTCATATCCTCCCATTATAAAAAAAGGATTTTGGTTACAGACAAATAAACAAACAAAACAACCAAACACCAATCCCTCACTAGATCTGAGTCATTCACTTTGGGCAAATGCAGTCCTTTTTGAATGGCAGCGGGGCTGTGGCACTGATTCCTCAGGTGGGGTCAGTCTCGGTCAGGTGAAGGTGATATGTCCATCAGGCACTGATACGAAGAGTAGAATAAGCAGGGGGAGGTGGAGGAAGGATGTGTGTGTGAGTGTCAGGAGCACTGCTGGGGTAACTTGGCAGACATAGCCTCAGTTCCTGGATTTTTCCTGAGACTCCTCTTCTCTCCATGGTCACCTCATGAAGTGAGGCATTCACCTCCTTGACTTTTGCCACTTCATCTGTGGTTATTTCAACAGTTAGGCTTTCCTGCATGCAATGAAGAGACAGGAAGATCTAGAGGATAATCTACCCTATCCAGAAATAAACGTGGTAGGTCAGCTCATGGAGATCTCGTCACTCTGTTGATTACAGAGGAAGCTTCAGCAATTGCTCAGACTGTTCAACTCACTTTTAGGTGGGTGAAATTAGGACTGAGAGCTATTCCTACCCTCCCTCCTTTGGTTTCCCAATTACTCAGAAGGTGAGAATAGCACAGAGGAGAAATGAGAGAATAAACATTAAAAATGAAGATAGGTATGTAGGTAAGGGCTTATTGCTGTGGAAAAGACCTACCATCCCTCTCGAATGCCGGTCTACGGAGCAGGATACAACATAAGCACTGTTATTCACACTTGCTCTTTAGGGTAAGTGTACTGCTTACTCTCTCTTGTTTAAACGGTAGAGCCACAAAATGAGCTAATAAATTTCTGGCTGTCAAGCCTGACAGAGCAATAAGTAAAAACAGGAAAGCATCTATTACATATTACCCTGAATTTATCAGCTCTCCCTTCAAAAGGGGAAATAACACAAGGCAAATTGTGGGAAGTTTTTTTATCTGCTAGAAAAATATGCCCTGTGCCCCAGTCAAAAAACAAGCTGTTGTGAAGTAACCACATTATTTAAAGATACAAGTCAAACAGGAAGAGGAAAACCAAACAAGCATGGCTTGAAAATTTCCCACAAGTGAGCTCTGACAGTCAGAGCGCAGTGATGGACTGGCGGACAGAGCCTGGGCTGCAGGGAAACCATAAGCTTTTCCAGGGCCAGAGGGCTGGAAAGGGGAATGAAAGGGACTCTATTCTCTTCTGGGTATTTGTCTCTGGCTATACGTTTCTGGCGTTTGTTTTGTTACTCTTTTTAAAGCCAAATCAATATGTCAGCAACTGAGATTTCCCCTCAGCCTCCAATGCGAGGTCACTTCTAAACATCGAGGTGTGTCTGAGATACCACCGGTTGCCAACGCAAGAAACCACAGGCAGGATTTCTTGGTGTGGGCATGCACGTTTAAGCCACACTCCTTTGAAGCACTTCAGTCCATGCCTAACTTCAAGCGGAGTGGAATTTAAAACTGAACACCGCGTAGGACTAATGTTTTGATCGCTGTGAGCCTGACAGCTGGTGAAATGGGCTATGTGGAAAACCTGTTGGCTGGAGCCATCAAGCCACATAATATGAACCCTGCCCTCTGAGAAATTTAGTGATGGAAAAGGGGCCTGTGTAGCTAATCTGCTATTGGGGTGGCACCACCTTTCACTCCACTGCCTGTTTTCAGGGTGACTACAGAGCTCATATGTGAAGTCACACTCCTTATTGCAATGCTTAGGGTTATTTTTTTCCCTTTTCAAAACCAGATCCTCAGAATAGAAACATTTATAAGCATCAAGCTGACAAGCACTAGCACTCTGGATATTTGTTTGCTTTCTCTTACACAAAGGCACCACTTTGCAAATTCCAAAGATTTGCAAACGAATCCTGATGAATCATCCTTATCCAAAAGAATGAGATGTTAAAAGTGATTTCTACAGCAGCGTAGCTGCCAGTTCATTTGCTACAGGTTTTCCTATATGCACAAGCCTTTTCAAAGGATATATTCTAGCACATCTTATTTAAAGTGAATTAAAATAATAGCTTATGAAATTTATAGGCTTTCAGGTCAGAAAGGGCTATTATAATCATCAAGATTAACCTGTGGCATAAACTTACCTAACTACGTAACATTACTCAGAGATTCCTGGATTAGACGAAATAAATTCTTCCCAGTTGTGAAAAGGAAAAAAAAAATAAAATTAAATCAGTAACTTGTCAGTATGGTATATCTTATATAAGAGAACCAGTCTTGATTTTAGAGAGTAAAATGATAGGGCTTGAATTAATTCTTGGCAGATTACACTATTTCGATAATTCAGACTAATCTCAATTCCAAGATGAATGTTAGATTTCAGTCCAAATTCCATTTTGTATTCCTATTTTACTTTTACTTACAAATTTAATATTGTCATAATTTCAGTATCCAGTTTACTGTGTCTTTCTTTGTCTGCTAGACTGTCATAAAATTTACGGACTATTGGAATTATGGAAAAGCCTTTTCAAAATACTGCAAGGAACACAGCGCTTCACAGTACAAATCCCAGCTCTGTAATACAGTGAATCTAAACCGAAGCAGCAAACAGGTATTTGACCCAGGACTCAAGGTCTCTGTATTAATATCACAGCATATAAATGAGCACTAGAGTATATTTTGAAAAAGACACTGGAAATCTGAGTTTGGTTTAGAACTGATTTTGCCAACAAATGATTTTGTAAGTGTATGCATTTCTAGGGAGCCTTCCTGTGCTTTGCTTCTAAACAGAAGCCATGCAACCCAGAGCAAAAGATCATCACCCCCCTGACATAAATGACTTTGCTGACAATTCTCTTAGTGTATGTTTTCACATTTGTCTGGCTGCTCCGACAAGATGTATTGTCATGCGGAACCAAATTAATACACAGGGAGGCTTTGTCATTAAAGAAATACAAGCTGATTTCTTTTATTATGACCGGCAAGAGAGCTGCATTTGCAGTACAAACAGCTACAGCGTTCTCTGAGCTAATATTCCTGTGTGGCACATGGCTAACTCAGTAACCTGGATCCTGAAACTGGGGCAATGCATTTATTTAAATCCTCAGGGAAGAAACTACTTCAAATCCAGGTGCTTAATGGTAGAACCATGTGCAAACTGAAATGCACAGCATACATTCATCCTGCTATTAAAGCAGCACATTAAAAGGAAAGGAATGAGGAAAGAAAGTCATAAGAAACCTCAAGAATTTTCATCTTACTAACAATTCAAATATTGTGGATGATGTTACACGTGACGAGAATTTTACTCTTGAATCCAAGCTGACACTAAAACATTTCTTGGAGGAGAAGCTGAACTCAGATCCTGATGTTGAGAAGCCGGAATAAAACAAACGATGTAGTCCAGTACCTCCACTCTGACCCTGGCTCAGGAAGAGATGTAAACACATGCTTCACTCTCCCTGGGTGCACTAAGTGCCCTTGCTGCATGCTTTCCTGCCAGCTGCTGCAGAGAAACACACAAGCAGAAAGTCAGAAACCACAGAAAAATATGCCCAGAGCAGAGCTGGCTTCCCAGCAATCAGATGGGAAGAAAGTGGGTGAATTGATAATCAAATGCTGTAAGAAAACAAGGTGCATCGGTTAGACCCAAATCAAAAAATGCTGGAATTCTGATAAATCCCAGTCTTGTGAGACTTGCCAAATTTTTCAGCAGCGGTGAGAAAGTACATAAGCATTAGTGCAGTTGAGAATGCTGATTGAATCCCAGTCTCAGTGATTCAGCTGGAATGAGCTGCTTTACCTACCGGGCATCATAGATTCAGAAGCTTTGGAGAAAAACTGCTTAAATAATGCCTCTGCAGACTCTGATTAGAGGTGAAGCTGTGTCCAGACCGAGCAAATCTCTAGTTTCTTTTTCACTAATTTCATTGCTTCCTTCTCCTTCTGAGGGAGGAAAAACAAGACAAAAATATTTTTTCATGGTATTTTGGCACTTCTGTTTCCTGTTGTGGCCAGAACCTAGAAGTTAAGAAACTTGTGACTGAAACAATTGAAGTAGCACTGGAAAATTCAAACAGGAAGCAAGATGTAATTTTTTAAACAGTGAGGGCAATTAATCACTGGAACAGCTTTGCCAATGGATGTGGTGGATTTGCCATCATGCGAGTCTTTAAATCTAGTCTGTCTTTCCTTCTAAGTGTGATTGCTCTAATTTAAGGTATTGGTTTTAACACAGGAAATGCTGGGTAAAATATTCTGGTTTAACCAGATTGTTACAATGGTCCCCCCTGCTCTTAATGCTATGAAAATCTTTACAAGATGCATTTTAGGACGTTCTCTTTTTGCAGACTGGGGTGAATGTGTGGGAGGGGAGAAGAGAGGGTGGATATGCCCCAGCCTTGCGGTATCTTCGTGGGTAGGACACTCCACTAAGACAAAGGCCATCAGGATTCAAGTCTTTGTTTCAGGGCAGGTACAGGTAGGGACCACAAAGAGTTCAGCTGCTAAATGAGCATCCGCACCCACACTCCATTTACTGGATTTAAGGGCACCTTTGTCCAGGTGCCCAGGCTGGCACTTTGACTTCAAGAGAGAGTCATATTAGGAAATACTGAATAAAAATAGACTTTGCTTTCAGATGCATAAAGTGCCTGGCTGATTACCTGTCCTTTAGGGCAGTCCTAACTCCTCTCCTGGGCTTTCCCTGTGGCTACTTTAGGCAGGTCCTTGCTGGTGGCCACAGCCCCCTTCATAGGCACCTCTTTCTTCAGTACCTGACAGCAGGATCCTGAGTTTCTAAGTCATGGCTAGATGTCCTGCAGGGCACAGGACCTTGGATAAATGCTGAAATTCTGCACAGGACCTTGGATAAATGCTGAAGTGTTGAACTTTTATGTCAATAATCACTAGAACTATCTTTTGGCAGGTATTTAAAAGCCAATGACTTCAATAGTAGTTAGGTGTCTAGACACCTTTAACACTCGGTGACTTAAAAGACATAAAAAATGTACCTTCTGGCCTACAAAATAGTGGTTTTTTATCTTGTAATAATCTGACCTCTTTGGGTGGGGAGCAATCTGTTCGAGCTAAATATCTGAACGTAAGGTTTGCGTGAATTGAAAATCTATAGCTTGT
This sequence comes from Pelecanus crispus, assembly GCF_030463565.1. NCBI lineage: Eukaryota > Metazoa > Chordata > Aves > Pelecaniformes > Pelecanidae > Pelecanus > Pelecanus crispus. The sequence continues at coordinate 5,913,336 of NC_134676.1, read as the reverse complement.
TCATCGTGAATCAAAGATAAGTTTGGACAGAAAACCTCCCCAGGTCTTGAAGACAGTTCCAGTAAAGAAATGCACACCTGCATAAAAGCACCCACACACACACAGAGTAATAGAGGAAGGAAAGACTTTCAGTTTCACTAGAAACAGAAATGTCTGTTTCTACTTCAGGAAAAAAAAAAGAAAAAAAAAAAGAAAAAGTTTTGTGCTACTTCATGGAAACATCTGGGTAAAAGAGAACAGGAGGTGTCAACAGAAGTCAAAATAACAACTCACATCACATGGTTTTGATGTGAATGTTTTTGACACATTTATTTTACTTGCCATTCTGGAGGAGCAGGGTTAGATGTTTGCCAGGTAAAATGAAGCAGTGAGAGACCTCTCTTTTTAAAAAGAGGCAGACTCAGTTAAAGAATCTAAATTGCATTTCTGAGCATAGTAAATTAGCTGTAAATGCAATTTTATGGTTGTTCGAGGGAGAAAATGTGGGTGGAGCAGGCTGTAAGAAGAAAGAAAATAGGCAAATTGAGAAATAAAGACACAGACTAGTTGTAACAGGAGCTGAAGAGCTCTAAAGTAAAAGTTTCCTCTCATCTCACTAATCTTGTATAAAAGGCACATTTATTTTCCACCAAGACCTTCTTTGTGGCTGAACAATTTTTTTCTACCAGCTTTGAAGCCCAACATTTTTGTGAATACTCAGACCAAAAATATGAGCCAAATGCTTGCAGGTGTAAACTTTTCTAAAATTATTTGCATACAAAGCTATATAGTACCTATCTCCGCAGTATCTAAACAGCAACCTAAAAGAAATAACTGTATATCAGTGACACATGGGGAAATAGGTGTTTTCAGACTTATTATGGTGATTCAGTCAGTGGACAGTATTGTAACTAAGTGTTGTTCATCTGTCTATAATCTAGGTTTAAAAATCCATGGTATTCTTCATAGTTTTACAGCTGGCTCAAGCAAAAGACACAGGGTTTACTTTTACCATGAAATAAATCAAAAAGAGAGCATAAGAAGTAAAGCCACCTAACTGATAGCTCTCTTTTGGCTCAGCTTTGGACCACAGCAATGAACCCTCTCGAAGACAACTCTGCAAGACAGAGATCTATCCCTAAGCAGCAACGTGGATATGAGCCAGTCACTGTCACATAGCCCCTGGGCCAGAAATTGGTCCTTGACTTCTTTTGTTCAGCAGTATAGACATATCAATGACTCACTCAGGTATGAATAGCTCTCAGCATCTTTATTAACTACATTTTCTTGCATGCTTTCTGTTTAGAACTGCCTTTTCATTACCGAGAAGAAAAATGAGTTCCTATGAGAGATCTCCAAGCAAGTTGAAGGTTAGCGTGATAAAAAGGCTTAGTAAGAGCACTCCCTGAGACACAATAGAAGGAGGCAGAGAACTGAGTGAAGGGGTATAATAGCTAATGTCAGAGATGCAAACAAGAAGAGAGGGACACATACAAGGAGACAGCAGAAAAGTTCAAACCTCTGACTCCAGAAACTATTTAGCAATGGGTTTTTCTCGGGAATGTAAAAAGGCCAGTATTTCACGCAGCATGTCTATATATTTTCCATCTGGGTACTATTCTACAAAGAGTGGGATTTATTATAATTTCACTTCATTAAATTTCATTTACTTCATTACAACAGTATCCAGTGAAGAACTATACTTTTCTACTGATCAAAGGAGAAACTGTTGTTTCTTTCAAGCTCTTCTGTGAAAAATAGTTCCTTTTTACTCTGCCTTCCTCATTTTTTTACTTCTTCTGATAAAACTGGAAAAAAGGATAAATTTGAAAACTGAAGGGTTTGTTTTCCTTTTTTTAAAAAAAAATCATTTAAAGAAGTGGGGTTTAAATAAAATTCATGAAAATGGGATCTACTTTGCAAAAAATTACATTTGGGATCTGGGATATTTTGGTCAGATTCCTCTCTTCCGCCTCAGGTATCTACAGTGTAGGTGTTCACATCCAAGTCAGTTGCCCCAGAGATGTAGTCCATGTAGTCAGTGGAGCTTGCAGTGTCTTTCATATGACCAGAGGTAGGTATATATTTCATGAGACGAGTAAGTACTCCATTGACTATACTGACAAGCCCTCTTCCAAATACTGGAGCAACCTAGGAAGGATAAGCCTAGATGTAAATAGAATCATGGAATCATAGAATCGTTTAGGTTGGAAAAGACCTTTAAGATCATCCAGTCCAACCATTAACCTAACACTACCAAGTCCACCCCTAAACCAATTAAGGGCAGAGTAATAATTAATTTCATGTTTCCTGGCTTGGTGGCTGGATTATTTTTTAATGAAAATAAAACTAGGAATCACTAAGGTTGGAAAGGACCTCTAAGATCATCAGTCCAATCATCAACCCAACACCCCCATGCCCACTAAACCATGTCCCAAAGTGCCACATCTGCCCATTTTTTTAACACCTCCAGGGATGGGGACTCCCCCACCTCTCTGGGCAGCCTGTTCCAATGCTTGGCCACTCTTTCAGTAAAGAAATTTCTCCTAATATCCAATCCAAATACCTACAGGTCACTTAGGCATCTGAAATTAAGCCAGCTGAGTCCAACCCATCCTTTTCTTAGACCTCCTTCATGAATCAAAGCGAAAGAAGAAAGATATTTGGAGTCCTATAATTTGATTTATACTCTGGAGATGCTTATCTCCTTTTATTGCACATATGGAGGTCCTGTGGTGACTATTCTCCTGCCTTGAGAGCTACCCTTTAATGAGGTGAATGGTACCACTTCTTCCAGAAGGTATTTCTGGGACGAAATCTGCAGTAGGTTTCTTCAGAGGCAGGTTAAGAGCATATTTTTTTCACTGACAACTGCAGAGCAAGGGCCTTGATTCACTTTGTTTAAACGTGTTAGACATAGTCATTCTAGTTGTCAGCAGAGAGAAACATATTTGTGAAAGGCAGCTCAGGTCACAGGTGGGTTTGTGCACGCTGTAAGCATTTGGTGGCCTAAGGAAAGGTGTACACTAGGAAAAGAAGTGCCTGGCAGTGTCTGAAATGCTCCCCTGAAGCCCAAGTTCAGGTGTGCCATGTGCAGAATAAGGCTGTGTAAAATATCATTGAAGCAAAACACTCCATCCAAAAATTGTTTTTAACAGCAGCCAGAAGAGGAAACAAAACTCTTGGACAACTCCATCTTACTTCATAACAGATAAAAAACAGCAAAGCAGCACATTTCCAGTTTCTGACTTTCAGTATAATGGTGTCTCTCCATATCTGGGATGTAATCCAGAGAAAACAAAAGGAAAAAATCACAATATTATGCTTAAAAAGGTGTCTTAGAAATATTAATCATTAAATAAATAGCAGCAAGCATTGGATTTTACTAGAGAAGAGAAAGCAGTCCTGCCTGTAGCTATTTAGTTCCCAACCTCAGTATTTGTTCTGTGGAAAATGTTGCAAATGTGTATGTGTGCATGTGGGGATATATATGTGAGTGTGTATAAATAATATATTTTTTAAAATTAATAAAATAATATATATAAAAATGCATACTGCACACATAATGATACTATATAATATACTATTATATGATTACTATATGGTACTATTACATAAGATTAATACTATATTACTATATGTCATTTTTATAATATATTAAAAATGTTTTAGCAGTAGCTGTCTATTTTGAAGTCAAGGTTGGATTGCCAAAAGAAAATAGACCAGCAATGCCAAACACAATTCAAAATACTGAAAAACAGAAGATTCATTCTCTTCATGATACATGGGATCCTTACGACCTTGGTTACGGTCAAGCGAGCAGAAAGGCAATGAGTCTCTTGACCTTTCTTTGCAAAAGAAGTCAAAGTTGTGTTTTCCAGTGAAAGAAATATAGAATAAATGACAAATTAAATTTATAGATTACCAAGAGGTGGCAGAACGGAAGTCTGGAGATATCTATTCCATCTCACTGTGTGATACAGATCTATTTTCTGTGGGCTGCCCCTTCCTGTGTCAGCTGAGCCTTCATATCGCTATGGACACCCTGTCTGAGCTCAGGGTGGCACCTATGCTCTATCTCGCAAACTTCTTCAGCTCTCAGCAGAGCAGAGCAGACAACAAGCATCAGGCAGACATAAAAGTTATACTTACGGGGTGTTACTCTATTTATAAAGGTGTTAATTACTGGGTCAATCCAAGAGGGAAAGATATTCCCAAACTGGAAGTTTCCCTGTGAGAGCAGTACTTCTGCATTTGAACACCCAGAAGTCTCGTTTCCCAAATCTCTTAAGCATCAGATAATGTGAGAACTGAGTTATACAAAGTCTTTTGATTCCCTTCTCGTCCTATACAAGTAAAACTTGCTAAAGAATAATTTTTGGGATTATTACAAAGGGGTTTTGTTTACTACTGATCTCCTGTGAGACAGGTGAATTGAAGTTTTGGGGCTCCCTGTCTGGTAGAGAGGGTTGCAAGGTCGCACTAACTCTCCAGACTGAGCTCTGTAGCTCAGGACCAGATGACTCTGGCGAGCTTCCCATTCCCATGCCTTTCCAAGGGATATGTTTTGGGGTGTATCTCTGTAATATCTGTGATCTTTCAGGATGGTAGGTAGAAATGTACAAACTCCAGCTATGAATATGCCTACCAGGGGCAATGTCCTAGCCTTTCAAAAATGGAATTAGACATCTACCGCTACTGCGGTCTTTAGCTTTCCAAACGACAAGCCCCATACAGCCCCACCACGACTCAATGAGAAGATGTCCTCAGGGCATTTCTGTGAAGAGCTGTTCCCACAGAGCATCTTTTTGCCTTTTTCAATCAAAATCTATATCAACTCACTGAATTCTTTTTCAGGTATTCCCAGTTAAGATTCTTGCTTCAAAAGGATTAGAGATGAAATTCATATAGAATAGAATAGAGTAGAGTAGAGTAGAGTAGAGTAGAATAGAATAGAATAGAATAGAATAGAATAGAATAGAATAGAATAGAATAGAATAGAATAGAATAGAATAGAATAGAATAGAATAGAATAGAATAGAATAGAATAGAATATTCAGTTGAAGGGACCTACAATGATCACCCAGTCCAACTGCCTGACCAGTTCAGGGCTGACCAAAAGTTAAAGCTGTTGTTAAGGGCATTGTCCAAATGCCTCTTAAACACTGGCAGGCTTGGGGCACCAGCCACCTCTCTAGAAAGCCTGTTCCAGAGTTTGACCACCCTCTCGGTAAAGAAATGCTTCCTAATGTCCAGTCTAAACCTCCTCTGGTGCAACTTTGAACCATTGCTTTAGCCATCTAAGAGTGAGCTACCCATGCTAAGCTAACCAAAGCTTCCAGTTGGCTTCCTGAGATGCTCAAAGCATTTTGAGTGGGACTGCACACTCTTGTGCACGCAGACTTCCCAGTTCTAGGTTAATAAAGAAAAATGTTTAATGCTAGGGACAAAAGGTAAACATAGGTTCCTTTCTAGGGCTGAAATATAAGAGCCATTTCCTTGCTAAAAAGTATTAGCAAACCTTTGTGCCTATGGATGGGGGAGAATCGTGTCTAGAAAAACACAAGTGAGGTATTCTATTAAGTAGTTAGAGAGCAAATCCAATTTTGTCATAATTACTTGACGCTCCTGTAAAACTGCTCAGTCATGCAGGGGTTAACATCTCTTCTTGCCACCTTCCTTTACAACTTAAAACTTAGGAACATGTGCACACTTATGCATGCAACAAACAAAGCCACCGCTTGCATTATAATCTCCTCAGGGACAGCCAACTGGGAAAGACAAATTTAGCAGTGTACTTCTGGCTTTTTTACATAGTGTAATGCCATTAAACTCGACATCATGTAGACAATGAACATTACAACAAAATACTGATGCTGTTTATTAGCTGCCTGACTTTTTTTGAGAGGAAGCACATGTCACATTTGTTTCAGACAACCGCATCGGGGTCCCACAGCTCTGATTAAATATGTATCCTTTGTTCAGCTGCATCGGAGTCAGTTTTGGCCTACATACACATTTCGTTAATATTTTAAATAGGAAAAACAACAAAGAGAGAAGAAATTAACAGTTGCTGAACTTCTCCAATTACCGCTAATCACATTTACACCCTGGGGTTTGCAGAATTAGAAATCAATTGGTGGCTTCCCCTTTCTACAGCAGGCAGTAAATGTGGCAATTTAGAAAAAGGAGTAGAAGACATCTCAATTCAGCCTGGATACCCTTGTAAATATCCCCCAGTGAATTTATTGCTTTGGTGTTTGATGTGACACAAAGATTATACGGCATCATTTACTAAAATGATAAAGCATTCTGTGTGATTGATACTGAAAATACGTGGTATCACTCCTTTTTATATATAAACATATTTTTCTTTCCATTGAAACTGAAGCATTCAGAAATTACATCCCAAGCAAAGCTCTACAGTGAAATCTTGCTGGAACATTTGATGGTAAACCACTTTTTCCTTTCAAGGCTATGAAAAATGAGTTCTAAGAAAGAACTGCTCCAAAAACAATGCTCTCTGATTTGTTTTATGAAGGGAAGAACACTTTTCCCAGCATCTGATGGTGATTTAGCCACACCATATTGGTAAGAGAGTTACTGTCAGAGTCACTTAGTATGATCTTTAATTGAAGAGTTTCTTCTTAAGTGTTTAGATAAACTCAAATTGGCCATGTACGTGTTTTGAACATCATAAATGATGAACCAGCAGGGTCAAGCAGTCCAAAGCTGCTTACGATTCCTTAATCTGGGAAAAGCCTTAGCGGGGGGCTGTCAAAGCACATTTTGCAATGAGTGCGTGTAAACGCACATGCACTTATAAACACATGGCTGCAGAGCTAAGCTCATATCCACTGTTTCTAACTGGAGGTGGAAAGAAAGGACATCATCTGAGCAGAAATCAGTATTTGAGGAGAGAAAATAACCCTGTGGAGAGTTCCTTCAACACGCAAGCAAGATGTAGTAGAATAAATTAATGTGTCCGGCAATAGGCTGATATGAAGGAAAACCGTCACCTAGCTTTTTGATTTTTCAAGATAGGGCTGAAAGTCCTATGTTTTTTAAGAGAATATGCAGTCTGAAAGGCTTTTACACAGTTTATCTGTGCATGTGTTTTTACTCTTTACCGAAACCGAGAAGCAGAGTGAAGTGAAAAATAATGGTGAGATGAGGAGGAAGGATGAGTCAACCAAACCTTTCTAAACTTGAAATTCAGTTCATGTTCACGCTGACTTGAAGCAAAAAAAACCCAGACAACTTCTTTCTTCATTTGAGCCATTTCATCTATTGCTCAACAATAAGATTTCATCATAGAGATTTTCTTACACTATTCCATGAATATATCCATTGACAAAATTCAAGGGATTTGCTCAACAAATGATCTCATGAAGTATTCAGCCAGTTGCATAGTTGTAGTACTATTTATCAAAAAAATTGCTTAATGAGCAATAGTGACATCTCCAATAAATTATCATATATGACAGATATTGCTCTGCAGTTTAAGCAACACCTTTTAACAGGAATGTTCTTATTTTGAAGGCCAAGATTTTATGTAAGCACTGGAAAAAAAATATACAACTGACCTTTCATGAACTCAAAGAATTTGAGGATTGATTTCAGAGAAGCAAAAATTTCACCATCATACCTATTTCCTTGAATCAGGCAATTCCTTTTTCCTCCTACGTTATGCAAAATAGTGCTTTTTTTGCCCTTAAGACCAAAATTAGATGATTGAAAATATTCTATTTGACTTTTTAATAGTAACTGAAAAAACTGTCACTGAGTCTACCGAGAGATTCTCATATTTAAGACTACACATTGGATCCATAACATTTTAATAACATGCATAGTTACATGGATTTTTTTTTTAATCATGTGCAAAGAATAAATAAATCTCAGAGAAACTGCTGAACAGTTTAAAGTTAATGATGTGAGTGAAAGTTCAGAGGTCTAATATATAAGACAGTTTGTGTTTTGATCCTTATAATGTCATGTCTCTATTTTTTCAACTGAGTCTCTTTCACACTGTCTGTGGGTCAGGCATGTCATCTAAAATTCAGGTATGAACCATTCTAACAATACTAAAATTAAAACAATTAAAGGAATAGTTGTGAGTGTCTTATAGAACAAAAATGATGAGGAAATATGAATGTTTTGCAAAGTATCTCTATATGTCAGCCCACATTAGCTATATTCATGACCTTTGCTCTCAAAAGAGGTGGCACATTCTACCTTAAAATTTGGGCCAAGCTGTGTAAATATTTTGCCTATATTTGCTGAAGTGTTCGTGAACGTTTTTGCATCTTCCAGCAAATCTAACCTCAGCACAAGATTTCTTAACATAATTTTCATTTTCTAGGAAATGCTGTCAACTGAATCTTCATGTCTGATAATGACAAAAGATAAGGAGGAATTTTCTTTTTCTAAACTACCAGTTCAAATCCACCTCATATCTGAACTGTATTTATTTCATCAACCGAGATGAAACTGAGGTGGTTGTTACTTGTAGCTGTTCATTATCTTGTAGCCTAGTCTTAAGGTGAGAAAATGCCACCATGGTCACCACTGGCCAGCTGGTTTACTGGCTGCTTCAACAGCATGGTACAGGCTCATGTGCTTGGGAGGGTGAGTGATTGTGCAGACCACACTGCCATTTTTGCAAATTTAGAGAGAGTTCTGGATCCATGATGTGATATACTTATCATTTATGCTGATCATCAAGAACTTTTGTCTTGCTGTTTTGTATAGCAGCTAAACACCTAGACCCAGTGCTTTGTAAAACAAATAAATAAATAAGAGGAGGGCATGTGTGGGACAAACTTCTCCTTCCACTCCAGCAGCTATATGAAGTATTGCTTATAGGCTGGGATTCTTCTCACCTAACTTTGGATTCAGTATCTAGTTGCCTAATTCAGAGTTTGACATCTAGGCTCCCTCAGTCATCGTGGAGAAAAATACATCCAAAGTCTCACAGGCATCTTGCTGGGGTGGAATAAACTGCTTTATAAATGTGTTTCTCTCAGATGTCAAAAGATTGGGTGAAATGAATCAACGTTATGTATGTAGGTCTGGAGTGTGTGTGGGGGGGTGATTTTGCATTTCTGTCTCTTATGGGGCATTATTGGTGTTGACCCTGGAAACATATCCTGCATCATGTCTGAGAGCAGCGAGACGTTTGGCCGTTCTTACCTAGGAACAGGAGCACTAGAATCAGCAGCCAATTGTCAAGACAGATCCTTTGAACTCATGGGTTTGATCCTGGAAACTGGCAGAAATCTGAATGAGTTCACAAACCCTGTGGGAGGAATACTCTTTTACAAAGCTTGGGCTGATGCCATAGAGGACCATAGACGTGATGACTGTGTTTTGTTAATGACCTTATTATTCTCTCAGGAGCAATATTAGTGAGTATTATGAGTCAATGCTTTCTAGTAGTAGCCTTATTATTTATATTCGGAATTACAGGAATGAAACGGTCAAAACTTTAAACTTCAGCTAAGAAAATAGAAAGCTGGAGGTAAAAGTTTTAACCCAAAATAAACTTTTCTTTTTAATCTCATTTATATCAATACAAGGTGGTGTGTTGCTCACAATAAGTGCGTCTCTAACACTGCATTTTCAGGTTATGATATTGTGTCCCTGACCAGAGCTGACACTTTGGCAGGATTCTCCTGCTCTTTTTGTAGCAGGCCAGAATGGCCCATAAATAAAACTAACTATTCTCTAGAGATATTAAACTGGCAGATTTTACAGGGAGTAACTTCACACACAATCAACTAGGTCACTGCATGGAGTACCAGTAATCCCTCTTTTCTTTTCAAATCTTTTGAGCCAAGTTTCCATTATTGTGGTACACATCCTTCTCCTCCCCTGTGCAGATTTCTGTAGTACTACCTACCTTGAGAGAGTGCCTGGAGGCACAGAGGGTGTGTGCACACTAAGTGACAGAGTGAAATACAGATATATCCACACCAGTGCCAACCTTAGCAAACACATCCTTGGGGGTAAAGGAAGTCCATGAGCTTGTCCCAGAACTGTCTAATTGAGTGATTACAGATCTATTTTAACATTTCCAATTTAAATGCGGCCAACTTCTGTGTTTCTTCTGCCTTGCATGAGTTAGATGGCACATTAAAAGATACAATCCATATCCTAATCATCTCATAGCCCAAACAGATAGGTCACTTGCAGGATAATTCAGTACCTTGCCCTCTTCCCTTTATCTAGTCAACCTCTTTTCCTCTAGTAAACTGGGAACAGATTTCTTGCTTGGCTAATTAGCTCTAAACTGCCTTCTACCATCACATCTTCAAGCTTGCCTCTTAAATATTATGTGCATGTTAGTGAGATAATGAGTACAGACTTCAGATTCTCTGTATTTTCCAGGTGGAATAACTGAGACACAGAAATGTTAAGGTTAGAATTTGCCTTACTTAGCTTTAAAAGTCTCAGAGTTAGATCCCTGAGCTAGTAATTTCAGGCCACCTTTATATTCATAAAGCAGCTGCAGAAGGCAATTATTTGATCTACCTTATGGTGAGATGAATTGTCTTCCCTAACTTTTGTTAATTATAAAAATCTATTATTGTTAGAGTGTAAACACACACCTATACTGTGTGTAGATAAAAATGTCATGAAAGCAAGTGTGTAACTGACATGGTAGTTTATATTCCTTGACACTATTTCAAAGTAGGCACTTCCTCATCTAAAGTCTTTCTGTTAAATTTTACCCATCACCATTCTTTGGGTGTAAAAGTATACTTCTGAAATACATCTTAAAGTGGGTGTAGCTTAAGCAACGAGGGTTAAGACAAGCCAGGTTATAAAGTAGGTGGGATATTTTTAGATGATGTTGTTATTATTATTAACCATTACAAAAGGACAGAAATGTTGGTAGGTGCCTCATAGAAGACGTGGAGAAAGCCAAATTCTTGCATGAAGGCACCTGCATTATAAATGACGGCAACACAGTAAGTACTGTGGGATTCACCTGTACTAGAAAATTAAACACACTCAAGATCACACTCTGGCAAGGAGGGAGGACATCATGAAGAGCTGACATACTTATTGTTAAGGTCTTTTACCCTCCAAACTACGGAGACCACCAGCTCTCTTTTAAGAATTGCCCAATGATATTTAAATTCCCAAATTCTTCAGAGGAAGTGCTTGGAACAGTGATTTGCCAATGGCCAATATCATATCAGGGAAAATTCTAGCAGTGTGCCAGTATAGATTTCACTTCATTGATCCTGAATTAGCAGTAGCATATTAATGAGAAAGCAAAGTTAGAATGCAAGCAGGATTTTGGAAGGATTTGCCTTATCTAAGAAAATTGTTCTTATATCTTTTCACTATCAATTTAAATTCTTATATTACGTCTCCAACATCATGTCATTGTTAGTGATATACTTCTTGGAGATGAGGAACTGATCACAAAGACATGATACAACCTCAAAATGAAGTCTGGAATTGAAATCATATCTCTTTCAACACAGAACATATTTTAAACCATATGACTTCCCTTTAATCCACAGGCTTTCTGTAAATTCATTATCAGAATCAGAAATTAGTCATTCTTGAGGCACATCATACCATACTATGTTGACTGCTGGTCTAATAATGCATGAAACAAAAGGAAATAAGAGAACAAAAATATGAGAACTGGAGAACTGGTTACTAGAAAGCAAGTAAAGTGTGATGGAACAAAAGGCTAAAAAAATAATAAAAAAACTAGAAAGCTGAGAAAGTAACTGATTCAATGAGAAAAGATTAGGAATTTCAGGCAAGGAAACAAGTGAAAAAATAGAAGTTGCTACAAATATCCTTAGGGTTAGTCGAGCTGTTGGAAGAAGAGACTAGTATATAGGCAAGTAAATGGCATCACTGAGGGAAAAGAGTAAAAAGAGAGGGAGGAAGAAAAAAAAGATGTGGAGAAGCCACTGACTGTAGTCCTTGATGGTAATATTAACTGAAAATGAGAAGTCATTATTCATTTGGAGGTTAAAGTAGCTGACTTCAGAGATTTACAGTCTTGGTTTTCGACCTACAAATGTTAACTGGCAAAAATACTTTCTAAAATAATACCTTTAAAGTAAAAGACGTAAAATATTCACAAGACACTAGTAGAAAATTCCAGGAGGTTCTGTTTTTGTAAAGGAAATGTAGACAAAAAAGTCACAGCATTCTGACATGTGGGGACAGAACTACAACATGTATTAGAGATACATATTAAAGCACAGCTTCTCTGAGACTGGATGATCTTATGAATGGGTTCTTGTGAATAAATTACAAACCCAACATTATTCAATAGCATATATTTTGTGTCTTAATCCAGGATGCATTGATTTCCTTCCATTAACGACAGAGAGCTTTGGATTAGGTCCTGGGTGGAATAATTTGTCTCCCTTTGCAAGTAACTCCTGAACAAAGAAATGACATACAGCTCATGAGATCACTTGTTACAAATTATTCATCCAAACCTTCTTAAAATCTAATAAGACATTGTTAAATCAACACTGGATGTGTTGAGCTTGAGACCTGAATTTAGATGGCTTCCAAGTTTCTCTAATGTTCAGCTTCATTAGAAATAAGGGGTGAAAATGAAAATGAACTTGTGATGGAAACTCTCTTTTTTTTCCCCTCAGCTCAGTTCTCTGTTGGATAAAATGTCTTCTGATTGCTTTGAATAAATAAAAAGAAAAACAGGGAACTGGGAAATGGTTTTCTGGCTGTGAAGCATAGAGGCAAACCGTGTGTGAGATCTGCAGGGGTTGAAATGACCACAAAGGGCACTCGCCTTGAACATTTACCAAAATCTTGTGATACTTACACATGCAGGTAGAAGAGCTTTGAAGCAGGCTACAGAGGAGGAAAGTATTATCTAACACACCAGAGACAAAGGAAATGAGAGACCAAATGGATTGCTAAATGTTATTCTGAAAAAACAGAAATATGGCTGTAATCAAAATTGCAACTTTAAAAAATAATAAAAAAACCCAACCAACCTTCCTTCAAGTTAATTCAAATAAAATCTAACCTAGATCTGGACTGTGGAGAGTAGAGACTTGTAAGTTAGGTCCTTGGTGTCTTCACTCATTTCAGCAATATATTTTCTATGCATGAACATTTTGCAAAGGGACAGAAAGGGTACTCGCTGGCTGGTGGCTTGCTTGAAATGGCTTTGAGGCAATTGTAAAAGTTTCCTTAAAAATTAATATTGGAGCTTCCAGCTCCCGTAGCTCCTTTCTGCTTCCTTGTGCAAGGATTGTGCCAGAAAACCAACTGCACCGTCCCCTTCAGAAGCAGGTGCAACAGCCCGACAATAATCTAATAAAAATCCTATTAGCTGTGTCTCCATGACACTCCTGGTATCCATGGGACCCACAATATCTTTAATGCAGACAATAAATCCAGACCATTTCCTCCTTCAATTGCTCCCAATATGGCTCCACTCCTAGCACTGTTCAGCTAACCTTTTGTTGCCACATTTTCTCATGAATGCTGAATCACTCTCTAATCTTTACAATGAAACAAGTGGAGTCCCCACTAAGTGAACCACATCAGTCAGGTTTAGTTATCCAAGCCCAATTGCATCCAGGTGCATTGCTGTGGATTACAACCAGCAGAGACTCAGCACTGATTGTAAAAATACCAGTTCCATGTCTGCAAAGTTTGGGGAAGGCTTTGTGACAATTACTGTCTGACTAAAACATCCCAGATTAACTCCAAACTAGCCAGAGCAGAGAGTACCTCACTAGGTTAAAAGGGTGTCTATGTGTGGATAGGAGGCATGTAGTGACTTAAAATGTTGTGAAGCTGGTGCCAGGAGAACAGCTTAGCCAAAAATGCAAACAAAAGAAAAGCAAGGACAAATGCATGAAGGAGGTGAACTGGCAATACCTTGTCTTCTTGCACCCCTTAGGATCTATGGATGCTCACGGAGGTTCGCTGACTTAATACTTTATTAATGACAGTAGCTGAATCCAACCCATGGGTTCACTACTTGTAAGGGTGTGGGACAGCGTGACATTGCTAAATGAAGGGGAAATTTATTGTTTGAACCTGCCTCTGCCTGTAGTCCAGCTACCATCTGTGCATGGCACTGTGGCAATTCTCAAGGGAAGACTGACCGCTGTTGCTAAAACAAGAGCCCCCGTGAGCAGCACCCATGCACACCAAGAAGTTCAATACACGACCAGCTGCCTGTCTTACTAAGCCCACAGGTTATCTGCATGTCATCTGTACGGCCACAAGGTGGATGAGAGGAAGATCCTGGAGTACTTAGAAACTGTTTCAGAAGCTGCTCTTTCAGAGCAGCAAATTATTACCCTTCATCGCTGTGGATCCTGAAGACCCAGTGACTGACAGTAGATCTGATGGGGGGGAAAGTCAAGTTGTGGCTCAGTTATTTGCAGTCTCCTCCCAACCTCTCAGAAAGTTTAAAGTGAAGAGTTTTGGGAGAATGGATTTGACCTCTGTGTTTATATGAATGCTTGCTCTGTAGAAGAGGCAAGTTTTAATATGTAGTTAAAAGAACCAAGTGATTGTGAATGACTTAGCTAAAAGACAGGAATACACATAGACAGGCTATTTAAAATTCTGTGCACTTTGTTGTGATTTAGACTACCTCTTTAATTACTTTTTATGGCTGGCTGCTTAGAATTGCACATTGTTTATAGACCTATTTCCGTACAGGTTTTGTCATATGATCCAGTTTTGAGGGGAACTAAATAACTTTTGTGCTCTCATTCCAGCACAGGCTCAGCAGCAGCAGCTCAGCGCAAAAACAACCACCTGTGAATGAAGAGTGGGTGGAGGAGTTCCTCCTGGGGCAGAGGTATATTCCCCTAGGAACCTCCTGGGTGTAATAAGCTATAATGCTCATTATACATGGTCAATGAAGTTGTCTCTGTGACTGCAGGCACACAAGCAGTGAATATTTGCCCAGTGAGGCTGCCTTGTGGTGTTCCCTATCCTGCTGTCATCTAAACCAGAAAGAAGAACCGGCAGCAAGAAGGTCAAAAGGCTCCTTGGAAATGAGTGGAGGGCTGACCTTGTGGGCTGCTCATATTCTCTGTTTGAACACAAACATGCGTACACAGAGCAAAGAAGATACAAATTGCAGCTCAGTGCAGAAAACCAAGTTTTCCCAAGTTCAGAAAAGAAGCATGATTATTGGCATCTGCCAAGTCCCTGTACAAAATGGAGCAACTCGCTGGTTTAGTAAATTGAATTAAAAAAAAAAAAAAAAAAAAAAAAAAAAGCATGAGGATTTATAATTTAAAACTTACAAGTCATTTGCACAGGAGCTCAGAATTAGGGCCACATGGAAAACTTAAGCTCTGGTTCTTTACTAAGTTCAGCGTAATGATCTTTACAGTATGTCTTTTAATGTAGTATTTAAAACAAGAGTAACTAACGGACTCGGTGCTGGCTAAGCATCTAAGGGGACAGTCTCAATCCAAAGACCTTTACAAGCTGGGACAGGCAGTCAGAGGGACTGAAGAGGGAGAGAGTTGCCAGCAGTGAAACTGGTTTAAGTAGATGCACAGTGCTCACATTGCTGAAGTGCCAGCAGATTTGCTCTGTGGATCAGAACAGATCAGACATTCTGGGTCACAAAAGCCATGATTCTCCTGTCACCAGCAATCACCTCAGCAATTCCTTTCTGAGGATGTGAGGGTCCCACTTAAAACAGAGATCCTTGCTGTCCATCCTTCTCCTGTTAGAGGGTACTCCTGAACTCCTTTTCTTATCTGTAGTTCCTGTAGTTTCCAGCCAAAATTTCTACGTGGTCAGCTCATACACATTTCCTGTGTAACTGTTGTCCTTTCAGTTCTCTTTCTTTGCTCCTCAGAGACTGCAGTCATTTCCCTGCCACCTTCGTTTTCACTGGGCTGAGCAATCCCATGAGATTTCATCTCTGCTCATTCAGTAGTTCCTCTTTCTGAGAGTTCCTCCAGTCCCTTTGCTAGTCCCGAAGCCCTCCTCTGCATCACTTTTGGACTCAAATCACCTCCCTTGGTGATAACCAGAAGTACACCCCGCTCCAGTCCAGACTACACTGACGTCTTGAATTTACTGCAATCTATAGCTTTTCTGGGATTCATCTCAGCTTTTTGGAAAGCGGTCTCCGCCATCCTCTAGCTACAGCACGTGTAGCTAGATACATTGGGGAGGCAAGAAGAAAATGAAGGAATTTGTATTGGAAGATAGACTAATGGGATGTCAAAAATAGTTCCACTTTTTATAATCTTTACAGATAATGACACATTATTAATGAAACCCAGAAAAGAACTGAGAAGGCAAGAGGCAAAGCCTCTTCCTGGCAGCCAGATGAGTGGTGCAGTTGGGCATCTTCAAACTGAAAGAGGAAAGGATTCAGTGCTTCTTCCGTCTTTGCATGTGTGCATATGTGTGTGTGTTCATGTGTGTCAATGATCTCTTTTTGGAGGCATTGACAAAATGTGTTTGGTTTGCTCTACCTTTTTTTGGTTTGCTGAGCTTTGGGGGTACTCACCGTTCTGCCATTTATGCTAAGGGGATGGTAATCTTGGCACTCAGTGGGTTGAAAAGTCACGGACAGTAACAGCTTAAACATTTTTCAGGTAAGGTCCCCACCTGTCAGTCAGGCCCCTTGCTTAAGCATAGTGTTTGCTCAGGGTTTGTGCAATACAGGCCGTTTTCGTGACACCTTAATAGTATACAGGGACATGCGTGGATGCATGTGGCAGGATTTTCCTCCCCACACAGTTACTGTGTGAAATTCTTTGAGAAACTTGTGGAGGAAAAATACTGATTTGTTGTAAAATATTATTACTTATCTAATGTGCAGAATGTGCACATGTGAAAAATTTATCCCATCCTGCACAAAGATCAGCAATACCTTAGTGCTGACATCTTTAATACAGTGTTTACCTAGGTACACATTTAAAAATAAAAAAGTTGTTTGTTTATAGAGCTTTGCAAAAGCTGTAAGATAATTATAAAAACTCTGTTTCTGAAATTTACATTCCCAGTGTCATCCATCCTGATGATTTTTTAAGTTCATAGTTCTTTCCTTTTCACAGCTGGCTTCTCTCAGTCCCATCTTTTCCCTCCCAGATATACCAGAAATGAATACCCCCAGAAAGATATTTCTTCAAACACCCGGCAAATGTTCTTCAATACCACTTTTTGTTTTTTATTATTATGCATTCCCTTAGGCTTAATATAATCTTAGCATTCACCATTTCGTGAGCCAAAGGTGCATTTTGTCACTAAACCCATCTCTCTGATACAGTTCACGTCTGCCCAATGCTTTCTGGCATTCCAACACCAAAATTTTTGTGCTCTTCTGTTGCGCTTGCACTGAAATGCTGTTTTCCATGGCTGTTCTTGTCTGTACTTGAATGACAGAAAGGTGAAAAGCAACTGAATTAGTAAACACAACCGTAAGATACAGGGGATCAAATATTTTTAACTGCTGCATAAAAGGAGTATGGCATAACCTAATCAGACTAGGCCAGATGTTTAATTGTTCAACTACTCTACCCTTAATTGGTTTAGTGGTGGACTTGGTTATATTAGGTTAATGGTTGGACTGGATGATCTTAAAGGTCTGTTCCAACCTAAACGATTCTGTGATTCTATGATTCTATTTTCCTTAAGTCTTCACTTGCAGGGAAGGTCAGGTTCCCTAATATCCCTAGTTAGCACCTTTGGGTACTCAACAAAATTACCAACAAAATGCTTTGGGATTGAGCTCCACTAAAAGAGGGTGGACAAATTTATTCAAAATATTTCCAGAGAAGTAGTGTACCTTCCAAAACAGATTAATTATTTAACGTCTCACTTTAGATTGGAAAAAACGTTGATGGGATGTCTTCTCTGACCGAGGACATTACAACACATAGAAGTAATGAAAATAACTTCTGAGAGAAATATTATTTTCCCTTTTATTTGCTCAGGGTGTTCCTACTGACCGTCTTCCTCAGTCAAATATATTTTGGTCACTTTTACCTTTGTATCACGCTCATTCCTTTGCAACCATCTAACAACTAAATCCTACCACATCCACCCTGCTACATAATGCAGGTTCTTATGGCTTGGTATGCACACACGGTCAGGTCTGGGATATCCACACTCTTTCCTCTTCCCATTCAGGGTGGAGGTCTAGATCTGGCAGTCAGAGCATAAGAATATAGCATGAAATGTAAGAATAAGAGGTCAAACCAAAGCTTATCTAGCCCATTATCTTATCTGTACTAGCATTAATAGCAGGTGGTTAGGAAAATAATTTATATCTGAGCAATGAGGTAGTTGGGTGGTACCCTCCTCTTGGTATAACCTCCCTTTTCCACCATCTTATGAACTTTCCAAGCAGCAGCTTCTTTCTCAATGACTATATTTAATAATTAATATCTGACCCCCACAATATGTTCTGGCAATGAGTTAATAGTTTAACCATGTATTTTATTACAAAGTAACTCATCATCAGATTTGCTTTAAACCTACTGCCTGACAATTTCCTTCAGTGCCCTCTGATAGTTATTTTTTAACTGTGAAAACACTAATTATTATTTACTATGTACTTTCATAAACTACAAAACATTCATGATTTTATGGACATTAGTCACAACCCACCACCCACTCTGGTTGTCTCATTTGAAGCTGTTAAGACCATTGCCTACCATCTCCTCAAATGGAAGTCAGTCTGCACCGCTGTACCTTTTGTTCTATTCTCCCATACCATTTCTGAGACTAATTTCAAATATAGACAATCCATGAACCTATAGAGTAACTAGTATTTTTTTCCTCATTTTTTCTAGTGATTTCTAGTATTTTATTCACATTTTTTACCACTTTTGAACATGAGATGATATTGTCAATAATGTTCAACACTGACTTCAAGATCTTTTTCCTGAGTAGTAATTCATCTTTGTGCTTTTACTGTGCACACTTTTTTCCCTCCACATGCATATACTTGGAATTTATCGACAAATAGAGTAGTTCAGCTCGGCACATGACACTTTCTGATTGTGGGGAGGAGACCTAGCTAAAATACTTCTCAGTGACCAGAAATATTTCCACAGCTGAACACAGCATTCCTCCTTGTCCTAGCTGACATGCTGCATAATTAGACAAAATGTAAACCCTATGGCATTTTTCAAATTTCAATGCATTCAAGCTGTTGTTGAGCTTGTTAGCTTTTTTCCCAAGGTCGTTATAATGTTGTGGTGGGGAGGAAATATCCAATAGGACCCAGAATTCTCCTTTTCATCCCATTGTTGCAACAGCACCAAACAACTGTCTCTGTCTTTCTCTCTCTCTCTCTCTTTGGACAAAGACCAAAATCTGTGCTGATTCTTTTGATTAAGTTTTTATGATTGTTGTTCATTAGGAACAATTTTCAAGGTCTCTTTGAGACCTGTTGTGAGCTTCAGCAGAAATCTGAGAAGATCTGCTCAGAATTCCTGTAGGAAATTTTATTTGCACTTAGCAGTGCAAATAAATTATGGAATCCCTTAGAGATCTACTCATTCATTTCATTAAAACAGGGGGTACCATCAGGCTTCTGAGGGAGTATGTCTCCCTCTCTCCTTTGCATGCCTGACTTGAAGTCCAGTGGAAGTTCTAAACCACTCGCTGGCCCCATAGACACACTCTGCTTCTGTACGTTACCAGAACTGCTTCTGCCATATCAGAGAAATAAGGTAATGCTTTCTGAGCATCATCCTTAGACAAAGCATTGAATGAGAAACCACTCATAAAGATGAGAAGATCATAATACATAAGTCATCTGAAGAAAATGGACTGAAAGTTAAAAGGAATCTGATTAGATTGTCTGATACTTTTGAAACATACAAAGCTGCAGAGCTATCCAACATGGATATTTTCCTCCATCGCACCAACTCTTCCCTTCAGAGGGTGAACTTGACAGAGTAATTCAAGCCGTCATCACCATCAGACTGGGTTACTCCCATGCATTCTCAAGGAACCCACATTTACATTGCAAAAGAACTAATTGATCACTATACACACCACAGGAAAACACTGGCAAAAAAAACCCACAGTGAAATTCCTCCCTCCTGACTGAAGATATCTGTGGTATCAATATCTATCTGTACAAGTTATCTGGGTTCCCACTACAGGTGAATGAAATGTAATACTGTTATCAGTAGCATTCAGGGGAAAATTCCTCTGACCACATTTAGGCATAATTTCTGATGAGTAACACCCCCAATTTCATATTGTGCCCAGATAGTGACCAGATAACAAGAACCTAGGAACCTAACTCACACAGACACACATGCACCACAGACACCTCAAGGCAGGTGAGAGAAACTGCAGCCCTGGTCTCCAAACACAATATCAGCTTCTGGATAAACATGAGATTTTGAAGACCAACCCTTGATGGAAAAGTGGAAAGTTCCAGCCTTCACTCCCTGAAGGTGTGACACAGGAAGGGGTGAGCAGAGAGGATACTGAGGTTCATCTCCTTCTGTCACCATGACACGCAGCATTTAATCAGCCCAGTAACAAGCAAATTACTTGCAATCTCCACTATTAAAAATATGCCAAAGTGAAACAACCATTCGCACAATGGATTTAATGTGTGGCTAAATACAGACAGAGAAGCCAAGAACTCCCTTTGAGGAAGCCCTGATTTCCTAAATTTGGCTACGGAAAGGTTTCTTTTAACCACCAGCCAACAGTGCTAGTAGTTTAAAATATATGGACATACATGAGTATTTATAGGATTCCTGCAACAAGTATAAACTATCAAATGATTTATACAACAAATGGAAGCAGCCAGATGTATATTTCCTCTGCTTAACCAATTTACTCACTGTTCCCTGAAATTTGTTAATAATAAAGTCCTATTCCTTTTCCTCTTCCCATATGCCCCATTACTAACAAATAATGAGACTTTAATACTTTAATTAATAACTTCTGGTAAGTCATTTATCATAACATTAAATAGCACAAAGAGCTAATTAAGCTGCTCAGTGAAATTCCACTCTAACAGATGCCTACCTGTTCATACAAAAGTCACCCAGATTCTTAAGAATAGCTAAATGTCTTAAACATCTTCCCTTAAACAGCAGTTTTGTTCTGGTGTGGGTTTTGTTTTTTGTTCTCGTCGGTAATGCTGCAGTCATAAATAAAGCTGAATGAGCTCAGGAGAAAGCAACTGCTGAGCAAATTAACTTTTATGGAATAAAAATACAGTCCAAACTTTTGCTTTAGAGCAGTGTCTCAGCTTCAGCTTCAGTTTTCTTTCACCAGGAAGTGAAATTTGGCAGCATCCTATGATGCTCTATTTAAAACAAGTTCAATTTGTGGGCAGGTTTGAGTGCCAGAATCTCACAGCTTCAGCTTTATTAAGGTACTTCTTTATCTCCTTTTGTTTTAACCTGAAATTCTTTTTTTCCACATTCAAACCCAATATACTCAGAAGGGAATCTTGTGCAATTCTTCCTATTACCGTACCAAAGCAATCCTTCCTGCTTCATGGCTTAAGCTAATCTTTTAAGTATTTGGAGTTGAGAAGGAAATACTCCTCAGGGCTACTGCTGTCAGAACTACTGCATGCAGGCATCATTTTCTCCCTTTCTCTGAAGTACATGTTGCCTTGGTCAGTCCTGAGACAAGACCCTGTGAGGAGCAATTGCTATGTTCTTCAGAGTTCTTTATATTTCTTGAGAACAAGAATAAAAATGTAATTCCTACTATAATTAACTGAATTGTTTCTAAATATTCCAGTCAGTGGAAGCAACTGTAATGTGTTAGGACTGGAAACTGAAAAAATTATGACAACTGTGAGAGTTACAGTGTGCTGTTGCCCACCTTAGCCACATTCTGGGTTTTCTGTAAGGACTTCCTATTTATTTCCTTGGGAATTAGTTCAATCTCTAACAGGTTCACGTCTTTAACATAAACATTAAAAAGTATGCACAAACAAGATATACAGCTCAAATAGCATTTTCCTAATTAGGGCTATCAAGCATTTTTAGTAAGATGTCTATCTTGGTTGCAAAGTTCAAACTTGGCTATTTAAAAGACATTTGTCTGAATCAGTTCTTGAGTCAACCTATAAGTAAATCTTACCCAGACACAAACAAGGTTCCAGATGGATAGGTTGGAACATATCTGATCAAATTTATGCACTGATAATGTAATCAACCACTTAATTTCATGCATCTATGTTTACCATGGTCTCACTTTCTTGTCAGTGGAAATCTGACTCGTATAGGTTCAGGCAGTTGATCTGCCTGTGCAGACATGTACTTCAGGATGAGTTGAATCATGCCCTCTATTCTGCTGACTCTAAAGTGAACTAAAGGTGGTTGGCTAGTGAAGTGATAAAGACACCTGCCTTGTGGATAACCTCATTTAATTAGATGGATGTTCCTGCTGCATTACAGGTATCACTCCAGGTATCACCCCTACAGCTGGTGGGGAGAAAGAGGAGCTTTAAAATGCAGTTCATCAAAACCTAAAGTAGACATTTAAAGTAGGCCAGGTGGGTCAGGCTTTAAAATGACCTGTTTCTCTTGGTTGACTGAAAAGGAGCCTGAAAAAACTAGTTCAATTACAACTTAGATGTCTAAAATGAAAAGAAATGTTTTTTCTGAGGGGCAGTGCTAGGGTAGCTCAGCAGTTTCTCTGAAGGCCATGTGGAGCTGCCTGTCAGAGCTAGTGCTGGTGTTCTGCTCCTTGCTAAGGCA
Organism: Pelecanus crispus; assembly: GCF_030463565.1. Lineage (NCBI taxonomy): Eukaryota > Metazoa > Chordata > Aves > Pelecaniformes > Pelecanidae > Pelecanus > Pelecanus crispus. The sequence goes on along the minus strand of NC_134676.1, from coordinate 5,890,642 downwards.
ATCCCAGCATTGGCACCTAACAGAGCTCAGTAATCCCGAGTGGCACTAGATTCAAATTCAGGTATGATGTGCAAATTAAAATATTTCAAGAGACAAAATCCTACTGATTTTTTTATTACCTCAACAGAGACTTGGGCTATCTGATCTGATTAGGTCTTCCTTTGAGCTGAAGATTTGACTGCCAGAACTTCCTCCCAAACTGTATTATCCTGTGACTCCAGTCTATTGTTGATTTTGTGTACTTGAAAATTTTGCTTTTTCTAAAATACTAGTGAAAAGAAAGAATTGTGGTTGATCACACATAATTTTTCATTGACTTTATTAATTGGGTTAAGGAGCTCAAAAATATCGCTTTTTTCCTCCTTTGGAGCATGAAAGACAGCTTGCTAAGACACAAATTATTACTCTTTAAGTTGAAAAGTGATGTTTGTTTTCTTTCCTCTTGCATCTCCGTGACTAAATATATGTCTATACATCTGAAATGTTACATACAGCAATTTATAGGGCAATAATACTTCGTGATTGCTCATTTTCAGTTCAAGATAATTTTGCCCATACTCATGATTGCAAACAAGATGCAGCAGTAAGTTACTTAGACCAGTTGAACAGCCTAGTTAAACATGAAAAATATCCACTGCCTTTGCAATAACTCCTTCAATATCCTGAGAACGTATTGTTTTGTCCAGAACATCCCCCAAGATTTCAGTGATACCAACCAGACCAGCATCACAGTCGGTATAAGAACACATATCGTTCTCCCTCTCATACAAGTGTTTCAGTATTATTAGCGTAAGGAAAAAGCAATCTTCATACGTAGAAATCTCACAGTTACACACACAGTGCGTGGGGGAGACTCACAGTTATGTTACCAGCTACACATCATCTCACTTGCTCTTTACACAAGTGGCTTTGGGGTCATCCATCCACAGTATCTGCAACACATATCCACAGCTTCTCTGCTCTGCAAGACTAGGGAATACATCTGAACAAGAGGTAGGACTCGGGTTTTTCCTTTGATGTCATGTACAGAAGCAAGTGGGAGCCCCTTTGCAAGCTCTCAGCTTGCTTGCATTAGGACAAGGGTCTGGGCGTGACCTCCTGCCGATTGCATGTAATAGATCTTCTCAGCTATAACCTTTTGTGGCTGCATGACAAGAAGCAGGTTGTTGCCCCGGTCCCAGTGGTTGGATATGTATCAGTGTGTTCCAAAGAATCCAACTTTTGCACCTGTAAATTCCAACACTGGCAAAAATTTGCATCAACTTTTTTGTGCCCTTGCTCTCCTCCCCCATTTTTTAAAACGTAACAAGGAGAAAGGGGAAATTAAATTACTACTTCTCAACCTTTGAAAAAGTTGGATGATATTTTCAAGCTTTGTTACATAGGAGGTTGAAAAAGCCGAGTTTGAGGTCTGTTTCTGGTCTTAAAATCTGTTATTTTCTGGTTCTGCCAGAACTGTAAATGAAAACTTGGATTCATTCTCACATTTTCCTCACTATTCAATTAATGCAGAATCTATTTTTTTCTACATATCGTACTAAATCTCTTACATTTGGCTATTATTCTTTGTTACCACTACAATATTATTTAACAATACTGTTGTTTTAACTGTTAGAATTACTATTCAGTCAAGAGATGCTACAAAACCAGCCAGGCCTGAGACCTTTATTTTCCTCTAGTGCTCATATTTCTTATATATCCAATTGCATTTTATGTCATCAAAAATCTGAAGTCTGCAATGAGTCTTGTCACAACCCTTAAAAAAAATTTTCTGAGCTAGAGCTCAGAAAAAGGGAGGAGGAAGCAGGGCTGGAGGAGCGGGAGGAACACTGACTTCGGGAAAAAAAAAAACAGCTTGATTTAAAACAGGCTTTAAAATTGTCAAGGGACAGCCCCCCCCCCCCCCCCTTTTTTTTTTTTCAGCTTGGTGTGTGTGATCGTATAAGTTGAGTACAAAAGAGAAAAATAATAAAAAAAAAAAGCCCTTTTCCCTTCCCATAGGGTGAGTTCCTGACTTTGTTGCACACTTGACAGCCAACCAGCTATGCTCGATGGGGCTTGTCATCACCCAACCTCTGAATTAGCTGGAAACACATCTCTCTGTTTTGACTGGAGCCAGATTGATTCCTCCACACTTGAAAAGGCTGCATTTCACTTCCTGGCACCACTGGACAGGTTGCAAATCATAACCACAGTAATTAGAGAGCGAGTTTCTGGATATTTAGCATGCCGGGGAGGAGGAGTCAGATATAGTGGGAGAGGAGGAGCGCGAGGGGCAAGGAGAACAGGAGAGAGACCAGAAGAGTGTTGAGCAGAATGTGACAACGGGACTGCTATCTGCTGCTGAGTGAATGCTAAATTTAATGTCACGGTATTATTACAACACTTTTGGTGCGCTACCGCAAAGCACGTCTTTATTTCAATTCTTTTTGGGGTTAGGGAAATGCAACAGGTTTTTGAGTGCCCTGCATCTGCTTCAGCAGGGCTGTCTGCAGCAATAGAGTCTATTTAGGTTCTGCCCATTATCTAAATGCACAGAGGAAAAGCCTCCTTTGTGTCTCCTGGCCTCCGCAGCAAGAGGCGAGCAAGCCTCCGTGCTCTCTCTGCGCGTCCGGTGATAGGAAACCATGCTCCATCTCACGGTGGGTTTTATTTCGATTATGATTATTACGGGTTCAGAACACACAGGCGGCGGCTGGCCTTTCTCCTCTAATTACCATGCACGCACTCTGCTCCCTGCGCTCCGCAGAATAAAGAGCACTTTGTTCGACAGCCCCTCCAGCCTTCCCCCCGCTGCCTGCCACAAGCCCAGGGAAGCTCCTCTATTTCTTCTTGTCATTTGCCTTGACGCTCCACACCCTGGATTTGTCCAGGTTCCAGAAAGACTGAAAGCACTCCCCAAAGACACAGTTCTCAAGGGAGGTCAGTGATGGTTAGTTAACCCGTTTGTATCCCACCTTCCCTTTTTCTTATTCAAATTAAAATAGTAGGGACAAGATTGAAAGCCAGGAGTCCAACAGGAAGGGAAGAAAAGCTTATCTCAGGGAAGGGTAATTGATAATTAGAAGACGCTTTTACCTCATGGATGAGACACTTGTTGTATTTTGTTCCCTCCCATGAACAAAGAACTCTGTTTTAAGGAAGAGAGCTGAAAGGTTACTGAATGACTCCAAGGGTAATCAGTGCCTATTTACACTAGTGACCTGCATGAAGCCTGCAAGGCTTGTGAGCTCAACTGCAGAGCAGAGACAGCTATGTAAACTCCCCTCCCAGCTGTTCCCCAATACTATCAATGGGTAAAACCCAGCCCTTTCCCCCTCACCACCCCAAACACAGAGGCCGCTTTCAGGAGGATTTTTAACCTCTTCTTTCAAGGTAGCATCGCGTCTGCGGTGGAAGACAAAAAACAGAGTCACATGGACCTGCTTGTGCGTTTACAGAATGGCCTCGGAGATTCCTGAAAGATTGCTATTACCATATTTCACAGCACTTTGTATCACCGTGACCTAGAAGCTCAGATATTCACCTTTGACCCAGGCATGATAAGAGGCATAGACAGCATTCCTCTGCTAGTTAAGGTGGAAGAGTTATGACGGTGCACTGAGAGCAAAAGAAGGGGTGGCCCCACCGTGATTTAGGATTTGTAAGCTCCTTATGATGAGAAGAATTCACAATGAAAGATGTTTTATCATCGGGAGCTAAATCTTCCTGACAATGCCAGCTTTGTGCAGCAGTGGAATGGGCTTCCTCAAGAATAAACCCAGCAGGATGTGTCCCCTTGGGATCCTAGTACTGGGGAGGAAAATCAATGGTTAGCACAAGAGCTCTTAATTCACACGTCAAGCAAGGAGCAGCAGCTGAAAGAAGAAAGATGATCTAAATGCTGAGTTGCCTTTGTTTAACTAAAAAATATGGTATGCCCCTGATTTAGTTAAATTAGGGCAATGTTTTTGGTTGGGATTCTCGACCCGTGCCAGTGGGGTAGGCTGACGCACTGAAGCCTGATTTCAAATAATGGAAGGGATGCCCATAAAGAAAGTAAACCCAGGGTAATTAAAATGGTGGAACACGCACATAGACAAATTGGTGGTGTGCTGTTGGGATCCAGCCCTCTTATACACGCAGCTGCATTGTACCTACTCTTACCAACATGCAGAAAATTGTCCTTATCCCTGCAAAAGACACAAACCCTTCAAAGCCCTTGAGGAAACCATATATGCCTTTTTAATATCCTTCATTGTGACCCTAAAAATCAGTGGGAAATTCAATTATCTGTGCCTCAGCTTCCCACTCTACAAAATTATTGTGATATTTTGTGTTTGAGATTTGAATCATGTCTCTGGGGGCAAGGGAAGAGCAGCAAGTGTTATACACCTTGACTTGAGCAAAGGTTTTAACACAGTCTCCCAGAATATACTTATAGCCAAATTGTCAAGATATAAACTGAATAAACATTCTACGATGAGTGCGGAAGATTAGCTGGATCTCCAGGCTTATAGGGTGGTGGCCAGTGGTACAAAGTCCAACTAGTGGCCAGCTGCCAGTGGCACGCCCCAGGGATTGCTAGTGGGGAAAATACTGTTCAACCTCTTTATTAATGACCTGGACAAGAGCATGGGGTGTCCCCCCAGCAAGCTGGTGCATGATAACAAGTTGGACTGAGAGCTTGATATGCTCTACAGCAAAGCTCTTATTCAGAGGGACTTTAATGGCCTGGAGAAATGGGCTGGCAGAAACTTCCTAAAGTTGGGTCCAGTATCTGGGATGAGCTAACCCCATGCAACAGGACAGGCTGGGGTAGATGACCCTCAGCAGTCCCCTCCAACCTGAATTGTTCTGTGGTCCAATTCACAGGTGGCCTTTCAATCAGTAACAGAACCTGGCCAGGAGTGGACAACCTCTTCCCCCATCCAGATCATTAGTTCTCTTTTTACCAGTTCAGCTGCCTGAATAGCTTCTGCCCTTTCAGAGCATACGATATGAGCATAATTATCCCCCAGGTACCACGCAGCTACAAGTAATAACAATTAAAGTGGATAAAGGGCCTTGAGTCACAGGCAGGGCTTTCTCTATGAGCACAATGTATAGTGTGTTACGAACCTCTGCATTTTATCAGGAAACAGATTGTATCTGTACAGTGATTATTGTAACTGATGGGTGGTAATACATATTGCACTGGAATTTAACCATACCATACATATAATTACATCTGTGACAATTTCCTGTCATGAGCGTAAGGCCTTATTGCCTTCAAAATATAACGTGCAACACTGGGTGACAAGAACGGTTACAGCTGGTAGGCTAACACCTGAGTTTTCTGTGCTTTATGTAGCGAGCCTGTCTTGAAAAAATACATATTAAATGTTTCTGGGTTCAACACTTCCCCCAGCTCAGTGCCCGAAGCTTCATTCCCTCAAAGTCAAGCTCTCTTGCGCAGGAAAAACATACCAACCCTGAGCAGGACCACCACAAGTCACATTTCTTCAGCCACATTCGCTCACCTTACTCATAGCTGTCTTGCACATCACCCTAATCAGATGAGTCCAATTCACCCAACTGCACTGCACCCTAACAAACCAGTGGGAAGGGTCCACCCAGCTTACTGGCTGCTTGGATATAACAGAAACCAGATAAATACTCCAGTTCATGTAGCTTGAAAAAAAACCCAAGCCAACAGTTCTTGTCACATGTGCAGTCCCCAAAGGCATGGTGTGTGGTATTACACTGCTCTGGAGACACATGATGTTCGTTAATGACAGAAGGCTTGAACTCCACTTTTGTCTTTTCAGTTGCCAGAGGCCACAGCCTGGTTTAAACCCTCCAGCTAGGTCATATATTGGATAATAAACCAGTTCTTGCAGAAGAGCTGGGTCTCACGGTGCAAAGTCAGGCTGCAGCAGAACCAGGAGCACAAGAGCTTCTTGCCCTCTGTCCAGGTCGCTTCTCCTGTGCCAGGCTGCTGCAGGGCCATCGCGAACATCAGTGAGCAGGTGAGGCACAATGAAAGGAAGAGCATTTAGAGATACAAATAATCAGCTCTAATATTGTAAAAATCTTTTTCTTTTCTCTCTTCTGAATCACACTAAAATTGTAAAAGCTGAGATGACAAGACTTCAAAAATATTTTATTTGGAACCACAAAATAATTCATTTTTGATGAATTAAAATACTGTATTTGGCTTTTACATATAGAAGGTAAGAATGCAATATATGTATGTACACTACATGAATTACTAATGGCATTACGCGCCACTGGAAAAAAAAAAAGTAGTCAAAATCTATATAGGAAAAAAAGTCAGAGGAAAATATTTTTATCTTCTTGAAATGAAAAATTTTACCTGATGGCAACAACATCAATTAATGCCTTTCACCTTTACCTGCTCAAAATGCCTGGACCTTCAGCCAACCCCTGGAATATTTCTTCACTTATTATGAAATTGTATTTTCCAGAAGATAATATTTGGTTAAGAAATTGACTGAGAGCTGAAAAAGTAGGTGGCAGGAATACGCTCATGAACAGGGTGAAGTCATGAAAGATATTTTTGTTGGAATGGAGGCTTTTTCTACACAGCTTAGTCCTATTCACTTAGGTAGACTCCTATAGGTATATATGGCTTCCTCCTTTTTCTTTTCTTTCTTTTTTTTTTTTTAAGAGTCTAGAGTTTCAGATGCACAGCCCTTTCCTGGACCTGACTCAGAAGAGTAGATTCATTTCTTGTACATGTTCAAACCTGGCTGGCTGTTTGTGCAGCTGGGGACTGCTCACATCCCCGTCTGTGCACCACGCTCCCCTTCTCAGTGACTCAACAGCTCCCTTCATTGCCTTCACCAGGAGGTAAAGGTGTCCTTTGGTTCAGTCAGAGGCAGAGCTTCTTATGTTCAGAAGTGCAGACAAACAGCTCACAGGCTTGTGAAAATGTGTCTGTTTCTATTTAAGGCAGGGCAGACATTTCTCAGTAGGAATGCACAATTTTGTTCATTGGCTATTTAATTATCAGAAAACTGTTGTTTCTTTATTAAAATATTAACTTTGACAAAGATGTTGCAACGCAAATAATCATGTAATTAAACTACCTGCACTGTTTAAAACCACTGAAAAAAAAGACCGAGCTAGGAACTGATAATTATTTGCTATAATTTACCTATTAATTTTCTGGGAAGTCTTTTTTAAAGTTAATATAATATTATTACAAAGATGGACCTGAGCCATAAACCTTAGCTATCAGAGCAGATCTGAATTCCAGTATCTGTAAAGTCTGATGGTTTTCAGATTCTGCTTTTTCAATTCAAGCCACAATATATCCAAGTCCAGCACTGTATATGCACCTGAACTTCTTCTGAGGTGACAACAGAGAGGAGATTTTGTATTCTAATAAATAATTCTAATACCTACAACTGCCTAGATGATGTTTTCAGGTATGACGTAGTCCTTGAATGACATTATGTTTTTTTGAAGTGCCAGTGAATTTAGTAAATAACTTGATACAGAATCCCAAACTTAAAATTTCTATTAAGTCATAGAATAAGTGCAAAGCAATAAATTAAGGTTCTCCACCTAGACCTGTCCAAGTATCTCAGTTTTGATGCATATTCTAATCCCTGTTGAAAACAGTAATACTCTCTTCAGGTTTGGTTAGTAGTACCAGGTTCACCACCACAAAGGAACAGAAGCTTTACTCAAAAGAAAAAAGAAAAACAAAAAAACCCACTGATTTCCTCACCAGACTGCCAGGAGGAGAACTAATCTCATCAGCTGCAGACACTCATCAGAAACATTTGACCATTCTGCAGATATTGAACAGCCATCTGGTATCAAGGGCATTCCTGCATCAGTGGCTTGGAATAAAGTGCATATCCGTACCAATCCAGAAGTCATATTTACCCTTTCAACCTGTACACAAAATGTACGTATGGAAAAGCCAGCTTTAAGCTCCCCTCAAAACATAGTTTTACCAGTACTCGAGCTCAGTACCCACCACTTATCTTTAGGACCTGAACAAGAAAATAGATAACTATATATATGTATGTATACATATGTAGGTATGTATATGCATATATATGTGTTGTGCATACCTGATAAAACAACAAAAAAGCAAAAGACTGAAAAACAACGGCAAACTTCACTAACCTTTGTCAGAGGTAGTGGAAGGAGGTTTTGTTAATATTATGATCTGGAGGGGTTCTTTTCATCACTGTTTTAAAGAAAAAGTGGTATAACAGTCAGTCAAAAACACAGTTAATCAGCTTTCAACAAGATATGTCATGAACTGAAAAATTAAATTAAGTTAAAATAACCCAAAATGACCTATGTCAGTTCCCTGCTCACCTGCATTAAATTACTTGTACACCCAAGAGCTTGCAAGATCACAGAGTTACAGCAAATAAAGCTGGCTGGAGCCTGGAGAAATTGTCCTGTCCTGTGTTTCTCAGCCAGTAGTATATGGACTGCTGAGTGTCTGGAAGGTGTCAGAACGGGGTCTGTGAAATGACTGCTAAAATTCTTGTAAGATCACACAGGAGCGCAGTCCCAGTAGTGTAAGCAAAAAAAAAAAAAGCAAGGAAAACAAGAAAAAGAAATGACTGACTGCTCAATACCAAACACTCTTCCTAAAAAGTTTTTGCCATAAATAGAGCCTGTTGGAGTAATGCTGCACAAGATGATCCTTGGATTTTTTTTTTTTTTTAATTTTTTTTATTTTCCAAACAGATTAGTTGATCTGGATTTTTAAAGTTTTGGAAATATTGATCTCTCCTGTCTTCAAACCAGCTTCCCTAGTTACATGACCCCACTCAGAACCACTCTTTCTCTCCACCATCCATGACCCCAGACTGCTTCTGGTCTTTCCTTCTCCTAGTACTTATCAGGGGATCCTCAGAAGAAAGTTTCGTCTTTCTTTTACGATCCTTGCCTCCAAAATTATACCACCTTAAGAAAAAAAGCTACCGACTGTTTTTTTTTCCCCCCTTCATAGTCTTTTTACCCTTTATAAAATAGAGCAACCATGAAAATGATGATCCTTCACTAGGAAGCTTCAGCATATCTGGGACAACATAATTATTATCATGTATGAAATGGAAACTACCAAATACAGCAACTGATTTGCGATACAGAAGTGCTTCCTGCTTTTGTCCCAAATTCAGTACTCATGTAGAAGTGAGATACTGCAGCCGCAAGCACAAAACCTACACCAAATAAAGTCTGTGACTGATATTCTTGCTTAGTCAGTGATGGGAAACATATTCTCTTTGCATTTTTGCTATCTTCCAAAATGCCTTCTAAAATAATGAGAGATTTTCCTGGCAAAATTATGTTTTAAACACATTATTAGATGCCAGTGAGGAAACATCACTTCACAGCTAGTAAATCAATGGCCTTTTGATTCAGGCTTCATTGAGGAAGGTCATGTTATGTTAAGGAACAGTAACTACGAGTATCTAATAAAAGCCACTGGTGTCTTGTTGGTTGACTTGGCAGCTGTGGAAACACAGTGACCTTGCAGCAGAAGGTGAGAGCGTGAGGCTGCACCCCCACAAAGACTTAGCCATAGGTAGGTTTATTCACATGAATGTTTCATTGTTGACTTAGCAGCATTACTCACAGGAGCAACATTATTCATGTGCTTAACGACTGAAGAATCACATTTTCGTGCGCTAGCTCACACCTTTAACCAACAGCTTGCTCCTTGGCGTGCAATATTTCTAGCCTTTCTTTTGTTCTGTTTTCCAAAATGCAGAGACATACCAGTATTAACTGGAAAAACTCCAGGCACAAAAGCCAAATTTAAATGGACGTATCATTACCAACCAGCAGGACCGCGAGTGTGTTAGTATATAAATACATAACTAACCTTAATATGAAGTCTGAAATCATCCCACGGAAAGTCAATGGGCTCCCTAAGCGTCTGCCAGGCTGGAAGCTGTGAATAGATGGACTACGTTTATGGATGTGCCTGTACTGCTACTTCCTCCGCACCAGGAGTGCTCAGTAATTTGTTAAGCTTAATGGCTTCCTCTTGGATGGCATCAGTCTGTTTTTGTGGTGAGAAATGCTTGGAAAGCCATCATAACCTGGTAGCCGGTGATTCCTACTGTTCCTGTTGCAAGGGAAGTTCACTGTGATGGTACCTGCCTCAATTAGTCTATAAGAAGCTCAATCAAAAAAGGTGGTGAAATTATTGGGAAAATTCATGTTGATTTTCCTTGACTTTGGAGCAGGCTGTTAAAATGCCTTAGTGTTCAGAACAAGACTGTCAAATGATATACTTCCAGCGGGTGCCATTAAAACAGCAAATACTGCTTGTTACCAAGAGCCGACACAAATCTTTCCATTGAATTTAATGGGCTTCAGATCAAAACCTTTCTGCAGCGTTTTCCATTTCAGCTACAGGAAGATACTAAAAATACAGTCTCATCTTGAGAGGTATGGAGTACCTATTTCTTCCTACCAATACAGATAAGAAAGTGAAGCTTTGCTCTCCTCCTTCCACTCAATAGGAAAAGTATGTGGAACAGTGGGAAAAATTACATTATCAGAGGTAGCACTTCTCCCAGTATAAAGCAATGTAATTCTTTTGCCTTCAGTAAGCTGATGCAAGTTTACATCAAACAACCTCTGTTAAGTCTACCTAACTGAAACAACTCCTGCACCAAAAAACCCCCAGCAAAAATCACAACACCTTATAATGAATATATTAAAAACAAATCCCTGTGCTGATGGGTATATTTCTACAAGCCTTCCTCCATTTTCCATACAGATATGCATATTGTGTAAGTTATTATTTTCCCCATGATGTCTTATGCATAGAAAATGCAAAGCTCAGGCATTAATAATAATCATAAAAACACCAAACCCAACAATAATAATAATTATGGAACCAATTTGACATGATGGCAGCAATAACTGGTTTTGAAACCCTGCGAATTTAAAAGTCTTGTTTGTTTTATGAGGCTGCACACAGTGCTAGTCTTAAAAATAAGAAATGTTCTTTCCAGCTCAGATATCATAAAGAAAAAAAATTACATCTTTAATTAAGATTTATGGCATTCAATAGGACTCAGCAAGGATAGAAAAACTGCTTCAGAGTGTAAAAAAATAACAGTTAAAATGGGGAAATATGATTAAGTGTCTTTAATTCCTACTGCCTCCTTTACAGGGTTTCCGATGGCCTCAGGCAGAAATAGGGACTTATTGTCTTTAAAACGGCATTATTCTTGGCATAAAATGTTTATGGATCAAGATGAAACTCGTTTTGAGAAATAATAACACTGGCATGAGTTGAAAGGACCTTGCCTTTGGAGGAGAAAAAAAATTAAACATATATTTAGTTTAATGGAAAAATGTACTTAAAGGGAAACACTTTTAAAAAAGAGAGAGAGTTTCATGATGAAAAATATGGTTTAGACATATAATTCTTATGAGACCAGGGTGATTTGCATCTCAATAATGTGAAGTTAAATTTAAATCTCAGTTCAGCCTTAAAATGGAGATAACAATGACCCTTAAAAGGAGAATGAGACTTTGCAAGGAGCACCATTAACTATTTCTAGGCAACTATGTTGCCTTGGGCAATGTAAAGCTAGGAAAGGTAAAATCCTTTTAGGGCTCACACTCCTAAGCACTTGGCACCTATTTCTGCGGATTTAACTGCAGGAAGCAGTGGATGCTCATAGCTACTGATGGTCAAACCCTGGGCTTAGTCTTTGCAACCATAGTCTTGATGGCACTGCAAGCTGCAGCCAAAAATGGGCCAAAAATGTAATATTAAATACATGGCCCCCTCATTAAACCTTTCCCATATCCCAGACCCATGAGATAATTCGAGGCAGAGACCTGTGTGTTCTCAGGTGGTTCTGCTGTCCCAGGGGAAAAAAAAATCACATGAACCCACATACTGTCACCTTTCTCAAAGTTTGGAGCTGGTCAGGGTTTTTGTAAGTCAGGCTTACAGCCCAGCCTTGTCTCCTGTGAAGGGGAAAGAGTGACAAGAACTAGTATTTTTGCTGGGCCCTTGATCCTGCAGCATTTAGTATCATGAAGAACGGCATTCACTTGAATATGATTGCTCACACAGCTGCATGCTGAGAGATGTGAACCTAAAACCTGGATTAAAATACAACTAACCTCAGCCAGAAAACATGGTTCGACATGATTGAACCAGGAGGACTGATGAGGCGCTAACCAATTCCTTTTGATCTTGCTAAATCTTTGAACTGCAGGTGGTATAAAGGTACCCTCTAACATCCTACCTGGTTTCAGAAATGTGGTTAGACCCCTTCAGCTCGGGAACTGTTAACCATTCTGCAACGGGGTAAGATGGCAACCTTGTTGTGATTGGGTTTTGGGATTGGGTTATGGCTGTAATATAGATGGAGCCTGAGGGAAATGCAGAAAAATAAAGAAGCAGCAAGCAGCATATTTTCTCCCATCTGGCAAAAGTGTGTTCCATTAAAACGTGTTTCATGCAAGTAGTTAACATCTAACTTCATTGAAATGACACCATAAAATCCTAAGGAATAGACTACATTCTTTTATCACCTCCTTTCCTAACCAATAAAGGTGAAATACACTGCATGCTCAATTACTTGCCCCAGGAAAGAGAGACAGCCTGAACACTACTTTCTAGCCTAAGAATGAGACCCCAAAAGAAGGGAGTCCAATTCCCTGTGTAGATATCATCCCAAAGCCTTCTCAAAGCCTCAGCTGAGACCTCAGCCAGGTTTCCACATCTCAAACCGTCAAGATCCCAACACCCTTCAACACTACCCTGGCAGGATTTTTAGAAGGTCTTCTTGAATGTGTTTCATCAAGGGGACAGTCTGTACTGAACTTCAAACAAAAGGTCAGGGGTGGGGAGGCTCTGAAATTCCAGGTCTCCTTTTATCTGAAGCTGCATAGCCCTGAAGAAAAAAAATAATAATAAAAAAAGATTCGTTAGCCTAGTGAGAATGGGATAGTGGCCATTTAGACCAGTTAAGTCAGTCACTGGGAAGAGGGAAAGATATCCATCTCAAAATAATATTAACACTTTGCACAGAATAATATTATCATTTTGGTTTTCTGGATTTAAAATTAAAGTGTAGGCAGCAACCAGCTCCCTAATAAATAAAAGTTCTGACAGGTACAGCACCAGAATGCGTGTTGTGCTTGATAAGTACAACTCATCTGAAGGATGATGCACACAAGGGCCATTCAAAACCCTCTAGCAGCATCTTAGAGCATGATTATTGATTTAGTTATTCTTGCCTCTTACTGTCAAGCAAGACAAAGTTTTACTTGACTTTTCACCTTCTCTAAATAGGTGTCCAAGCACTGACCTTAGTCTGGGTTGCAAATGTACTGAGGCTTGTGCTGAGACTAATTTTCATTTAGTTCCTGAAAGTAGTTGTGGGACCGTGCTGTTCAGCACCTAGCCCTTACTAAGGCACCAGTCAGATATTTCATATTTACCAAGAGGCATTTACATCTAGGGGAAGAAGGTCTGGAGAAAAAGGAAGTGGATGGGCGTGTTTTCTGTTGTTCTGCAACCTCAGCCCCATCACCAAACTGAACTTCCATACCAAGAGTAGGCATGATCTTGAGTGTTGTACCCATGAACTCCAACCTCAGAAATGGATTTGACAATTCCAGGAGAACTTCAGCTTTTTGCCTCTCAATAACACAGCAAGACAGATAGCTTCAGACACTGATCTGAGTGCTCTATGGAACAAGGTGTTGCAAGCAGAAGATTAAATAGAGCTGATGTTTCCTATCACTGCCTCTGCAGTATAACCCATTCTGGTTTTCCCATGATGTTTTATTCCTTTTTTTCCCCTATATTGATGACTTAGAAATGTTTAGAGGTGAGCTTCCTTTCTTTTTTTCCCAGCTGATCTAGTGAGAACATGGGAAGCTTAAAAAAAAACCCCAACAACAAAAAAGCCAAAAAAAACCAAACAAAAAGCCAAAACCCCCAAACAAACCACAAACCCAGAAGTACACAGCACAAGATCATTGCTATAATCTAAAAATACAAGGGGACTACAAAACAGCCCAGCTCATGGGCTTCTGTGATCACACATCTGAGGCAGATCATTAGCATTTTAAGGAGTGGGTGATGCTTGCAGCCTCTCAGTTAAGCATTGTAACATTAACTGACAGCTTGTGGGAATCAAGGCATTTTCCTTACATATGTAAAAATGAAAGTCATGTAATAGTTACAAGTTCTGCACTCCAGGGGAAGTGGGCGACATTAGCGCAGGATAATCATATGGCTGAGACTAGGAGCCTTATTATCTTCTCCTTTAGGGCTGGCTTTTCTGGAGGCAGCAGCAGGGGCAAAAGCATTGCCATAAACCTCCTAGCAGCCTCTTTCATGATGGAAGGAGCAGAGCCTGGAACCGAGGTGGGCGCTCATTTATTAACCTCAGCAAACGACAGAGGAAGATAAGGGGGATGCTGCTTTGGTCTGCCAGCATCAAGATCATTTTGAAGTGTCTGCTGTGCCACCCTCCCCTACTTCTGATGGGAAGGGAGGTTCAGAGGATAAAGTGTTTCAAGCAAGATGCTAGTGATGGGCCTTGGGAATGAAACTGGAAAATCATTCTGGAGAGAAATTCACACTGGAGAGGTTGGGTCAAATTCCTACAAATTCATGTAAGCATGCAGTTTGAAACTTATGATTTTATCTCTGTATGATAATGCATTTTTGAAGCAGAACACTGCTCTGCACATATATCATATTACGGTTTATTGGCGAATACCTTTCACTTAAAGCTGGCATTTAGCTTCATCCTTCTAATATGAATAATACAAATTTACACCACTTAGTTGTGACACAAGATCATATTGATGTGGGTGGGATATTCAGCTAAATCCATGGTTAATTTATGAGTTCATGTTTGTGTGAAAAGGGAACTTTTAAGACATTTCCGAAGTCTGACTTTATTTTGGACTCTTTTTTGCTAACATATGGCTGCATCCAAACTTCAAAAATACTGAAGAATTTATGACCAATTTCCTTTAAAGGTACCCTTTGAGCAGTTTACATTGTATTTAGCAAAAACTACTTATAATTTTTCTTTCTTTCACCTTCCTATTATATTCACATATACTTTCTCAAAGTGATCGCCGTTCTCAACATTGTCTAGGGAGACTTAAGCCTGCTGATGAGGAAAAATGGCTCAGGCTTAGTGCTAAGATCTGAGCTGAGACTGTGACAAGGAGGTGCCCCAAGGAAAGCTGGAGCCTTTTTCCCCCCACTCTTTTCAAGGGGTTGAAGCCACAAGTGTCTCTCATAAATATCCCCATCATTTCACGAAGGTCAGTGCTGCCAGGTTCACTCTCTAAACTTGCCAGTATATGATAAAGGCTCAAACCAAAGATTAGTGGGTGGAGGGATGTCTCATATCTTCCCCTAATTTTTAAATGATTGTTTTATGTCCAGAATGTATTTTTAAAGAATATGCCTTTATTGAGCGACTTGAATATTCTACTTATTTTTAGGTATTTTTTCATTTAAAAAATGCAAAACTTCTCAGCCCTGTTCACAGAGTTGGAAAGTTGAATCCTGATTCTAAGAGTGTTGGCAGAAAAAAAAAAAGAAAAAAAGAAAGAAAGAAGTTACTGGACCCCAAAAATACTATCTATTTTTCAGCCCTCAAAAACTTTCTAAAAACTATGGTATGTGCAAAACTGAAGAAGCTCCTTTCTTAGTAATAACTTTTTAGTATTGCACTTCCAACAACAGAACTGTCTTATACAAGAATTTGATTTTTTTCTCTTGCCTTTCCTGACCTTCCTATTTAATAGATCAAATCAAAACAACCCTGCTCCAAAAAGGCCACTCCAGAAATAGCTGTTGTTTCCTGTATCTCCCTTTTTCTAGCTTGTAAGCATTTTAATGTGATTTTTTTTTTCTTTGCTTATAAAAGACAACCATGCTCCATCAGCATGGAAACACATACAAAATAATGAACGTACAAAATTTAGAGTGATACAGGTTGGTTTATTCCCAGATGATTTTGCTGAGAACTCTACCTCTGCAATTCTTAAGTACTGGATGCTTTTTACATGTGCAAACCTATAAAGATATAGAGGAGAAAAAAGTTCTGCCCTTCAGAGTTACTGAAATTAAATTATACTAAGAACATGCTATTAACTAATGAAAACTTGGATTTGTATGTCACAGGTGAAAGGATTTTGCATGTTCCACCTTCAAAACTGGAGTGAAAAGCACAACCAGCACCAAACTTTGATTTTGCTGTGATAAAGTAGAAACTAAAAGGGAAAAGAGAGAAATGGAAATCAAGAACTGAATAGATCACAGAATGAAGAACAATGAGAGGTTAGAAGGTCTTCACAGAGGCTCTCTTGAACCTGGTTTTCCCACACCCTTCCTGAAGACAGTGTCAAGAGAGCTCTGAATTGCCCTCTGAGGGGAACTGTGTTGAGCACAGCGTACCAGGGAGAGCAACCTCACCTGATCTACATTCACATTCCCCATGGTCTCCCCACATCTTGTGACTTAAAGTAGAAAAGCTCCTTCTCATCCCTCCTGAGCCTTGCTGCCCTCTTTCTGCACAGCCACCCATCATCTCCCTCTTCTAGCACCTGTTCTCCCCTCTCAGAGAAGGAAAGGGGAGTCCCTTCATTGGTGCCATTCAGCATGAAAAAATACTTCTGCAGGTATTCAGATAAATTAATTTCTGTTCAACTTCTCCCCTGGAAAATTGCTTTGCATCACAGAGGACCCAAATAGGAGGATAGTCCCTTCTTTGTTTTTACACTCACTTTTAGGAAGCTTTAGCCCATTGAAAAGCAAACCTGAAGGATAAAGTCACAAATACTCACTGAAGGAAAAATCACATCCATATAAGAGGCTGTTTATGGCCCATCCCCTCTCCTGGAACTCACTTGTTTATCTGGGCCTAGGTTCAAGTCTTCTAAGTCACTGAATAATCCCTCAGAGCAACCTTCAAGCCACATATGGGGGTGCAATACTTAAAATTCACACTCTGTTGGTTAATTAATTAAGTAATGCAATCAGGAAGCAGAGAGACAACCAGGTGACTAGTGTAAGTAATAGATGCTATGTGTGTTTTGAAGTCTCAGCAATGAATGTCCTCCCCAGCCCCTGTATGAGCTATTCATTACTTCACAGGTTGTTTTCAATAATGAATGCATGTGAGAATGTTGTGATTGGCTCATAAACATTTCATGAACCAAAAAGAGCAACCCACAACCAAATAAACCATCCAGCTTTAAATGATTCACTCTGTTATTTTCTATAAAAAGCTTTAGGGAGCTGGGATCGCACCTCTTTTGTATAAATAAATATCTTGGTATGTGACTATTTGGTTTGATTTATTTAAATAATAAAGAAAACTTGGGACAAAATTAGATAAAATAGGGAGATAAAGGAAGTGTGTCAGGTGATTTATAGTAACCAGAATTACAAGATTCTGCTCAACAAACATCCATACATCTAGTGCAATATGGTTTGCAAGAAGATCGCTCCTAACACCCTGTTGAAGTGTTTCTGGCAGGCTGTGCTTCTCAGCCCAGAGGTAGTGCTCCAGCAAATGATGACTGACATTTACATAGCACCTTTCACCTCCAAATCCCAAAGCACCTGACAGATTGTTCAAACTGATTACAGGCTCTGGGCCAGGTTCTGCTCTCTGATGCATCAAGGTAGAGGGAAGGACCCTGCCTTGGTAGCCTGGCTGTAACCTCAATTACATTAGTGCAACTCCACTGACTCAGCCACTTTTTATTCAAGGGTCATTTTACCAGTCTGGGAAACTCCGCCAATCGTACTACTTTTCGCTCCTGCGTGCGAATATGTGGATTTCAAACAGCCCACCCACACTTGTGGATAGCTCAAGGCAAAGAAGCAACAATGATTTTACCTTTGCAAGGATTTTGAGTAAATAGTATTGATCTGCTCAACAATAAATCCAGCTTAAAATCCATAAAAATCACTGAGAACATCGATGGCTTATGACTGGACCCTTGCAATACATGGGTCCAGTTTAATCTCAAAAGATAAGAGCCCATAATCCTGAAAATTGACAAGTGCCGCAACTCCCACCTCCATCAGTAGACATGAAGGTTGTCAGAATCTTGTTCAGCCCTGCTTTTTTGTGGAGGTGAAGTTGAGAGCATTGCAAAACATGCAAAACAGTCCTATTGGTCTCTCTGAACTCTGAGATTCATGCTGTGTAGTCTTGCACACAACCTGATTTAGTATTTCTTTCTGCAAAAGTACAGAGCATACTTGTTATAATGTTAACAGGTTGCCCAAAAGCTGACCTTACACATTAACTAGAAACCTGAAGAATAAGGCTGGTGTCAGGCCACCTGATAGAAACAAGCATCCATCCAGGCATAGAAAGATCACATAATAGGGAGTAAGATGCCACTAGATGTGTGAATGAGGGTACAATCATTCTGCAGGAGCATTTGTAAGCATCAGTGGCTAGATTCTCCATTCTTCAACTCACCTGCAGGAGCAATTCACCCACATCCCAGAGAGGCATCAATGAAATCTATCTTCCTGTGTTGTTTTCTTCCACTTAAATGACATCTAGGTGGAAAACATATCTGATTGCTTGTGTAGGACAAAATGTATGCCATGAGAAGGTGGTGATGAATAAGACTTAAAGCCATGTTTCTAACCGGTCCAACAGAAAGAGTACTATCAGATAGTGATCTTCCAGGCTTATTTTTGGAAGGACTATTTATCATTCATTGTGAGTCCTCACCAGGGCTGTATGAGTAGATACTTCCCTGCTAATATTCAACACACATATTAACCATTGCTAATCACCATTGCTCTGCATGTGACAGCAATTGCATCTTCGTCACTCTGATCACTGAGAGATAAACAGTGCATCTGTAACCACACTTGCAACTGCCGAGTGCCTTCAAACAGCCATGGAGCTAGGGCTGAATTGGCCAGCTGTGTAATTTAATCATATTGCACGCAAATCTCTTCCTAAGATTAAAAAAAAAAAAAAAGGCAATAAGACCAACTCCAAAGTCCAAAAGAACCTTAGCAGGTAAGGACAGATGGCACTTAAGCCTCTTTACACAGTTGCCTATTTACGCTCAGATGCTGCCACTTAATAACATTGATGGAGGAATAGTTAACAGAAGCAAGTGATTAATTAGTGGGTCAAAGGCCATTTCCACTTTGTTCCTTTTATTTACCTGAGACAAGATCAAATCAAATAAGAGCTCCTAGAAGGAGACTTCCAAGGGAAGCTGCTAATCGCAATTCATGTACTTGGTATTCACACAATGCTCTCGAACTGTAAAAAAAAAAATGTTTGGCTGAACGGATTGCAACAAGCCAAGCAATCTATTGTAAAAACAGGGGCTCCTGGCTCGCTTTCCTGGGAGCTTTTATTCTTTGAATTGGAAAGACCTTATTGAGTCTAGAGTCCCACAGCTCTAGCAAGTGAAACAAAACAGATGTTGCCAGAATCGTATGTATTATATTTGACGGTGAGGAAAGTTAGCCCAATTTCACATGAACATGTACCCAGGAATAAAATAAATTGATTCATAGCATTTGCCAACAGACAATATCCTCTCTTCTATTAACATATTCCACCCTCTTAATGAAACATTGTATTTACAGGTCCTGCTCTCAGTTTTGTAACAGATTGTCTTATAACCTTGAAAATGTTAGCAAACCTGCCTGTAATGTAGGAGCACTTTTTTTCTTTTTTGGGTTGAACACCATGTCTTAACTCAGAGCAAAAAGGGGTCTCGTTCCTACTAGCGCTCTAGCAAGACCTAGAAAACCCATTGCATTTACAGGCATTAGTGGAATATTGGAATACCAGTGTTTGTGGTAGATGCATAAACGGATGTACCCATGAATCCAAAACCTCTCTCGAATGATCGGAAATTGTCTGGTTTCCAGATGCACATTTCTAGGGTGACTTCATGTCTATGGCAGGCCAAATAATAGAAATCCTGGGCTCAGACACGCTTGGAAATTCAAATCTTGATCCAAAACCAAGTGATGTGGTTTGGGACCACCTTTAGGTTTTATGAGATTTGGGCACTGAAGGTACCTGCTGCCAGAGTAAACATGGGAGGCGTGGGAAACAGTTGAGAATAAGGGCAGAAGCCAGGTTTGTTTGGGCTGGGCTGCAAACCCAGCTCAGGGCCAGGTTCACTGAGGAGCTCATCAGGGTCTCATGCTGGGCTGGTGTGCAGTTCCACATGATGTCGCTGTACAAGCAGCCAAGCTGAATTGTGAAGCTTGTTCAGTCTTGAAGCTCCATCCCAAAACAGGAGGTACTGGGAAAAACTGGGCTCAACAAACCACAGAACTTTAGTCCTGCTCTGGAAGAACTCGGGGCAACGGTGTTTTGTTCGTTGGAAAGAGAGGCAGGTCTTTGCATGCATTGCTCGGACCTTCAAAATCCTGGACTGAGAGCAGAAAGATGAATTACAGATGAGAAGAAGTCCTCTGTGGGCCAGGTAGGTTTCATGCTTATTTTCTGTCTCTGTCACAGATTTGCTATCGGATATGGGTAAATCCAACAGAGATTACCTAGCTTTCTGTGCCTTCATGTTTCATCTGGAAATAATAGTTATCTGCATCTGTTTAAATATAAAAGCTGAGGTGCTCAGGTATTGCCATCATAGAGCCCGGGTAAGTCCCTCAGGCTTCAAGATCTAGATGCAAATCTGACCACATGCTTTTCCAAACTTCAAGAGACTTATGTCCCATCACAGTAATATAGAGAAAACCACTCAGATTAACTCACACTGAGAGGTCTCACATACCTCTGGTCCCCAAAAGCGTGCTTTAATAGCTTGGAATTTCCTTTTTCTTTGATTTTTGCCCTCATTCCTTTGTTGTTTTTCTCTCTCACAATTCACTCAGTAAATTAAGTCTTAAGTGCTTCTGGATATAATGGGTTTAGAGATTAGCAACATAACAAACTAAGTCAAGTTCAGGAGGCTAACTATACTGAGACAGATCCTTCATCTACTCAAGCTGTCCTGAGGATGAGGTTTGACTCTGGTGTGCCAAGATAAAGGTGGCTTGAAACATAACCTGGACCACCAGCCAGGAACCATGACACTGGAGAATAGTCCTCGAGTCTTTTTTTTATTTGGCCTGCTTATGTCCCATGCCTTTTTCATATACCAGTTTGGTTCCAGACTAACCCAGATTTGCCAGCTGAAGAAGACCTGAGCCATTTGGCACCCAGCCTTTTGGCAATAACAGCACCGAGGAAGCTCTCAGCATCTCTACCATTGTTTCATAGCCTCATGCCTTTTAGTGTCTGAAGAGGACTGGACGTAATGCTAAAGGACAGCAAGAAAAGTTTAATCAGATAATTGTGATAATGTTATCAGCCTCTAATTGGCTTCATAGAAGAAAATGTAATTATCCCACTTAGCCCCAAGAACCTGCTAGCTGTTGATAGGCTGAGGTTTCCAAGAAGCCCAAATGTTTGAGACAACCTCGTCACAGGAGTGGTTGTGTTTTACACCCGGAGATATCAGTCATTAGATGAAAGGTAATGAAATGGAGAGTGGGGGCAAATGTCTGCGTGAAGCACAGCGGCAGGACTCACAGCCCACAGAACCATTCTGGCTGCCCCCTCTCCTGGGTGTCAGCAGGAGACCTGGTCTCACTTTTAGCCAGAGCAAATGAGTTTTGCTTGGCAGAAAAGAGACACAAGATTGGTGCCAGTTCTAGAAATTTCAGTAAAATTGCACCAACTTACAGTTGTGCTAAACTGGTCCACATTAAACACTTGCACTCGGAGATTAGGGAAAGAAAAAAAAAAAGAAAAAGAGGAATCTTGAGTGTGGGAGACAGAATTGCAGCCAACTGAGGGGGTGTGTATCAGGAGATGCTTACTAGGGTAGAGAAACATGGCCATGGGAAGACTATGTTTCAATCTCATTTTCTACCTTGAAAGCTCATGTTTGACTGATAATGCGATTGTCTATCCTTCCAAAGCACATGTAGGCTGGAAATGACATCACCTTGCCTGAGGGAGCTTTATAACACCTCCTTGGTTTTGTGGCACTCAGCAGTACATATCGGGAAAACCGAATCAGATGAAGACTTACCCATCATCAACAAAACATCAGGTTTTCCACATCCACCAGGAGTTGTGACCTGTGGTGTTTTCCACAGCCTTTTGCTCACCTTGTTTCCACACCAGAGGCCAGCAGAAACCACAAAAAGAGAGGACAAGACACCATTCAGACAAGGAATGCCTTCCTACGTGGTGCCCCTGTTCGTCACATGTAAAACACGCCGGAGACTGAGGTCTCCTCTCCCAGGGCAGTACTTCTCCTGCCACAATGGTAGGGTGCTACGGGTGGTACAGCTCTGCTTTTTCCATGACTTTGGGGTTCGGCAGATCTCCGAATTGTACGTTTTGCCTGCAGCTGTAGTGGTGCTTTGCAACACGGCAGCTCTGACTCCAAGTGATCACAGCTGGCACATCTCTTTGAGCTGAATTGGTGAAAGACAGAGTAAATGACAGGTTACTTCAATGCAGCTCTTAGGAAGAACTTACGGAGATTATTATGAAGGAGCTAGAAAGACATCACTGGAATCTGCTTGTGGAGCTGACAACTGAGCGATAGCTTTCTTTGATAACTTTTAATCACTGTATTTTCTACTTATGCAAATTGCAATAATACCCTTGATGCTCTGGATTTCTATAGCATTCAGGCTTGTGGCAGTGACATGAAGATTCAGAGCTGGATGCTCATCTGACACTAACTTGTTTCTGCATCAAAGATCTATTACATTTGGTGGTGACATACATTGATTCATGTAGTACATATGTCATCAGAATATGCATTCAGAAAGAAACATCCCACAAAATGCTGCTTTGGGAGACTTCATCCTAGTTTCATCATGGTTTAGGGTTTGCTTGCACTGCAAATTGCAGGTAAGCCCCTGCTGTGTGCCAAAAAAAAAAAAAAAAAGGATAGAGACCTAATTTATCCTGTACCAAGGTTTCTGGTAGTCCTTTGCTGTAGAGAACAGGCAGAGCAAACCTGTGTTTGCCTTCAGTACACCACATAAATATGAATCTATGTGTCTAGATGGGCATTTCAAACCCAAGCACTTTTAAGAGATGGAGCTTCATAAATCTCATTCTCACTAGGTGATACAGTAGGTTTTAGATGCCTAAATTACCATACCGGTTTTCAAAAGAGGATTAGGTCTCCTAAGTCACTTAGGCAGTTTTGAAAATGCCATCAAGGATCTTTGTGCAGACACAGAGCTTGGTGGATATCATTACCTGGTAAAATATCTTCTCATGAGTGACATGGAAATTACTTATTTATTCCACTCTGGCTCCATCATGGGATTAGTCCTTATATTACAGTTACCAATGGTTTGTCCAGTTCAGCCTTCCATCGATTTCCTTGAAAGATGTTTTAATAGGCCAAGGGACATAATGCTGTCAGTAGCTGTGGTGCTATTAGATCATACTGCCACTAATTAAGACTTAATACATCCCCTTGCCTAAAAGAATGTGTTGTAGGTAATTTTATCTTGATATTCAATCTAAACTTTCCATCTCATTACTCCCAGCCTTACCTACTTCAGCCACCCTAAATGATTACTCCGCCTGTTTTCACCTATGATAAAGATGCGGACGGTTATCATATTCCACCCTCTGCTCCTCTGGCTGTAATTAGGTCAAGGTGTAAAGTGAGCTGGATCACACAAGGTCACAGGCTTCGCCTAAAAGAGAAGGTCAAAGGAGAGAAGAGGACCACTATCAAGGCAGTGCTAACGATGAGCTGGACTCTGGATAAAAGTGAGTCCAGCATCTGTAACCTAGTTTATTTTAATTTGTTCTGTTCTTTTTAT
This sequence comes from Pelecanus crispus, assembly GCF_030463565.1. Classification (NCBI taxonomy): domain Eukaryota; kingdom Metazoa; phylum Chordata; class Aves; order Pelecaniformes; family Pelecanidae; genus Pelecanus; species Pelecanus crispus. The sequence goes on along the minus strand of NC_134676.1, from coordinate 5,866,779 downwards.
TTATGTGCCTCTTTTTTTTTTTTTTTTGTGGTTATTTGAACTGATACTAGGGTGTGTAAATCCAGCACTGAGAATGTCTGTCTGGCCCAGGCTTTGCAAGGTTTTGGGAAACATGGTATAAATTGAATTTTTCTGGCGTAACACAAGAGCTGTCAATGTTAGCAGTGTTACGGGGATAAACATGTCAAATTTAAGTCAAGGTCCACACTCAAACATGCACTCCAAGATTTGCACTAAGCACTCAGGCAAGCTTCACAGGTTCACACCCTGGTTTGGAAACATTGGCATACAGGAGATGTAGTGGACCATCTCGCAGACATGGGCACACGTACTGAAATCAGCACAGTGCCAATATTGAGTGAGATTCATTAGATCAAACTTCAGCAAAGAGGCAGAGGTAGGACTGAGCTCACAGATTAAGTCCCCCAAAAGGAGGAATGCACAATTTCAGAGCTCAGTTTCGTTACCCGTACACAGATGTTTGTTGGCATCTGAGATGTCCTGGAGTATCCCACCAGGTTTTTATGGGCTGTTCCAGAAGGGCAGAAGTCCCGTGCCATATCCTTCAGGCCCCTGGAGATACCCCAGACACTCTTTGATATATCGAAGAGCGTTAGAAATCCATATGTGGATAACTGAATCAGGATCACTGTCATACTACTTTTACAACAATAAATGTACAGTCTGAATGCTGGCTATGCAAATCCTTTCATTGCTCGGGTTTTTTTAATGTATGGTGGGTGGGGTTTTTTAACCAGAAGTTTCATTCCATGGGAAATTCTGACAAGACATTTTTCTATAAGCTCAATTTTGAATCAGAAAAAATTTGAAAAAACATTTCTTCCTGGACAGGAAATGTGTTTTCTTACCAGCTCTATTGAGTATAAAGCTACTGATGGACGTAGGAAACAAGGTACTTCAGTCAAGAAAAACAACCAAAGTTCCAGAGTGAAAATGTCAGACTAGATTAAGTGCTTCTGTTGTGCTTTTATATACCACCGGTGCTCCTGTGAGAGCAAGAGTAAGTTTAAAAGAAGAGGAAGAGCAAACAAAGGAACACTAGATATTGGATGCAAGGCACCTGGAGAAAAGATGACCCTGAAAGAGTATCCAGAATCCAAACCAAAGGATACCATACTCATGGGGAACCAGTCCCCAGGGTGATGTAAAGGCCAAGCTTTGTAAATCTTTGCGGCTTGCATTGTTCTTTTCTGCTTCTCATGAAGCTACCTACATCCCTGCCTAAAAGGGGGTGAGCTGGTGGTGCAGCTTCACAATGGATTGGCCATAGTCTGGGCAAAACACTTTTCCAGTTTATGCAGTAGACACTTTCCCATCAAAAAAGCTTTGGCACTGTCCACATGTTGAAAGATGGTGGCCAAAACACATCAGCCAAACCTCAGGAGGAGATACAGGGTTCGCTGCACCACAGATTGCACAGCCATAACGTATCAGGCAGCCAAGGACTCCTTTAACCTCACAAGCAACACAGGGGGGGCAACACCAATTTCAGCAGGGTTTTCCCCAGGTGTGAATTTAGTGACAGCACATCATTAAACACCCATGGACCGGTGTAATTGCATGTGACTATGTGTGAATGCACAGCAACAAATCCACGGCTATCTCAGTTTTCATAGCTGCGTTCACGAGCAGGAGCTCAGAGGCGATGGGTGCGGCCCTGCTTCTGCTCCAAATGTCTTAGCCTTGGATGTTGACAAGGGGTATGAGGAAGGAGAGGAGATATTGGCACATAACACAGAAAGCACCCAGCTTCTCTAGACTATGAACATCTGCTGAAGAAATCCAGCAAACAAGTTTTTGCGTTTGATTCATAGTTATGGATAAAACATATAGGATATGAGATAACCTGGAGGCTGGACTGTTCAACACTGACCAGATCAGGAAATAATAATGTTCCTTCTGCCTTTGTAACCTTAATCCTGCCCTTAAAAGGATGGCTGCCATTCCAACAGCTTTCATCACACAAGTACACATTTTCATTGTAAATCCTGTCGTAAGATTGGTTTTTTTTCTGTGGCTAAAGGTCAGAGTGTATTCTGACAGATACAGGATCGTGAGAAATGAGGGTACAAGTAACAGATGCAGAGAATACCTAATCAGTAAATTAAGGATAAAAAAATCCTAGTGTTTCATATGTGGGAATGATTCCTACCGCAGTCCAAATCCACAATGGTCCCTTTGGAATCAATAGAGAAATACTCACAATAAAAAAATCAGAAATTACTAGAGAAGGCTAATGAAATGGTACAAAGCCTTGAAATTGTGGTCCATTCATCACTAACCTGGGACAGCCAGGAAGAGACTCCAGCCTTAAAAAAAGTCCTTTTTCTTGACGCATCTGCACCCATAGGAAATTCCACCCTTCCTCCCACAGGATCAGGCCGCATGGTATCATATGTTTGTCACTTCCAGGATGGATTACTGCAGCTCCTGGCATTTGGTGACGAATGAGAAAACAATGTACAGGGTGCAGCTGATACAAACCACTTCTCCCCACTTCCTGCAGGGGTGAAGAAACCCTGAAAACATGAAGCCCACGTACCAGACCCTCGACTCTAGCTTTCAATGCCAGTTTAACATCTTGATCCTAATTAGATCCCAGTGACATTTTGCCAACTAATATGTACTTCCCCCAGAAAAAACTCTAAAACCAAAAAAACCCAGATTCTTATCTATTGAAACTATGTGTGAATTCATATTTCATTCATTTAATTGCTTTGGTCAGAAAAGGCTTATCTCTTCAAGTCAAAACCTTATTTTCACATTCTCTAATTCCAATATTTATCTAAAATTAAGAAATGATAACAAAAAGAAACACATTGAATTCAACCTATTTTTTTTCCCTTCACTTTACCGTTTTGGTGGGAAAAAGAGCAAGAAAAAAATTAGTAGCTGAATAACCTCAAAGAAAAACATTTATAGTATTTTGAGAGATTTGGCTAGCAGATCAAAAAGTTGATTGCTCACAAAGCTGTAATACAAATGTAGAACACAAACAGTTCATTAAAAACAGATACATTAACGACAAACTCTTGAGTTTTTAACTTTTTATAGTGCATATCCTCTATAGAGGTCTAAGTCAGAAAAGCAATCAAGTCCTACTTTTCTTCTTTCTACGTCTGAGCTGTAAAATGCGTCTTATAAAGTGTGAGGGAAAGACCTGTTATGAAATAAGGGATCTGCTTGGCCCACTGTGGCTTCAGCTGGACAGCAGATCAGAACAAAGAAGCTCAGTTTTGGGCCTTGCACTTGGATTAACTTCAGTTAGGCTGGATTTCCACTGTGAATCAGCTCAAAGGAAGGAGACAACTGGAATTTAGGTTGTAACAACCCTATGTTTAATGTAAGAAAAACACCTTTGTACATCTAGGACTAGCCCATGTCTTCTCATACCTGATCTCTCTTTGGATCTGGATCTTGTGTACATTGTGCTGGAGATTGCTGAGCTCCTGGCTGAGGAATATCCTTTCCCTTCCCTTGGAAGATCCCATATTCTGGTGAGGAGCTTTGCTACAGGTGAAGGCCAGGTCTGGTGCCCAACCATCCTGACAAAGGCCCTGGTAGCAGATTCTGTGACCTGCTAAAGAGACTTTGGGAAAACTGAGCCCTAGGAAAAATGATTGAGGATCTCTGAAACAACCCCAGCAAATTCAGCTTTAAGTTTGAGCGGAAAGAAAGCTGAGCAACAAAAAGGATTGAAATGCACCACTGAGATGCCTGGAGGCCATTCACTGCTAAATCCCCGCTTGCTCTTAGATAGCCATATTATAGCAGGAAAGGGCTTTTTTGTTTGGTTTTTAGCTCCTGTCTGCGTCTACCCAAGAGGTTTGAAAGCTGTCCTCTCAGATCTGGTGCTTGCTGCATAGGCTGTGTCAGGGGGTGGCGGAGGTGATGGTGGTGACCTCTCCCAGTCCCTCTGAGCCCTATTTTTCTATGACTCCAACATACTCCATATGAGGCTCGGATGGAAACTGCTCTGGAGACGAACTGATGCTGGGAGCAGCTGCCAGCTTATTAAGCGTTTTGTTGCACCAAGAGCGTGACACCGCAATGCTGGAAGCGGCCCTGGCTGCCAGCAGCCTTTGCGGAGGTGTCGCTTCAGACATCCCCATCTCTAAGAGGGCTGAAACCAGCCTTTTTTCCCCCCGGGCCCTCGCTTTCTCCTGATGAGTCTGTCTGATGAACGCTCCTGTGCTCCCTTAGCGCTGAGTGCAAGCCTGTCGCTGCCCGGCTAAAAGCTCTTGGCACCGATGATAACAGGTCACGCTCTTTGCTCCGGAGTTCACTGGTGCAATTGCTCGTGTTTTTGCCAGGATGGTGCCTGACGCATGAATGCCCCAGCTCTCTACAGCCAAGGCACAAAAAAGAAATCAAGGGAGACTGCTGAGGGGTCCCTGGCCCTCAAGTTTGCCGTCCATGCTGGACCAGGAGATGGATTTTCCTGAATTGCTGCAAAAACCCCAGCACCACCACCAGTTTCTGAGCTTTCTGAGAATCACAAGTTCATTTATTGCTGGAATGTGCCTTTGAGAAGGATTTCTACTGCTGGCTGCTGAGTTTGTTAGGTTTTTTTGTTGGGTTCTTCGTTGTTTTTTTTTTCCACGGGAAAGATTTCCAGTGTTGCTGGGGAGGTTGTTTCTTGAAAGGATTGTTGTGGTAAGAAATGGCTGCAGCTGGAGTTAGAGCACCTAAAAATAACCATAATAGAAATAAACAAATACTATCACTCTAGCCACATGACAAAGTAAGCTGAGGATAGAAGATCCAAGGATTTGACCTTAGACTCCTCTCTTCAGCAGACTCTAAGCACTGATCAAAGTCATTTGTTCCTTGTTGTTTTCTGGGATCCTTACACTCTCCCCACCAAACTTTCTAAGAACTGAATGCTGTCCCAGATAGCCAAATGTGCTTGTTTTGAGAGACTCTCCATCAGGAACCCATGTTTGCACATGCTCTGATAAATCAGCATTTTCCTGTTCCTTTGGTCTCAGTGAGAACTGCATTAAAATCTTTTCTGTGACATATCCCCTGGCCCCATCCACATACCTGATTAGAGAAGCAGAGAGCACTTCAGATTCTTTAAGAGACTTCCACTGAATACATGAACTAGCCTAAAAACATTTTGGAGACTATACAGGCCTTAATATTAAGTTTCATGGACTAAGTTCTCATCTTTTTGACATATCTGGCCCTTAATATCCTTTGCCAAAAATCATTATTTGTCTAAAATACCTTCATCTCCACAAGGCTGTATAATCAATTTTGCCAGGTGCTACAGGGGCTAATAGTGGATAATAGCTGCTAGGCCTCTGCTAAAGTCCATGGGGTCACTACTGAAATAAGGTCTCATTTGGTAAAAACAAGGGCTCTGCCCTGGATTTACCAGGTTTGTTGAGCTGAAAAGTGTGATGTCTGTACAATTGCTTTGAGTGATCTCAGGATTGTATTGATCATGGATCATTTGTTGTGTGGACTTGTTGAGGGCACAAGACACCTCTCGGAGACCAAGGAGGCAATGCCACACACATAAGCAGACAACAAAGCCCATGTGACAAAGTCCCGCTAAATTAACTCCTCCTATTCTTCTGCATGGCAATGATGACAAAAGATGCACATCTCCAGGGAACGAGCTCTCCACCTTGCCATCTGACAATCACAGGACTCAGAAAGTGTCTTACAATAGGGCCTTCACAAAAAAAAGCCAACTTGCAGCTAGAGGTTGTAAGAAATCAGGCATGAAAGACTCGATTGAAAGATTTCATCTGGCAGAACAAAAATGAAACATGTGCCCCCCCCCCCCAGAACAGGCACATTGTGCCTTGTGCACTCACAAGCGCACATAGGCACCTCTCTGTTGCACACCTAAAATATGAAAAGCTATCACACAAAATGCTGTATTTTTGTCAGCCATCCCTGTACCTTGCAAACCACTTTATATAGGAAACCAACTTTACACTGCACGAAGCTCCACCCATCCAGATGATGTTGTCATTTCCATGGTAACTAAAGTACCTCAAAGGCAAAAGAACAGATGGAGACTGGAGAAAAAAATAATCTAAGGACCAAAAGTGAACATATGTAGTGCAAGAAAAAATATTAAGCTGTGGGCAGCTATTAGGTTTATTATCACTTGCAAAGGGAGACCTCGATAAACTCAGTCACGGCTCTGCGGTAAAGAGTGGCACAATCCAATCAGCATTGTGACAATACCAATCTTACAAGCAGCCCATATTCCCTCTCCCTTTCCCTTACACGAATCTTAAAAAACAATTGTCCTTGTTCCCTTAATGACTTGTTTTGGTTTAAGGACAACAGCAGCCAAAACAGGCAGAAAGAATGTAGCTGGTTGTATGCTTGGCTGCCCATTGCACGTCTTCAAGATCAAAGTCTCCAGGAAGGAGCGAGGAGTACGTGGCTGTCCCTCCCCAAGGCAGGCTGCAGTAGCCGGCAAAGCTGCACATATACAGCCTGTAGCCCACTACATCCCACTCACGTGTATTCTGTCTGGCTCCCGCACTTTGGATTTATGTGCTCCGTTATATGAAGGACATGCTGGCAACTCAGCAGCAATTTGGAACATCTTTAAAATTGGGTTAATAGTTATGACACAGTCTTTGCTTGACTTCCTCTGGAATTAGTCCATCTTTGTGGATTCCTGTCAATCAGAAGGGAAACTTGCAATTTACATAGGACAATTTGTTCTGTGTCAGCTTTCTAAGACTCTGAGCAAGGCAAGTGTAATCTGGGAACAGGAGCTGTGATGGAGAGAAAAAAAAAGAAAAAAAAATCTTATATTTTTAGCTTGCTCTCACTAGAAGTTTTCTGCTCTATATTATATAATTTATTTGAGATGCAGAGATTCGTCAAAGTGAAAAAAAGTTAAAAATGTATCCTGCTACATAAACTCCTTAAGCTGGACAGAGCTGGTGTAAACTTCAGAGTGAGGGAAACTCATCTGTGAGCTGGGCAAGAAGGGTCTAGAGCATGAGAAATGCGAATTCAAGCCCTCCTGCCCAAGGCTCCCATTGCGACCCAATGTTAAATAATTTTCATTTTTTTTATGCTTCACCTCCTTGTCTGTAAAATAGGAGCACTGGAGCCCCCCTCAAGTCCCGCAGATTGGGAGTATAAATGTTTTTCTATGAGACTGTGAGCTGCTCAGATCCTGCTATAATCAAGGGCCAAATTAGCGCCTAAGGTAGCTGCATTCTGTTCTCAAACAGTTTTTTATTGCCGGTGACTTTTTACCACCCATGCTGTTAGTCTGCATTTCCCTCCTAATGAACAACGGGGCTGCACGAGTCTCTCTCAATCCCACATGCTGCTGCATGAGCACAATGCTGTGCAGCTGGAGCAAGAAACGCTTCGTCAGTTAATATTATAAAACATAAAAAAAACCCCAAAAAACAAAACAAAAAAAAACCATAAAAACATATTTTGTGTATTAAATTCTACGGACGCAAGCAATGCTTTTAGTGCCGATGATTTCTTTCTGACTTTCCTCTCCTTTGTTTTCCCAAATCTAAATATCGAGCTGCAAATCTTCAGGCTTTTAAGCCTCTTCCCCAGCCTAAGCGCTGCGGGAGCCGTTGCGGACAGATGGACGGACATCCCCGCGCTCGCAGCCAGGTGTGAGACCTGCCGGCAGGGGGCAATGCTTCATGGCTCTTCAACCAAAACCACCGAAACCTTCAAAAATTAAAGAGCTTAGTGGGGAAAAGGGCAGAAAAAGATGCTGCAGTGCAAGAGGCAAGGGACCGCTATAGCCATGCGGCAAAAACCCACCCGTGTCAGCCCCAGGCACCCATCGCCCACGTAATTTTGATTTTTTTAATTTTTTTTTTTTTTTCCGAATTTAACTCACTGATAGAGAAACTCTGCGATAAGAAAACATTGATAAACGACCGAGGGGTGAATTAAAAAGTTGCGCCGCACATTCCCCGGAGCACAGGAAATCAATCAGCCGTCGTTTTTGCAGACCTAGCGTTTCTTGCCTGGTTTTCCCTCGGCTTGGGGAGCAAGGGTCGCGCGGGCGGACGCCTGATGCGGCTCCCCGTGACTCGGGGGATCTCTGCACCACCTGATGCCAACGCTGGCTATCACCACAGGGGTGTCAGGGAAAGATAATGAACACGGAAGAGGGAAAAAAGGCAGAATTAGGTATCCTGAGGCTCTGCTGTAGACCTGGCACTGACAAATATAACCTGCTTTCTACTGGGTGTGCTGCTGCTTACCATGGTAGAGGCTCGAGGGCCCCCACAAGCACATTGACCAACCTGATGCCATCAACCGCCTGGCTGGGAAAGGTGCTGTCCCTTAGGTGAGACCCAACACAGCTGACAGAGGCTTAATATTAATATTAATATTTCACCCTGGCCTTGTGGGGTCTCGTTCTCACTGTGCGTGGGCTGGCAGAGCGTCATTCACGCACGTGATGCCAAACATCCCGAAGTATGTTTGCAAACTATTATTCAGACGGAGCTTCACGCTGAAATGTGATACACCTCGTTCCTCATGTTTCCGTCTTCAAAAGTTTCAGGTGTCCCACAACAATGATAAATAATTTAAGCATATAAAGCATCCATGTGTCAAGTTGTGCAAAGCCCTGGGAGAAAAGGAACAGCTAAGGTGATTTACGTTTTAGATAAAGAAGGTGCATAGATACTGAGAATTGGATATTATCCATATGGATATTACCCATTGCCATCTGAAGGATTTTACACATTTAATAGCATGTGAGCATGCTTGTTTTTTTTCTCCAAATAATCTCTGAGGCCAACCTCAGCTCACCTGTGAAATGCACCCTCTGACTGCTCACGTTATCTCATGGTCTGTGTTTCCCTGTGTGAGACTGGCCCAATGAAATCATACAGAGCAAAGGAGGAAGACATTTTCATATTCTCTGAAGGTTGTTGGTGGAGTTTTTTGGGAGGGAGGAGAGGAGTACACTTCATATTTTAATAAAGCCAAGGCCATTCTATGGTTTTTTTATGAGAAATAAAGATTTTTACCCTCTCCATGGGACTGAGAACATACTCGGACAAGAGAAATCAAGTATTTCTGATCCAGTCAACGTTATCTGTGCCTAAGAGAGCAGCCCAGCAAAATACAACGGCAGACCAGTCCAAGAACAGCCAACTGTGTCGTACTGGGAGCAGTGATCTGGAAGATGAGGCTCAGGTACCTGCTCTGATTCAGACGGGTTGGAAATGGAAGTGATAACATCACACATCACTAGTGGGATCCTACCATGAAGGCGGGGCTCTGTCCCTTTCTATGCCAAGTCCATCTCGGGTTGGAGAAACTTTCTGAGCCAAACCCAGTCAAAGCAAAAACCTCCAGTTTCAGTGATTCAACTTTTTCTTAGGAAAAGTCATGATTTGTCCTCACCTTATGGCAGTGTTTCTTCAGTCATTGGAGGCTACTTTCAACAAAGAGTAGGAAGATTTTGCTTGGTACTACATGGCACCTTTCATGAACACTGCACTGTGCATACATAGCTGTAAGTCAAAGTTCAAGAGACATTTACTTGATTCTTCTGCAAATTCATTTTCAAAGATTGCCAAGCCAGAAAGGACCATCTAGGCCACCTAGTCAGTCTCCAGCCTGTCAGGGTCATCAGTGCTCCAGCTTGGCTTAGGCTAAAGAATAGTTTTATTTTATTCAGTTAAACTTTGTTTCCAGAAGGGAATCCCAGGCCAAATCCAGAATTGCATGAGGGCAATATAACACCTAGCCCCAAAGTGGACCCCAAAGCTTTAAGTGAAGTCTTTCAATTACAATACGTGGACAGAGTTAGAAATGACTTGGATTTACAGTGGGTGGGGGTCACTTAAACAATTATGTAGGAAATGCTGAAGGGAGGAATGGTCCCAGCCTTGCTCCTTTGAGAAATTAGGTACCTAACTCCCATTCCTTGGTACCACCTAATTTCCTCACCTACAAGGCATTTTTCCCCTGGACTCAAATCTATTTCTGATAGCTAAACATAATTCTTCAGTGCTTGCCCTGCAAATCATTTTCTCCAGCCCTCAATCATTTTTTGTGGCTGTTTTCTGTACCCTCTCCGATTTTGTCACCATATGTTTTAAAAGGTGGCTGTCAGACCCGTAAACGGCCTCTCGAGTTCAACCTTACTAGTGCCGTACACCACAAGTGACCTGGCTGCAGAGCCAAAGATCACAACAGCACTTTCAGATTTGAGGGTTCAACTCGAAGCCGGCACTGCAGTGCTAGTCCAGCTTTTTGTCTGTGTTTACAAGAAGCATCTTATCGCAACTAGCATCTTGTTGCATTAAAATGCATTTTGTTTGCCCAAGTCAGGTGGTGCAGTTTGTTACATCAGGTTGCCCTGGACTCTTGTTCTTTGCTATTTCACCAACCATAATGTCATCTACAAATGTCATCAGAAGTAGTTTTATATTTACTTCCAGATCACTGATGAATAGCATAAGGGAAAACTCTAGTAACACTACTCTTCAACAATAATTCTGCATTGACAATTACTTTCAGAGATCTGTCAGTTAGGCAGTTCTTAACTCATTTCATGTCTGCTCTTGTCCTGAACCCAATTACTTTTGCTTGGCTAAAACATATCTTCTAGGAAGTCATCTAGTCTCCAACCTGAAAATGTCATGAGATGGTGATTTTTACCAATCGTCCTATTAAGTTTTGGGAATGATTAATCACTATGAACCACGTACGTCTTCATTGCAATGTGATCTTTTCTCTGAATTCAACTTCTAGTTACCAATTCCTTTTATGACTTTCCTGGCTAGATTAAACAATTATTTATACCTGGAATTCCCAAACAGATCCAGTATTTCCATTCATTCCATATCCTAAATCACGTAGATTTAAATTACCTCCTGCCGGTCCTGTGCTTCATTGACTGATGTTATATTTCTGCTAATGTGTTGTGCTTCTTATTCATGTTACTGCTTCTATATTAGTTTATAAAGCCTTTAAATATATATAAGTATGTATATTCAAGGCTATATATACATATATATGCAAAATTGTAATCAGTATGAAAACTGTGATTGAAATCCACACCATCAGAGATCAACGATGCACATGAGAATCCAGGATAGGTTTTGATGCTTATTAGTAATTAGTTTCTTTGAAGTTATTTATGAGGCAAAGAATTTCGTGCGCTTACGAGATCAGAGTGACTTGTTTGCTCAGGAAAGACTGCGAAATATAACCACAACTGTAAGAGCAGTAACAAACTGATGGATGTTGAAAGAGCTACAGGAGGCAAACATTCAAAGGTTTTCAAAAGGACTCGCATGTCTGAGCAGCCTGAGCGAAGGGCAGGTCCTGGTCTTCTGCTGGTGTGTCAGCAAGCGATGCATCATTGAGCCCTACAACTTTTGTATGCTGCCTGATTACAGAGAAATGTTAGTCACCAGCTCCGCAGGGGGAAGAAGGCCGCAGAAAGATCTGATAGATAAAAAAGTCTGGACTTGAACCTGAGCCTCCCATGCGGTCATCTCCCACATCGTAATACAATGTTGCTAAGCTACCAACGTTTTGTTCTAATTGTCCTGGTTGAGAAATTGGAGACAAAATCTTTTTCTTTTGTTTTTTGGACAGTAGTGCGCACGGCACAGTCTTTGTCAATACCAAGAAGATGCTGAGACAGGGATAACAGTACTCAGTTATCAAAATAATGTCCAAGATAAATGGTTTGGGGATGCTGAGGGTATAAATATCCTAAACCCATGGACAATCAACAAAAACAGGGGGTTTATGTCTTCTAAAATTAGCTTTGCACTTGGTTTCCAATCCCTTAGCCCTGAATTTTGATTCTTGCCTGCCATTGTTCACACAACAATGTTGAAACTTGATACCGCACATCTGAGGGATTTACAAAATAAAAGGGCAACTTTGAAAATCACTGTTAGTTCTATTTTGGGGCCAATTTTTCAAACAGTTGGATGTCCAGTTCTTGAGCAAAAAATGGAAGGATTGAAATACATTCACATTTCCCCTCCTGTTTTCAGCTGTTTGGAATATAATCGCTTATCGCTCACATTATAGTGGGATACAATTAAGTGCTAACTATTGTATGTCTAAGAGTTTATGTGGGTGTATATAGATAAATATGGATGGATGGATGGATAGATAGATAGATAGATAGATAGATAGATAGATAGATAGATAGATATCTTCTATGTAAAGCTCAGAAGTGTGGGAGACAGCTGAGAAGCTAAAACACATAAGAAAACTGGTCCGATTCAAGCAATTAAAACAATTGTAAATGGTTATTTTTAATGATTTGTTTGTATTTTTGAATCATATAAAGTATTACCAGTGTTTTACTGGGGGGCTTGCAAGGTACGTTTTTTCTTTCACATTAACTTACAAATCACCCAATAATTCTGCATAACATTATTTCATCCCTTGAACCTAGAAAGACTTATATGCATATTTAACTCAATATGCTATTTATATAAAAATAACAGGCTCATGGCCTTCATTATAAAACATCTGCCTGTCTCATGCAGTCAAGGTTATGTACAGATTGTTAGACACAAATAGGAAACTCATCTCAGGTCCGCCGCAGGGACCAAATCAACTTTATGAACGCCATAGTATTTTTTAAGTGAAAAGAACAAAGAGAAGGAAATTTCCTTTTTCAGATTATCCACTTACATTGTACGAACTCCTTGACACACAGCAGAGTCAGAGGGAGGAGATTTTTTAAAAAAAGAAAAATGTTCTAGATCTAGAAGACAAAAACATAGGTAAGAAAACCTTTGATGTCAACCCTGATCCACAATGATTTATGCACACACGTCCTACAAGGTGACCACTCAAAGGAATGGATCATTTTCTGCTTATGAAATTTATCCTGACGTGTCTTTTCAGAGTTTGAGGTCTACAGGTAACCGGGTGTGATTTCTTTTTTCCAGTTATACATAAGACAGGCCTAAAAATAACTTTGGGTCAGTCAAAAACTTCCTTTAGTAGTTCTGAGGCTTTCTTATTATTATTTTTTTAGACTCCTGCATGTTTTCAAAGTAAGTGAGCATTAAATAAGTCATTATCTCAATTGCTTCCCAAATTGAACTTCTCAGTTTGAAATTATTTAAGTGGTGCTGCTTAAATACATTTGTATATGTATATGTATACGTATACTCTCCAGAAGAAAAGAAATACAAGATAAAAGAGCGAAGGCTCACAAAACACTTTTTATCCCAAACTTTTTAAATATAAACAAAACACTATTTTCTAACAAAGGAAAATCAAAAGTGATTTTTCCTTTTTTTTTTTTTTTTACTATTTTTGTCCATAATTTCAGTAATTTTGTTTCCTGTGTCAATCCAATCAAGCCAATTATTTCATAACCATGCATTGGCTTATTCCAAGGAGGAAGATGATAGTCAATGGAGCTCTTCGACGTTTAGAGTTTACCTGCCAAAAGTTTTCGAAACTAAAATTCTTCACAGGAAAATGTCACTGGCAGCTCTGCCAAGAAATGTTGAAACTATTTCTTTTTGTTTCATTCAGATACAAGATGACAAAATGTAGCTCCAGTTGGGTGATTTAATTTCAACAAACAAGCCTCCCTTCCATGTCAAAGCGCTGATTCAAAATGACAATTCTTGTTTGGTTTCAATCAGAAATGTCAACATTTTCAGCGTGACATCTCCTATTCAAAAGTTTTTGAGTTGCGTATTTGTTTGGCATGGAGGTGGGGTTGATCTGTTGGCCATTGGGGTTTTTTTGTGTTTCATTGGTTTGTTTCTTTGTTTTCTCTTTGGTGGAGAGAAGCAGGAGGAAAGGACCATGAGAGAAGAAGGACTGGCACAGTCTGTTGCCTCTGCCCAAGCTCATCACTTTGGGATTTGTAGGTATCACGGCAGAGGTCAACCATGTGGAGAGATCCAAAGGGAAATAAAGGCTTGATGCTTTTTTTATCTAGGAGCTTTTCCCAGAAAGCACAAGGAAACGCGGTGGGGCTGAAGGCACGTACTCAGCCATGCAGCTGAGTCTGCTGAGGGTTGGAGAAGCTCTCAAAGCTCTCCTACCCAGCTGGTGTTAGGCTGGGACCTGTGGCGTAGATCCGTTGCTACACATTTAAGGGCTGGTGGCATATGAATAAGCCTCCGTGGCTGGTGGGGGGTCAACCCAGGTAGTCCTTGCATCAGCTGAAGCCTGGATTCAGGTCACTCGGGTGATGGCCTGTGGTTACCATTTGTCCCAGAGCAAAGGGGAGAAACTCAGTGTACTTTGAGCCTCCTGCAATATCTGGGACAGGGATCCCTGTGGCACCGTCTCTGCAAGGGATCAAACACGCAGAGGAACCCAGAGGGGTACTCCCTACTCTCCCCCAGTGTTCCCTTCACCTCTAAGTACACTTCCACAGCTCCATCCCACAAACCTTCCCTTTTTCTGGGGGTTCCTCCTCATCACCTGTGTGATTACTCAGGCAAGCCAACAATTTACTCCTGTGAGTAAAGGTTTGCCAAACTGGCAACCCAAACAGCAGCGTCATCCAGACCGCTGGCAGAGCAAGGGTGGGAAAGCAAAAGCCCAAGGACTTGGATTTTGCACAGCTCCACTGGCCCGGAGCTGAATTTGTTCTGTATTTTGGGCACTGTTACTGCTTCATACTGAAAGGTGGGGAGGGATAAGCCTTGAAATAGGTGTGGGGAGTCCTTGCTTGTCTCCCTCAGCCCCAGAGAAGGATTCTTCACCTCCAGGTCTGAACAGCAGTCACTGGACCCCCAAAATTGCCCTCATAGGTCACGAGCCCGCAGGGGCTGCGCTGTGAAAAGGATGTGGGGGGGTTGGGAGCGGGGGGGGTGTCGTGGGAGAGGGAAGAGATTGGAGCGGGATAAATCCCGCTAACCTGAGTCTCACCTTCTCTGCCTTTTCTCCCCTGCCCCCATCACTGCTGCTGTTGTGTCAGGTAGTGGCACTGTTGAGTACATTAACCCAGGGCTGAGCATTGCAGCCACACCGAGTGTGTGTCTGCGTGTCTGTGTGTCTGTGTGTGTGCGTGTGTATGTGCGCGCCCGATCATTACCATTTACTCCCCCCCCCGCCCCAGTGCTGCAGGACTCCGGGAGCGAGCGAGAGAAACAGGGGAAAGAGACGGAGCCATCACCCCCCCCCCCCCCCCCCAAAGATCTGCTTAAACAAATCGCCGCCCCTTGCAGGGAGGCGGGGGGGGGAACCAGACCAAAAGACAAAATAAAAGACAGAGAAAGGAGAAATCCAGCGGGGAGCAAAAAGCAGCCCCCAGACGCCCCCTTCCCGAGACTGTACTCTCAACGAGGGGGGGGGGGGGGGGTGTCTGCGGGTGTGTGTGAGCATCGATCCCGTGCCCGTTAGGAAAAGGGGGTGGTTTCCCCCCCCCCGCCTCCCCTTTGCCCTCCCCCGGCGCGGCCCGGCGCGGGGCGGCGCGGCGGGGGGAGCGGGGCGGCCGCAGCCCCGAGCCCGCCGCAGCTCCGGCACCAGCCCGGGCCCGCTCCGCAGCCCCGAGCCGGGATCAAGGCAACAGCTTCCTCGCCGCCCAAGCAGCCCTTTTGCTTCTTCGCGGCGTTTTGCTCTTTCTTTCTTTTCGTGGGTTTTTGGTTTTGTTTTGTTTTTTTTTTTTTCTTCTTTTCCCCTTGGCTTTTTTTTTAATTTTTTTTTTTTTTTAAAAAAAAAAAAAACTCCTCGCCGGGAAAAGCAAAAGCGAAAACGCTTCCCCCCTCCCCTGCTTCGCCCCCCTTTTCAAAAGGCCCCCAAAGAACCACCAACAACAAACAGAAAGCAAGGGGGAAAAAAAAAAAAGCCCCCCTCCAAAAAAGAAAAATAAAGAAGGAAAAGAAAAGGCAAAGCGAGAGAGCCAGAGAGACAGAGACAAGCTCCATCGATTTCAAATCCAGGATTTTATCCAGTGCATTGATTTTTTTTTTTTTTTCATTTTTTTTTCTCTCCCCTTTTTTTTTCCTCCTTCCCCCCCTCCTCCTTTCTTTCACCCCCCCTCCTCCTTCTCCTCCTTCCCACCCCCCTTTTCCTTTTCATTTTATTTTGGATCCTGCTAAAATTAGCCGGGACTGCTCTGGGTGTTGCGTGTTAATTTGATTTACTCCGGGATTCCGGCTTCCAAGACGCCATTTTCCCCCCTTCTCGCTCTATCTCGCTCTATTTATCTATCTATCTATCATTCAGCTCTCGAGCTATCCATCCGTCTGTCTGTCCGTCCGTCTCCCTCTCTCCGGGTGCCTTCCCTCCTCCCCCCCGCCCTCCTCCCTCTCCGCTCTGCGTGTGCTGCGCGGCCGTGCGCTCCCCTAATCTGACAGATGAACACCGCCATGGGTTTGCCGCAACACAAGCAAAAGCACCTTTGGGGGCTGTGGCGAGGGATTGAAACCGGGATCTAAAAGAGAAGAGACAAGAAGGGGGGAATCCGCGGGAGGAGGAGGAGGAGGAGGAGGAGGAGGAGGAGGAGGAGGAAGAAAGAAGAAGAAGAGGAAGCTGCTAAGAAGCCCCCGCTGCCGTTTTGGGGATATGGGTTAGTAAAAAAAAAAAAAAAAAAAAAAAAAAAGCAACAAAAACCCTGAGCCATCGAGGAAAGGTCTGTCTTGATGATCCGGATTGCGGGAGGGTCTTACCCCTCTCTCTTTTCCCTCCCCCCCCCTTCCTTTTTCCCCTCTGCATGCAAAAGTTAATGTCGTCTCCTTTTTTTCGTGTTGTGACTTTGCAATGGCGCGGAAAGGGCTTTATTTATTTGGGGGGGGGGGGGGGGGGAGCCGGAATATTTCTCCGCTGTGCAATGCATGCGAGTCCTCCTCTCCCCCTCCGACCCCTTCCCTCCCCGTGCTTTGTGGCTGGTGGGGGGGGTGTGTATGCGTCTGGTTGCTGGGGGGGGGGAAGACCGTGCTGCTGGGAAGGGGTTGCAATTTTTTTAGGAGTTTGCATAATGTATTTACCCCCCCCTTTGCCCCCCCCCCCCCCCCCCCCCACCGGTTTGGTAACCTGTATGTGTTTCCCGTACGGTGCCGGGGGTAGGTGGCAGCTCCGTGTGTGCGTGTGGAAAGAAGGGGGGGACATCCCCCCCCCCCCCCGCTCCGTAAATTGCAGGTTAAGTGGAGCTAGAGAGCAACATTGTAACCTTATGGGGATTAGTGTGAGTGCGTGTGTGAGGGTGCGTGTGCGGGGGGGGGTCCGCGGTGTTGGGGGGGGGGGATGAGCCGCTGCCCCGGGGCGGCCGCCGCGGCCCCGCGCTTCTTTTGACATTGAAAAGGACACGCAGCCCCCCAAAGCGGCTGTTTGCGGGGGGGGGGGGGAGCGGGAGGGGTGGAGAAGGAGAGGGGGGTGTAATTAGCAATGCGGGACACCCCCCCCCCGCTCGGTGGCGAAGAGAAGCGCTTTAATAGTGGTCATTAATAAGGCGGTGATTGCCGCCCCCGGTGGCCCCCCTCTCCTCCCCCCTCGCGGGTGGAAGTGGAGTTCAGTTTTGGGCGGTTTGAATATCGCCGATATTATCGGGGAGGAGGGGTATATCGGGGAAGGGGCGGCGGGGGGTGGGGGGGGGGGGAAGCAAAACGCAGCCTGCAGCCGCGGGCGGCTATTGTCAACCCCAGCCCTGGCGCAAGGCTGCCTGCCCACCCCCGTGCGCTCACACTCACGCTCACACTCACGCTCACGCTCACACTCACACTCACGCTCACGCTCACGCTCACACTCACACCCTCACACCCCTTCCTCGCCGGCTCTCCCCGGTGGGCAGTGCGAAATCCGGCACGGAGTTGGGGGGGGGGGGGGGAGGCTCCCGCCCCTCTTTCCCGGGGTGCGGGTGCGGGTGCGGGTGCGGGTGCATCACACCGGGCCCCGGCGGTCCCCCGCGCTGCCCGCCCCTGCCCGCGTGTATTTATGTGTCCAAAAAGGCCGCTGAGAGAAGGATTTCCGATTCGTTTCCGCTTCAAATAAAACGGCACTGATAATCTCGGCCCCGACGCCTGATGCTAAAAGGGCATTTCGCCGCCGGCAGCCCGAGCCGGGGGAGCGGCCGCCTGCGTGGGGGGGGGGGGCGCACGGACACACGGACACACGGACACTGCCCGACCACCCCCACACCCCCCCCGGGTTTGCAAAGGGAGATGCGGGGGGGGGGGGTGTGTGTGTGTTTCCCCTCGGGGGAAGAGGAGATGCGGGGGGGGTGAGTGCGTGGGGAGGGGGTTGCAGGGGTCGGGGGGGCGCTGCCCAACCAGCCCGGGGGGTGGCGATGCCCCCACCCCGGGCCGGGGGGGGCCGGCGGCTGCCGTGAGCACGGCGAGCAGAGCCGGGCACTGGGAGGAGTCCGCCGCCAGCAAATGCGGCCGGCGGGGAAAGGCGGGGGGTGTAGGGGGGAACCGGGCAGGGCTTCTCCACACCCCCCCCCCCCGCCGCAAGCAGAGGTGTTTCATTAGCCGTGGGTCCGCGGTGGCCCTGCCGGGGCCGTGCCAGGCCGGGCCGGGCCGGGGGGCACCCGCCGTGTTGCCTTCAATGTCCGTCTGTCCAAGCGCAAAGGATGTGCGAGGCGAGCAAAGCGCTGAGCCTGCTAGTCCTCTGCTGTCAGGGCAAGTAATGCGATCCTTTCGGTATCGACAGGAGGATTGCAGGGCTAAAGGACTGCTGGCAAATCCAATCCCGTGTTGAATATTATAGACCCAAATGGGAACAATTATTGATCCGACAGCCCCTGCAGCCAGGACTAACTTGGTGCTGGCTGCAGTAATGATATAATCGGCCGTCTAACGTGCGGCAGCGAGAGCACCAACCTGAGGAAACAAGTGCCTAGGACCTTTTATCATAGACGGGAGAAAAAAAAAAATAAAATGCCTATCAGGGAAAAATATGCGAGTGGCTGCTTCACGCACACCTTCCTGCGCTTCCTTGGCCTTCGCTGGGATGACTCCCCTCAGTCCGAACCTACTTCCACTCCGAGGAGAAACTTTTTTCGTCCCCATTTGGTTTTTAGCTGAAAGGAGAAACAACGTAGTTGTACTTTAATCTCTGCTCTCAGCTTGGAAGGGTTATGTAAAAGCAGGGGGGAAAAAAACGCAGAAACACTCAGTGAATGGAGACTTCTCTTCCATCTCTTATTGGCTTTGGCTTTTTTTTTTTCTTAACTTCTCAGACTCAAAGTTTTAATTGAAACCAGAAATCTATTGAGAAGTAACCGAGCCAAGAAAACCTCTGTTTTCTCTGCAACTAGGGATGGGGAATAAATAATTTTTTGCTGATGTTATTTCAAGTTGTTTGAGCTCTTTGGTTCCTGCCAAAAAGCCCAGCATAGATTATTAACACATTATCATTTTAGGAGGATGCACTCTCTGAAATGTAATAAAATGGTGTGTTAGGTTTGTGCAGAGCCATAAACTATGCTATTTGTTGGCAAACAAAAGAAACAGTGGCCATGATTTATTATTAATAATAATCATAACTGAGCTATTTAGCTTGACTTGATATTTACTGGGTTTCTCTGCCGAGGTTCCTCAGTATCATTTCCAATCATGTACTTTGATTAAGTTGGGAACTCTTCTTTTTTAATAACTCCTATTGCCATGTGCTTAATTAACCCAAGGAGTTAAATGCTTGAAAAGGTCCAACCATCATTTTTTGGCTTCAGATGCTGCTTAATCTCCTCTTCTGGTCTGTTTTGACCCATCCTTTGAGCTCCTTTTCCCCAGCGCACACATCTCTTAGGTGTAAGCGCCAGCTTACCAACAGGACTCTTGTTTTCCGTTACAAGATTTGGCTAATCCCAGTTTCAGTGACTTTTTTTGCCCTCTCAGTAGGGCTCAATTGCTCACACATAATCTTTCCCTTCTGTTTTCTTTCCCCGTTGGCCAACACCCTCCAGGACTGAAAAACTCTTGCCTTGTGCTCGGAGGCTTGCAATTACACAGCAATTTTGACTCTTGACCCAACTAGTAGCAAGAAAGGCTATTGTCTAATGAACCACGTAAAAACAGTTGTGGGATCCAACAGATTGCTGTGATGGAAATGAAAGCTCTCCCAGTGAATTGATGACTGATTCGTTTAACCATATGCCTAGGCGGTCTTTCTTGCTCCCCGTTAAGTACCCATCTTCGGAGTATCTGTGATCTGTGGGTCTGCGACGATGTTGAAAGGCAGCTTTAATGTGCCAAAATGTGCTTCAGGATGTATGGCCCGCAGTAGAGCCAACTGAATAGATTTAAGCCATGTTTGGAGAACTCCGCGGGTCATTTTTGCCTACCATAACATGCACACACGCAACGTTTTGAGAGTGTTAGGTGCCGTGATTAAGCATGCATTTGATTGAATTGAGAGAAGGGCCTCAAACCTGTGCAGAAAAAGAATAAGTGGTCAGATGAAACCCATGGCAAAAATCTAGCCTCGTTGCTGGGAAGTCCAGGCACTTTTAAGGCAGCAGCGATCCAAGGTTTAGAGCTAGTCCAAAGCCTAGCGAGAAAGGTGAGAGTCTGTGGGAGAACTTTAGTGGAGAAAGTTCTCAGTGTTTTGCTGCAGGGCTTGTGGTTTCTACTGGGACTGGTTTTGCTGCTATTATAGGTTCTGTTCTCGTTACTTTCTCTCTTTCCAACTTGATAAAAAAAAGTTTCCCGTTATTATTGTTGAGGAAATAAAATGACTCACCCTTTTAGGAAATTGTCATCTTGATTAAAGATGGGCTTTAAAAGCCCTCAACTCCAGGTTTTAGCCTGGGGGGACTGTCAGATCTGAAAACAATTTCCAAACTTTCGAGGTTGGGACTGCTTTGCCTTCTGATACGGGCATGAAATCAGGTTGCAAGCGCTTGTTAGCACAGTTGCTTCTGAGGTGCGCTCAAACCCTTAGAGATGGTTTCTTTCTCCTTCTCCCAACATGAAGGTGTCACTTGATGTGGCTTCAAAAGTTCATTGTGTCTTTGGACCTGCTTACAGATCTGCTGGATGCTGGGAACAAGTGCAACTCCACAACACGCTCCCGGATTCTGCATTCATGTTTAACTGGTCGTAGAGTGACCAAAGCGAGGGGGATAAATAGGTGGGGGGGGGGGGGGGGGGGGGAAAGGAAGGCAAAATCATTTCTTAAATCGAGTAAAAGCAGTCAGAGAATAACACAGCTTGTCCTTCAGAGCTGAGGAAATGTGTGAAGAAAGTAGAGGGTGGCAATTTCAGTTTATCAGCTCTTGAGAGGGAGCAGAGTTAGGGGCTATTTTGCCCTTTTGGAGTTGGATTTACTTTGCAGCACAGATTGTCCAAACACAATGATGAGCTTTTGCTGTAAGCTGTGGGGCAGCTGGATACGAAAAGCAATCTTCTGACATTATTTCATTTAGGCTTTTGTTGTCTTTTATGATATTGAAAATTTCGAAGAGTTCTCAGGTTAGTCACCTCTCTCTCTAAAAGGCCAAATCAAAACTCCGGATCTCAAACACCCGGAGGATTGGGAGGATTTGATCCAGGCTTGATTATGATCTTTACAGCCCTAGTTTACTTCCCAGTCCAGCTGGGGATCTTTGCAAGGTTTCAGGCCTCCGTACCTCTATGATCTTTGCCTGGCTGCCTGTCCACTGAACTCAGGTGCTGTTGGCAGCATGTGACGATGACCATGTTGACTTCAGATGTGAAAGGGAAAGTGATGGGGCTGAAGCGCAGGTGACAAAACAGGAAGGTGGCCAGAGAAGTACTCAGGGGAATCTGGTCACCGGTGTTGCTCACAGATCCCAGGATCAGCTTTACTCTTGCTTATGAGTGGGGACAGTGGTGGGGCTTGTGTACACGTGCATCCCATGCAGGGGTCTTGCAGGGAAAAAAAGGAGTTGTGTAGATGGTAAGGATGAGCCTGAGTTGTCCTCCCTGTGTAGGGCTGGTGAGTCTGATGCACTTTTTTTGAAAGCAAGCTCAATGTGTGGAAAAGCCATGCAGGAGGAGACCAATTTCCATGCAAACCTGAGGTCAGAAGGTGGTGTCAAGGCTCTGACCTGCTCCGGTGAATACCAGAGCACAGCATGGCCCAAGGCTCGGCCGTGCAGTACATGATGTATTGGGATGCAAATGCCCGGCAGAGTGGGGTGCTGGGGTTGTGGCTAAACGCCGTTGTGGGGTGACTAAATTAGCTTCTCACTGCCTCGGAAGGAGTGAATTCCCATTTCTGTAAGGGTTGCTGTGCAGTCCTGGGCCGTTAAGGGCTCTATGAATGTGGCAGCGATGACAGCAAAGTTTCCTCTACTGTAGTACGGTATCTCCTGTAATAGTGCTTGGGAAAGCTGTTCAGAAGAATGTGTGGTAGGCAAGCATGGGGTAACCCAGGACTCACTTAAATACCTCAAAATTAGAGATGGGTTAAAGATCGGAAGCCTGAGGTTTTATGTTACTTTGAAATTTTTGTTAGCTTTAACCTTTAAAACTGAGAGATATATATGTATACAATGAATCATTCTGTTTCTGTCCCGGTATTTTAGCAGATGGGGAAGTTGGTTTTAAGATGGAAGGGAGAAAATGATGATACTCAAACCAGAGGTCAAGCTGCAAGTCATTACAGGCATGTCTTTCCTCCATATGAATCCACATATCCTGAATATCCTACTGATGTGATTTCTAAGACTTGGACACTGGCCTAACTTCCCTGTGTGTTTCCAGACCCAGCATATTCTGGAGTGATGCTGTGATGCATGCCTACCTCTCCTTGAGTCTTGCTAAATTTTTGGCTTTGGAGAATGCTATGGGGTTTCCACTGAAACTCCTCCGAAATCCTATTAGTTTGCTAGGCAAGGAAATCCTTCCTGTAGTTTTTCCTTTTTCATTCTTTTTTTTTCCCTTCCTTTTTCTTTTTTTCTTTTTCTCTCTAAAGCCTTCCTATGGAGCTCTATAGTGGGGATTCAATAGAATTCTGTACAGGGGAATAATTCTCTACTGAATTCTTCAGTTCTTTTTCAGAAGGGATCAGAGACATGAAGCTTAACTGGGGGAGTTTAGTAAGTGTTCAAACAGGATTGTATACATGCAAAGTATTACAGCAGGCGTCTGGGCAAAGTGTTATTATACATGCCTATTATTCCTCAGGTTGCAAAACAGTTTAAAATATTAACCCATATATTCACATCCTTGTAACTTCCATAAACCTTCACTTAATGGGCTGAAAAATGTCATGCTTTCTCTTTGCTTGATGGCAATTTTATTCCTGAAAGATTGAGTAAATTCTCTCCAGCTGTCTGTTGTTCCTCCCCCCCCACCCCCAATTTATTCAGGAAAAGCGAGGGTGGGGGAAGAAGAGGAAACACTTTTCCCTTTTAAATTACTCTAAGCATATGGTTTTAAACGGGGCAGCAGTCTAACCTGCCGGACTTTGAGCTAATAAATGAATATAAACATAGGGTTTGTTGAAGGCCTCTGTCTTCTTTTGGTGTGTGAGGGGGACCAAAAAAATGGAGGTCATGGTTTCTGAAGCCATGACAAATGAAAAGTGTCATTGTAGGCATCCTGAAGTCAATCAAGATCTTTTAGTCTGTTGGCTTAAAGAGAGTGGCACAGTCCCTACAAATCTTGCTGGATAAGTGTCATAAATGGCGTTTGCTACAGGTGTTGGTTTACTTTAGATCCCAGTTCAGTGTCATGGGAGGTAGTCACAGAAACATAGGTCATCCTCCCCCATCCTTCTATCAGAGATGAAGACACATCTGCTCTTAAAACATGCTGCCTTTTAAGTGTGGCTTTCAGGCCAGAATGCTTTTTTCAGGCTTAGCTCAGCGAACAGACCTCCCAGGGCCCTTGAGGAAAACCTCTGAAAAAAATAGTGCGAGCAACAATTAAAATAACAATAAGCTGCAGCGTGGCCCTAGTTAGGGACTGGGGCCCTATTCAAACCTGCATCCATCTCCAGCTGGGGAGCAGTGGTATGGATGCCTCAGTTCAGGGGTCTCTTGACCCATCAGAGCCCGCAGACCAAACCTTGCTTGGCTGGGACCTAAGTGAAGGACTCTGATTAGGAGACAGAGACCTGTATGTCACCAGTGGAGACAGAGGGCACCCATGACTTGATCTCAGATTCCCCCAAATTCTGACCCCATCCCAACCTTTAACATCCTCTTGAAGTCAGTGGCGTTAGAGGGAATAACAATCCAAAGTTCTGGTCTCGCTTGAATAGAGTTTTGAATCATGAATCTGGTGCTCCCAATCCTATTTTCCATCCTCGGAGAGAGTCCGATGTGTGCAATGCCGCACAGAGAGCACAATGAAGTAGTTCAGAGAGGCCTTTCGGGTGTGCAGGTACTCAGCAGGCTCTTATCTCCCGTCTGACTCAACTTCTCCCAGCACTTCTGTAATCGCTTCCTCTTCAGCCTCATTAGAGGCGAAGCTACTCCTTTCCTTTGCCCATAGCAGCTGTCAGTTATCTTGCCTTTATTCCTGGCCTCGGGTCTTCCCACCGGCACGCTCCCCACTAATGTTTATGCCTCTTGACGTCGCTGTCCCAGCACCGTGGGCTGCTCTTTGCCCTGCGCACATCCAGCTGGATCCACTTGTGTCCTGTGTTGCTTTTGCCTCCCGCTTTTTCTTCTGCAGTCCATGAGGCTTTAAGGGTATTTCTTGTTGTGCAGACCCAGACACTCTCTCCTCCCTTAAAGCCGAGAGACTGATGCATTCTGCAAGGTAAAGCAGTCTCAGTGCCTTCCTCTAAATACCCCAAATTATTGCCCTTCTTCTTGCATGCCCTTTATAGGCCTTATTTTCCCCAGCCCCCTCTTGATGCTGGGGATGCTTGGTACATTATACAGCACCAAGGAAGACACCACTGCTTACTCGGCATGGAAACACACAGTGCAAGCCTGCATGGACAAAATCCAACCTTTCTTATTCCTAGTCTCATTTTGAAGCATGCAGAATTGAGTAATATGGGATGTGTTGTTTGTACAGCCTCTAGACTGGGCACAGGATAGATCCTGGACCGAAGCCTTTTTGGTCCTCCTTGTGCCATCACTTAACGTCTCTGAGGAATGGATGCTGAGCCAAGACCTGGTGCATTCCCTATCAGATGTGTTGTTTTATTTTATTTATTTCTTTGTTTTTCCTGAAGGGACGGAAAGCTGGTGTATTTGGCACTTGTGCAAGCAAAAATGAAATAATGGAGGAGGGGAAAAAAAAAAGAGAAGGAGGAAGGAGGACTCCCATGGCAGCAGCAGTAAATAAAAACAAACCTCTCGTTAATGATTTATAAGAGAAATCATTTTCCACACGTTTCAGGGTGCAGAGGGAAATGTTTGATCAGAGGGAGAAGAAGAGATTATTGCCCTGCCACAACGGTGTTAGAAGGAGGCTACTGTGTCTCATGGCAGCTCTCCAAGAGCAGAGTCAATCTAGGAAAGTTTGGTAACACACATGATGGAATCGTGCAGGGTTTTGCTTTCTGTGGCTGGTCTCTGTGCCAGTAACATTTCCCTAAATACCCATAAAACTTTCCGTTTCTAGCCTGGAGTGGCTGCCACTACCTCCAGGATGGTGCGCTTGGCAAGAGCTGGCTAGAACAGAGTAAGGATTTGAAGTCCCCTTCTCGTGCACATTGACACTTTTCCCCAAAGGGTTTTATGGCTGTTGTTAATGGAATAAGTTTTATCCATGTAGTGGCACATGCTGCTGCACCCAGCAGGGTGCTCAGGGTATTCTCTTGGATCATCTCAGGAGTCACCTTTCATTATACAGCACACCGAGATTGATGATTCTTGGTCTGCGAGCTCAGCAACTTGGTGTTGACCTGATGTAGGCAAATCTCCTGGCTTGGCTCTTTGTGTTGTAATGAGCTGGAGCACAGCTGGCACCTCATTCTGTTTTTTAGTGTCCCGGAGGCCTAATCTTCAGAAGGGTGATGAGTAAAAATGACACACCAGCTCTTGGTTTCATTGGGATCAAACACTATTCCTTGATTCAGAGATGTAAATCCAGTGGACCAAGCCCAGCTTTATAGCAGTCCTGCAGCAGCGTTTGTCTCGGAGGGCACAAGTGGGATGAGGTTGGTCCTTTAGAGACCAGAAGACAGCATGAGGAGGTGTTTACAGGTCTGATGACTGTACTCTCTTCCCCAACACCCAGATACAGCTTTAGGTTGTGAATGAGTAGATTTATAAAACCTTGGCACAGTTCTCAGGAAGGAGCTTGTAAAAGTCCTTGGGCAACACGATGGGCATCTCTCCTCCTACTGCAGATGGGTGCTTTGCTACGCTGGCTGTTGCCACAGCTGTACCTTGGGCAGTATTGCTTTTATGGGCCTTGTGATTTATGGCCGTGTCAGTTGTTTAATCATTCAGTTGGCCCTCCCTTCAGCGCTGTACGATAGTTAGTTACTTACATAGAAAGGTGACTATCTGATCTAATTATGGAGTCTCAAACCTAATTATGGAGTCAAATATGATTCCATAATCTACTCTTAATGTCTCTATGTTGAGAAGACAGATACACACATGTGTAATATGCACACTTACATGCCTCCGTAATTATGGATATGCTTAGGCTCTCATTTATTTCTGTCTCTTTATCTTGGGAGAGATGCTTGCAGCCTCATCTGGCTGTGAGAGATCTTTGGGTTATCTTGTCTTTTCCCCTCCAGTGTGGCTTTTCCTGGCTCCCTTTGCCAAGCTTGGGCACGCCGAGGCAGAGCCATCAGTCAGCATTACTCAGTCACGCTGGTGGAGATGCAGAGGGCTGGTGGCACTTAGATTCAGGGAAATCCAACGGAAATGAGTGAAGATGACATTCTGCTGTTGTTCTGGTGACTGTCATTAATCCTTGCTCCTTGTCTTCATGTGGATAGACCACACCTGGGAGAGCTTGCATCTCTTCCCTTCAGAGAAAGCCCTCACATAACCCATGCAAAATCAGAGGCAGAGGTGGAAGGACTGGAACAAAAGCAGTGTTGGAGGCAGGGGAACCACACGGAGAGCAACCACCTTTCTTCTGTGTAACCCTCTGTGCATCTAATTCACCTTATTAACGAATTACATGCTTTAGTTAGTTATTTTTATAGATCATCTGCAGATTACAGGCATTCACATATGGTCATTCCACTTGCAGTTATTCATATCAGTTGAGGATCTTGTACCGTATCTATTGTATATTCCCATCTATTTTACACATGCCTATAGCCAGCTATATGTTATAGATGGGAATTTTAGCAGTGTGCTTAAAATTGTCATGCAGTAGAGAGGTCAATTTGCCGAGTACTGGAGAGAGACCAAATAATACATCACAGAAGCACAGACAGTCTGGGGTTGGAAGGACCTCTGGAGATTGTCCAGTCCGCCACCCTGCCCAGCGCAGGGTCACCTAGGACAGGATGCTCAGGGCTGTGCCCAGCTGGAATTTAGACATCACCAGCCCATCTCCAATTCTTTATTAAGAGAGGATGTTCATTTGTTTTGCTTGAAGGGGAAGTCCTTGTTTCGGTCCTGATTGACGCAAGGCGGGTGAAAGGGAGAGGGTGTTTCCTATGGGGTCTATAGGGTGTGTGGACGGAAAATAGCTGTCACAGTCATTTTTCCAGCTCCCTGCCAAAGCTGGGTTGTTCTTTCAGAGTATCATGGCCACAGGAAGTAACTAAGGCTGCGGTCCAAAGATGCGATAAATCTAGCTCCAGGGCTCTGAGCGGCAGACTAAATACGCTACTGGTGCATGATACTGATCCAGTATAAACTCATTCTCCTGGTTCAAATTTGTTCAAAAAAATTTGCAGTGGCTTAATTTTATCCCGACAGACTTTGTATTGCATCATGCTCTGCCAGTTGTCTGCACCACGCTGGCTTTATGGGCTCACAAGTTTTACCCATCCTCTGGAACTGCCTTTAAGTTGGCATGAAGAAAGTCTTAACCCCCATCTTATGTGCTCTGGTCCGCTCAATAGATGTGTGATCAGATGCTTGTTCCTGATCTGCATCCAACTTGTGCTACTGGTGATCTGGCAGCACAAAGACCATGACCACAACCACACTTGAAATTCCTGGGTTTTTTGTAAAGCAATAATGAAGAAATAGGTTGAAGCTTTTTTTTTTTTTTTTTTTTGTCTTTTTGTATTCCTAATGTGGGTTAACTGAGTTCAGTGCAGCTTGCTGCATGCCAGGCTGCTGGGTTTTTATGTCCCATGATGGATTCTGAAGTTTCACTGACACTTCTCATAAAAGCAGGTTTCTGACCAAAACTTTCCCTCGGGTGTAATGTGGGTTGTCCATTGGCCTCTGCCCCAGAGGCAGCTGCATTTCAGTGGTGGCATACATAATCAAGGAAGCAACCCGGGAGTCTTTGGAGTGAAAGGTGATATCTCATCATTAAATATTGCTGTATAGTCTCCAGTGCCTTGTGGTGAATGGTTTTAAAAAGATGGAGTGTAAAGAGGCTTCCAGGATTTCTGATATTTTGCAGAGATTAGTGATTTAACTGTAGATCACATGAGAGAAAGTGAGATCCAAAGGCAACATGATAGACATGGGGTTCGAGAAGATGTGGGCTCCATTTCACATTCGCTATGACACCCTCAGACTCGTGCCTCAGTTTCCCCTCACCTGAAGCTGTTCAATAGAATTTTTTTTGCTTTTTCATCTTAAGGCATTTTGGACTCTATGGATAAAATGAAAGCAGTCTCAGTAGCTACAGTCATAGCTGGGTTTAGTGTGCTATGGGATTTGAGCAGCATCTCTTAATATTGCTCCAAGCTTTCCACTGGTGCTCCCGGTGCTTATAAGCAATCAGAGCAGTGGCACAAACACTGGGCAGCTGAAGCTGGTTTGCTTGCCCTTGCCTAATCAGCATTTGCTTCTTACTAATGTGGCTTCTCCTGTGCATAGGGCAAAAGCCATGCCAAGCGTTATACCCACTTTCACTTCATAGAGAATCCCACATAGGTGGATTTCTCCCCTCTGCTGTAGGCTCTCACCTCTGTTTTTGTCCTCAGCAAATTTTCAGTTTAATCACTTTCTAGCCCTGGCATCTGAATGCTTGCAAGCCTGAGCAGTTGCCTGAGGCAGGAGGAAGGGAGCACATTCAGAACCCTTAGTGGGAGGCATCTATTATGACCCAAAGGGAGGTCTTGTACTTCAGGCCTTTGCCTTCAGAAGCTCTTTGAGGTGCCCAGAGGAGCTGATAAGAAACATGTGAGCAGCCGTGGCAAGGCTGAGCACACAGGCATTTGATTATTTCTCAGCACTTATCAGAGGAAGTGTGAATCTCTCCCTAATTAAGAGCTAATGCCAATTTCTGTGAAATTTGTTGTCATTCACCTGTGAATTATCCTCCTCAAATTTAACTTGACTGCAGGAAGCCTGCTAGTGGTTACACTTTCCTTCCTGAGCTTAATTCAGATGGTAAAATGCCTCTGTAGTTGCTTATTGAATGGGACTTGATGCTGGTGAGCCTCAGAGGCCTGCAAGGGCAGTTTGGGTGAGCACTTCAAAGTCTAGAGGGCCCCCATCTCTCAGGTGTTTAAAATAGAGCTGGAGCTCTCCTGGAAAATCCACTTCCTCCCTAGATTTCCAGATCTGCACATTGCCAGCTAAGGCAGAAGAGCTGCTGGAGGAGAAGCGTTCGTCGCCCTCCCTTCAGCGCTTCTGCTCGCAGGCAGCCTCGACGGGCGAGATGGGGAGCTTTCCAAAAGAGGTTACACGTTCAGAAGCCTGAAGTGAGGTTTCCTAATTAGTCAAAGTACAGGTAGCCTGCCCAAACAAGAAAGACGAGTATTATGTCCCTGCACCCAAGTCATTTAACTATTAACCCTGGAGGAGAGTGAGGAGATACCTAAAACAATGACCCAGTTAATTCTGCGTGGCGTTTGAGCGCAGGGTTATTTGTTGTTACCTGCGGGTCTGGTGATATCAACGTCTGCAGGCTCTCAGCAGAAGAGGAGGCCAATCTTTTTAAGTGGGATTTTAAGGTGGATTTGGCATGAACTCACCTGCCACTGGTGTAATGCAATGACTTTATTCATCTGTTGCTTGTTTCTACTGCCTTGGAGGCACACAGCCAAGCAGGGATGAGGATTAGGGCATCATGACCCAGAGCTTGTGTCCAGGACCCACAACCAGACTTTGGAGCAGGAGCCTGGCTTTTTATCCACCCTCCATAAACCATTACCCAATCATTCAAACCCTGAAACCCCTTCCCAGCTTGGAGCCGGGGGTTTTATTTCAGCTCGCATTTGACGTGGGGTCCTAAGGGGGTGGGTTCATTACGCTGGTGGCTGCGGTCCATTCCCCGCACCTTGGTGGCTGTGGGCACATCCTGCTGCCCTGCCCGCTGACCTAGATGCTGTCTGCTGGAAGCCTGCTCCTTTTTTACCAGCAGTGAAAGAGGTTAAAAGCCTGTGGGCGGAGGCCAGCACAGAGTGCCCATTGTACATGCGTGCATACCAGAGCAGTAACTCCCTGGAATGCTGCACAGCAGAGCTTTTACCACCTTGTGTTTGTGTTGCAGCCCAGGAGTGTGTGTACATTGCGTCCCTCTCCAAGGAGATTAACAATGCGAAATGGCAGATAAATAGGACGGCCTTCTTTTTTTTTTTTTTTTTTTTTTTTTATTGGACCGGTTGGAAGAGGAAGGTAACCCTGACTCCCATCACCTCCAAAGGAGAGGCCAGGTGGCGAGGTGCAAGGTTGGTCAATTAGGTGGAGCAGCTCCTTGCAACTGGGTGGCTTTAGTGTACTAATTGCATTAGTAATTAGTTGCTACCACATGGTAAACACTTGGGTTCAGAACTATGTAAGGGCATTAACTAATCTGCCCTGCAATGGGTTTGAATGAGGTAAGCGTTATCCTGGTCTCACAGGTGGTGAAACAGGGAGACTTGCTGACCGCAGAGTGAGTCAAGGCAGGGCGCAGGAGACCTTGGGCCTGTTAGTTCTTCAAGATCACCTTAAATGAGACCAGTGGCAGCAGCTCTGGGAAATGAGTCTCCTCCCTGTTGCCAGAAGATGTGCAACTTAAGCATAAGTGCTTTTATGGTGTACATCTATCTACTCTGAGCTACAGAAACCACCTCTAAGGCCAGATGGCAGTTCAGGCTTCATGATAGGTTGGTTTGTGTTTTTTTTCTTTCTTTCTTCCTGCTTGGGCTGTCAGGTTGTGCTATTTATGGGAACTTTATTTTAATTTGTGTCTGCTGGGACCTGGGTGGAGGTCACCCAATGATTTTTGTGGTGCGCTAGGATGCTTAGGACTTTCCATTAGTAGCCATATGTGCCGGGGTCAGGCCAGTGACCCATGGCCATACTCCAGTGGAAATGTGGATATATAACTAATAAAAGGTGCTTGTTATTACTTCTTTTTGAATTTTAAGCTAATGCAAGGTGTTTTTAAAAAGCAGAAAGAAGCCAGTGGTACAAGGACATGCGATTTTTCTTGGTGAGCTGTGCTTTATTCTGTACTGATAATGCTGTTATGATTTGGTGATAGGTAGCAAGATCATTTTTGTTTCTCCTTTATGGCTTATTGCTACCAAGAATGACCTGGGAAATCCCTGGCTGTGCTCAGATCTTGCTTGCAGTTGGTCGAGGGGTGGGATTTGGCAGTGTAGCAGAGCTAATCTAGCAGGGAGCTACTGCTGAAAGAGTAGGTCTGTGCCCCCAGCTCTTACTCCTGGCAGTGCCTTCTTGTTTCCTTCTCCGTATGCCAGAAGTGATACTCCTCTGACCCACCAGAGAGCTGTTTCTGCTAAAGTAGCAGAAAATATCTTTGTTTCTCTCCGAGATACTCTTCTGCTGAATTTGTAGCCTCAACTGGCGTGCCATGATGGGTGGTGAGGGGTGGCTATAGGGGGCCTTTAGGGAGGCTGTATGAAAGCACCTCAACACCTTTAAAAACATCCTACATGTATTCAGTTTTTTTTACCAAAATGTTTGGTATTTGGCTTAGCCTTTCTATGTCACTGGGTGATATGTCTTTTGCCTCAGCTGGACATTCACAGCCTCGCCCATTAAACTTTGGCTGAGACTTTGTAAGGTACTGAATACGAGGGTTTCCATCTCAGAGGGTTCAATCTGCAGTGTTTTAAAGAACGCCCATATTTGAAAGGATGAGAGGACAGACTTTGCTTCAGTCAGCCCAAGCCTCTGCCACAGAGCAGCGGTACCCAAGGGCATGAGGAACTCTGGAGAACATTGAGGTTAGCTTTCCTCCCTCGCCCTCAATACTTGGGTCCCTGATAGGACCTGCAGGAGACC
Organism: Pelecanus crispus; assembly: GCF_030463565.1. NCBI lineage: Eukaryota > Metazoa > Chordata > Aves > Pelecaniformes > Pelecanidae > Pelecanus > Pelecanus crispus. Next base: position 5,834,597 of record NC_134676.1, on the reverse strand, counting down.
CAGGTGGATCCTCCTGCACTTCTGGCATCCCATAGAGAATCTTGGGCTGCAGACAGTGTGTGCCTGGCCCAGTGTGTGATGAATAATTCATCTGGAGTCCCCACCAGAATAGCTGGCAGCTGAGGACATCTTTCTCTCGCATGGGGAGGGGGAAAATAGGGAGTCTGAAACTCTTCTGCCTGATTCACAGGGCAACACGATGTTTTCTGTGCTCTGATCACTGGGTTATTGTTTAACCTGAGGCAAGAAAACATCTGCTTCTGCATTTTTTTTTCCTCTAAAAAACCCTGTGACACCACTTTGAAGTAACAAGGAGGTTCATGGGTGTGGAGAGCTGGTTGCCCCCTCATTTAGTTCCCAAATCCAGAGTCGAAGGCATTTGCATTTATGCACCATTTTTGGTTTTTATCATATATCCATTTTCATCAATTTAGCAATACACATTCCTTGCTTTGCAATACCAGATACAGCCCTCAGAAGTGCTGGCCAGCCTTGGTTCCCATTTTGCTTCAAGGAAGGGCCTTGAGATGTTGCAGGGGAAGCCCAAGCATGCCCCATTTCAGTCATCTCCACACTCGCGTTCGATACATGTGCGTGTGCTAACTTCCTTTTTTTCTTCTCCTTTCTTTTGACAGTGGCAGATTTGGTCTCTTCTGAGCTCCTTGCAGCCTCTGGGCGATTGGGACGTTGAATTCGGCAGACAGCTACCATTCGTTCCTTGGGATCGTACTTGCCCTTGCTCTCCTCATCCCCTCCCGCGCTCCCCTTCCCTCTGATAAAACTCCAGGGCATTGCGGTATTGCTATGGAGCCCAGGGAGACTTTGGGCAGCTCCCGGCAAAGGGGGGGTGAGGCAGACTTTCTGCCAGCCACCGTCACCTCCGCGAAGCCTCCACCTGCCTCCGGCTGCGCGGGGGAGACGATGTTGCCTGCGGCGGGCTCGGGGAAAGGCATCCCGGTGAGCGGCGAGAGGCTGGAGCCCGAGGAAGAGGATGAGCTGGGTTCTGGGAGAGATGTGGATTCCACTTCCAATGCGGACAGCGAGAAATGGGTGGCAGGAGATGGCCTGGAGGAGCAGGAGTTTTCCATCAAGGAGGCTAACTTCACGGAGGGGAGTTTAAAACTAAAGATCCAGACCACCAAGAGAGCTAAGAAGCCCCCAAAGAACTTGGAGAACTATATTTGCCCTCCCGAGATCAAAATTACCATCAAGCAGTCTGGGGAGCAGAAGCTTTCCAGAGCTGGGAAAAATAGCAAAGCAGCTAAAGAGGAGGACAGATCACACTCCAAAAAGAAGGTAAGTCTATTCTTTCCCGTATGTCCCCTTCCTGCTGAACGCAGAGGGAGAGGGTAGGATTAAACCCGCGCAAACAGCTTGTGCCCAAGGCACAACCTTTGCGAGGTTTGCAAAGCCCCGCTTGGCCGCGGAGGAGGTAACACAGCGTGGGTATCACCCCGCACTGCCACGAACGCGCAGGGATGATCTTGAACTATCCTTCAGAGGAACCAGTTCGGAAGGGATCAAAAGTTCAGCCAGGCCTCTTCTATTTTTGTGCGTAATTGAGATCTGAGATTAATCATTACATGACTGATAAATGAAGCAGCCCACTTCTAAACTGCTTTGTGCCTGAGCGCTGATGCTCGAGCCTTTTGGCAGTTAAAGCTTTTGACTACATTTTTAAAATACAGGTATGTGCGCGGCGAACAATTGAATCCATTCCTGTGTACCGGGCGAAGGGCTCCATTATTCTTGATTACAGCATTGTGCTAGCAACACTATAGTTATGCTTCAGAAAATACTTCCATTATAAGTCTCATTTTCTTCCAGATGCGTATCATTTTCTTGAAATATCCTTGTGGAGAGAAATTTTTGGTACTTTTAAGTTTGGGTAAAAATTGATCTCTTCTTTTTTTTTCTTTTAGTCAAGGAGAGGAAGAGGGAGGGGGAAAAAAAGAAAATCCTTTCTTTACATGAGCTGTTTTCAGGAGCACTCTTTTGTTTTGCTGTTGGCTTGATTTTTCAGTAATGTGTCCTACACTTAGTCTCTAAAACAAACTTAGTTCAAGTGTTTTAAGCAGCGCTGGTGGGGGGCGGGACACCTGGTGACTTCTCGTGTTATTTTGGGTGTAATGGTGTTTCGTCCTCAGCGTTAGACAAAGCAACTTTGGTCGGGTTGAGGCTTTATCGCAGTACAAATGCCTCACCTCTGCCTCCTTAGCAACATGTGGGCATCATGATGAATTCAGACGGGAACCCAGATTTAATGAAAGACTCGTGAGTATCTCCAAGACCTGGACAAATTCATCTGGGATGTAGACATCCACTGATTAGAGCTTGGAGGGTGACTTTGCTTTCCTGCTCATGCAGCTTGGATCCCTTGCTGTGCAGAAGGTCCCCACTTCTCCAATACCTTATACACATGATGGGTGCTCACAAGGCTACTTTAAGCCTTGAGGAAGCTAATTGCCAACGGCTCTCCCTGGAGACTGTGTCCTCTACAGACTGACTTAGACCAAAAATCTGATAGCTCTAAATCACTTTTTGAAGCATCAACATTTCCCACTGACTCAAGGCAGAGCCCAGGGAGATTAACATTGCTCACTCCGAGAGTACTTCTTTTAGAAGCTGAACTTGGAAACTCCCCCCCCTAAAATTGAGGGGATTTTTTTCTTAGAATCCTGCTAAATGGCATACTCTGTGTGCATGAAAAAAAAAAAAAGGTCTTTTTAGCATATCAGAGGTTTGGCCTGTAAATACACTGAGATTTTCCCACCTGTTGAGAGGATGGGCTGTCATCTTAACACTGAGCAATATCTTATTTCCACTCCCCTTTCCTCCCTGAATACTTGTAGAGGTCTCAGGAGAGCTAGAGGTTGTGTGAGGCCGTGCTCAGTGACAGCAAAGGTGTCACAAGCGATCCCTCCATGGCCGTGCAGGGAGAGAAAAAGACTTGCAAACCACTGCCTACCATGCACGGACCGTGGACAATATGACTGCTTAGAAATCAGAGCTTTGATTTCTATTTATCGCCCAGTAAGGCAGGTATGGGACGCATGTTTGCTCCTCCACGTGGCCATCCAAAAAAGGTTAAATAAATAAAGCTAACTATAAGGAAACTATGTGCAAAAAACCCCAACCCCAACAACGAAAAGCACCTTGTAGTGTGATTATGCTCAGAGTGAGGGTTTTCTTGCAGAAAGATAAGGAGTTTGAAAGCATCGTGGCCCAAACGTGGCTGCATCCAGCTTATTCTTGTGCCGTGAGGTCCGAGCTGGCTGGTGCTGTGTGCGCAGGCTGGTAGCGCTTTGGGACAGCACTGGTCTAATCTGGCCATTAAAACAAAACGAAGAAAAAAAAAAAAACACCCAGCAGGTGGATGCTCTGAGCAGATGGGGAGAAGGCCACCGCACCGGCGCGTCCATTAGCATAACACCCAACGGCTGCCACGTGGCAGCTGCTGAGCTGGGGCCGCAGCAGAAACATCCCCAGCAGGGATCTGGAGGACCCTGGTGCCAAGATCTCAAGGGGTTTGGTGCCTGGAGACCCGCAGCCTGCGTCCCCAGGACGGTGAATATCCTGCATCTCTGCAGCCAGAGGGGTTTCACGCATGACCACCTCTTAGCTCGTGGGTTGCAGGATCAGACCTTGGCTGCAAACATATCAAGGGGTGATGAAAGGAGAGGGGGGTTGGAAATCGGTGGGAGAAGGGTTTCAGCGCTGGCAGTGCAATTGCTTTCATGGCTGATGCGTGTGTCTCATGGCGGTTATGGAGATTTTGGGGGGAAGATAGGAGGAAACAGCAAGCTGAAACTCAAATGGAGCTGAAGCTGTCTGGTCCACCCATGGGTTTCCCTGGGAGAGAGGAGCATGCGGGTACCTTCTGCATGTACTTGCAGAACCACTGAGAGCTGCGGCAGTGGTTATTTTAAAAAAAAAAAAAAAAAAAAAAAGTGATTGTCACACTTAAATGATTCTGGCAGTTTTGATATTTCAGAGTCAGGCTGTTTGATTGCCTGTTGCTTTAATCAGCACAAACTCCAGAAAAGCAGCTACCAGCAGCAGCAGCAGGGAACAACGCATTTAAACCAGTGGGGCAGATCTTCAGCTGGCACCGCTCCACTGTCCTCAGCGGATTTTTGCCAGAAGAGCGTGGCCCAATGCACGCATCACCCTTGCGCATGGCAGCAGCACCGTTATCCAAGTTTACCGCCTCGCTTATGGATGCAGGGCGTATATAGACCTGTACATAAGGATGGAGAGCTGAGCATAACCTGAGCTGTGCGTGCCATGCATGTGCCTCCAGAGGGTGGGAGCGGGTGTCCTGTACCTCATGGAGCAGCACCCGAATTTATCTTTCCTCCTGAGGAGGAGCAAATTCACTCCATCAGGACTTGAAAAATCACTTAAGTTTGTTTGCATAATAATTTCAGCCACAACTCCAGTAGTCCCCAGTGCTTCCAAATACCACTTCAGCATTCTTGCAGGAGTTTCAATACACATGGCACAGAGGGCAAGTAATGAAAACATGGAAGCAATTTAAGTAACAGCATGTGGGTACACAAAGGACTGGTAATGCCAGCAATGTAAAAAGGGGCTGTGAACTGGGGATATAGCATTTATTCAGTGGCTACTTAGGGAGGAAGAAGATACGCCTGTTCCTAAGCTTTCCACTGCTCTGCTAATTAGGCAACAGGGGCTAGTGCCTGATTTCTAAAGCTGTGGTCAGGGGAGCGGCGGTGATTAGAAGGGGGCTCTGTGGAGAGCCACGCTGCTCGTGTGCCTAGGCCTGGGTTTTTTGCCTTTGCTTCCAGCTGCTACGCTATATTAAAAGACATAAACATACGTTAAATACTCTCCTCGTGTCGCTTTTCGGTGTGAGCGATCGCCCCGGGGATGTTACGCGATCCTGAGTGGGAGGGGAGGGAATCCAGGAGAGGATCCTGCTGGGTATGGTTGCTGATGCCCGGGAGCGGGGAGGGAGGCGGGGGGCGAGAGAGCATCAGCACTGGGAACCTCTGCTCTGCTGGCTTGAATGCTTGGCTGCAACCCAACAACTTTTGGGGTTTCTTTTAAGTTGTGACTATGCCAAGTTTCACATCAGCTTCCCCTTCTTGAAAATAAGAGTGCAGGTAGTTTCCGAACCCCTTTCCCGGGGCTGGTCGGAAGGTGAATCCGTAACTTAGGCTGTGCGTGTGGCCGCTTGCGTGGCGATGGGAAAGTGCACAAACGTTCTGGAAGCGTTTGCTCTTATTTCAACCCTTTGGTGCCTGGGGATGGAGTGGGCTGAACCCTTGCCGCTTCTAAACCTGCAAATGGCTCCATTGCATTTCATCTGATTGGAGAGGGAGGGAAGAAAAAAGCCAGGAGCCCAGAGGATGTCCTGCTGGCATCTTGGCAAACGCTGCTGTCCCACCTGCAGCAGGGTTGCTCGAGTCCAGCGTCCTCAGCATCACTAAAGGTGCCTTTTCCTTCAGATAAGGAAACATGCTATCAGTCTGGAAGGGCACTGAAAGCGTGGCACCAAATCGCAATGAAGCAATCCATCAGCATTCCCTGCCTGTCATGTAGCATTTAACAAGCCCCAGCTGAGCAGTATTTCCCCGGTTTTGTTTTATTTCCTCCCCCCCCCCCCCCCCCCCCCCCCCCGCATTTGCTGCTCGCTCTGTTTTCCTGTGTCTGCAAACACTTCATTTTCCACCTTCTTCTTTCTTTAAGCATAGCCTGACAAAGTTTCTTTGGAGCTTCTATCATATGCATAATGTCCTGCTTCAGGGGATGTAAACTCATTTTTTTGTAATTATTATTGCACTGGGGGTTTTTTTTTGAGAGCTTGGGATGGGTGAATGTATTTTATTGCTGAGAGATAAGTGGTAGCAAGTCAATTGGAAGTAAAGCTTCCTTGTGTGCAGTCAGAGAAAACTCTATCCTTGGATTTTCTTGCAACATTTTTTTTTTTTTTTTTTTTGAGTTCCTGTAGGTATTTGCTGTTTCTCTGCAGGAAGCGGTTCTGGCACTTTTTCCCTTGAAATTCAATTCACTGTCTTCCTTTCCTCTGCCCCACACAAGCAACTTTCTCCCGCGGTTCACCTTTCCTTGAGGACTCTCTCATTCGCACGCTTTCCCCTTTGCACCTCTCCTTCTTCCAGAAGATCATGAACGCTTCCCCCCCCTCTCCTTCCCCATTCTTTGCATCGCTGACTGCACATTGCACTTTGCCTCCAGGTTCTCATGTGCATCCGCAGCTCTTGTCGGATTACCCCTGTGCTGGACTCCTCTCCCCGGTGATTTGTGTGCATGATCATCCAATTGCTCATAGTGCACTCTTATTCCTCTTTGCTACGGGCATCCCCATGTGAGATGTCCTCTGAGTCAGCTCTTCCTGTTGCGATGGCTCAGGGAGTTGATCTAAGTGTTTGCTCCCTCTGCTGCGTGTAGCTTAGCAAGGAGGAGAAGGCACTTTCACGTTTGTGGTGGTACCTGCTTGAAGTGGCAGGCTTTGATTTACAGCTTCTTTTTCTTTTTTTTTTTTTTTTTTTTTTTTCCATAGCCCCTTGAGCCTGGATGTGTTCCTGTGCTAGTTTGGTCCCCTCTCTTGCTTAGCAAAGCCTTGAGGCTGCTCTAAATGATGCTGGTGGCAGCAGGTGGTGGGAGCTCACACCAGCAGTGTAGACCTCAGCTTCTGCCCAGGTTATGGAACAGTGGTAGAGCCCTAGAAGTGCCAGCAGAGTGGGGAAGTCATCTTCTAGTTGTGTTTGAGGTGAAACTGGCTTTTGAGCAGCTGAGAGACCAATTCAGAGCTGCTGTAATAGGCGCAAGGCTCCTGGCATTTTTTACAGTCTTTCTATACAAACGTATAGGTGCAAAGCTACACCAACTGAGCTCTTTGATATTCATCCCAGGTTTCTTTTTGGCTAGTTTTTCTTTCTACCGTATTGTACAAGGCACAAATGAAACAGCTGTGGTTTGGTGCCCTCCCACCCACAACTACTTTGGGCTCCCCCCGAAAAAGGAGAGCAGGAATGAATTTCTTTGTAAAAACTTCAGAGCCTTAAGAAACCAGTTTTTCTGTGAGCTGAGAACCACGCAGGCCCAGGTTCATCTTGGTCCTTGAAGGCACCTGAGGTACCCAGACTGGGAGCTGAATCCTTTTGGGCCCCCACATAGTCACCTGGAGGAGGCTGCTCCCTCCTGAAGGTGGTTCAGTCCTCCCTGTGAAGAGCAGGGAGGGCTGGATCCCAGCTCTTTACCCCTTCCTTCTCCTTCTCCAAAGCCTGCTGGAGCAGTGTCTGCCTTGAATTGCATCATGGCTATCTTGTGACAGGAATAAGGTAGAGTTTCTTTTCCAGCTTGGTGCTCTGTGTGAGGCAGCTGATGCTCATCCCTCACTGTCTGTCTGCTCCCAAAGAATTGTGACTTTTTTTTTTTTTTTTGCATGTAGTCAAGTATTTCTTAAAGAAGCAAAAGTCTGGCACTCAAGGGATGGTCCTGGGAAATATAAGCAGGCTTTTAACTGCTTAATGTGGAGTGTCAAATGAGGAAGACTCACCATATTTGATTAGCTGCCATATGACCAGGGCTTGTGGAGTCTGTCCGTGTCGAGGACAGGTTTTGTTTTGTAGCAGTCGCTCCCACAGCCGAGTTTCAATGGCCCTCTGTGACATTTCCTTGTTTGCTTGTGCTGTGCCTCTCTTTTTAAACCATGACAAAATGTCCCTAGTGCTGGTTTTGGGGTTGAGGAGATGCTGCAGGGGACCAATGGGGGAAGCAACTGGGACCAGTGCAGAGAAGCTGGGGGTCCAGCTGGAGGTCCTGCCGTCCCCACCACTGAACCGTGGGAGGGGACAACTGCTGCTCCCGGCAGCCTCGTAAAGGCTTGGCCAAGTCAGTGCATGCTGGTTGTCTTTCAAAAGCACTGTGGCCTCCAGGCTAACAGAGATGCCCTGGAGATGCGACACGCTGGCACGTGCACCCAGCATTGCAAATGTCTGTACCGGTTGTGTCTTCATTTGCAGAGATTTTGGGATGCAGAGAGGTGTCAGTCCTTCATGCACATACTCACGTTCCTCCAGCACCAACATTTGCATGCAGCACTCCCTGTCTTCTTCTCTCCTTCCAGGCATGCCTGACCACAGATACCTTCTGATTTACCTCCATCTTTTTCATCTTCAATCCCTTTTCCACACACATATGCACACCCAGCTAGGCCCCCTCAGGTCAGGTCTAATTCTTTGCATGCTTCATTCCCAGATGGGCTTCTCACTGCCCATACTCCCCTGCACAGTCAGTAGGACTGTGTGATGGACTTGTCTTGAGTTCATTTGAATGGAAAGAGGGGCTTTACCTGGTGCCCTCAGCTTGTCTTTTTGTTCTTTTTCTAAGAGCACTGAAACTTGTGAAAGTTGGTTTCTGGCCATTTTCTTCTTATGTGGCTTCTCTGGTGTCTAATGATAAATGAATTTGCTGGCCAAGCCCTTTTTGGGAGCCCCTCAGGGTCCTTTTCTTCTGGCCAGCAAACAATTTAAACAAAACTTTTTTTAATATCTTACCTCAAAGATTTCTGTTCTTACATCAAATTTGATCAAAATTGGTCAAAATATTCCAAAAAACATCAAGGAGAGGATCATGCAGGCAGGCAAGGAGTTTGTGTGTGCATTCACATCCACACAAACACAGTGTGATCACGTTAGCCTTGTTTCCTTAGGAAACCAGTCTAAAAATATCCAGAGTAAACATGCATTGTTTTGTTTTTTAGCGCTGAGACTTTTCCAACTCTTGAACCTTCAAATGATTCCATTTTGATACGTGACCCTCGAGGACAATTCCAGTTAGCTGTGTTTTCGTAAGAGCGTTATTTTCCATCTCTTGTCATGACCTCTAACGTAAATTAGACCTGTGGCTGTTTGCTCCTTCATTTCAGGACATGAAGTGCTATTTCTACATTGTGATTATATTTGGACTCCAAGCTGCAGGCAGTTGCTATCAGGAGAAGGATTCTCAAGTGATGGTGTATGCACCAGTCGCAGTACACTGCTTCCAAGTAGGATGGTCAGCCTGGAAAAAACTCTACTTCTCCAGGGTGGTATCAAGCAAAACACCTTGTTTGGGTTTGTTGTTTTTTTTTTTTTTCTGGATCTGTGGGCTAGCAGTGAAAGGGACAGCAGAAGGGCTAAGGTGTCTTACTACAGAAATGACGTAGCATATTTGAGATGTGGCTTGGACTGTGGTCACTGTGGAAGATAGCATTGCTGGCGACGAGGACATGGTCATTCAAGATGGACAGTCAACTGCAGCTGTGTTTTCAGAACTAAGTGTGTCTCTGCCAGGCTCGTTTGAAGATGGTGCTCCATGCTCCTGTTGTACATCAGTGTCTACTGTTGGCAGGTCCTGTATGAAGGCATCAGAAGAGCCTGTCCTCCTGCAAGAAGTTCATAAGCTCTGTAGAAATAAAAGGAGGAGAAATGATACCATCTTGTCTCTTAGTACAATATGTGAAGTAGAGTAATGAGATTAAGTGACTCAAGGAACCTGTCACAGGCCAGGGTAACGCTTGGGCCTTTTTCTTTGAGCTGTGGTTGCTTAACCATGACACAACTGAGTCTCCCAGGTGGTGGTCTGTTCTTCAAGTGCTGGGTGCACAGCCTTTCTGGAAGCCAGTTCTCTTCTACTTGTCATTGAAACTGGTGAATTTGTTTCAAAATTATTAACTCTGTGCATCTTCACTGCTAGCTTAAAAATAAAATTTATCTCAAAGAAGAGTTAGGGCTTGATGCAGAAATGAGGGGGGTGGAGTTTGGGGGCCAGCATGCAATCTAGATGCCCTTAATAGTCCCTTCTGGTCTGTAAACCTTAAAATGTGGTAAGAGTCAAATGAGGAATATTTACTGGAGGACTCATTATCTTCTCATCAGTTTCTCATGGCTCTCTGTCTCACCTGGGTGGCAAGGTTTGTAGAGAGAGAGATGGTATCTTTTATTGACATCAGTGTTACAACAACTCTACCACTATAAACTTGGGTGGTTCATTGAGGAATTTCAGCACTTTGCAGCGTCGTAGCTTCGTGTGAGCCGCTCTCCATCCGCACAGCTGAAAGATGAGAATCAGCCCGGAGGGGATTTGCGGGTAATTTTGCCTTGCCCAATGCTCTCAGGAGGAATGCGGTGGCACAAGCAAATGAGCCAGAGGCCACGGCCCCGTTCTTCTCACTGATGGCTCTGTCTGACCAGGAGAGGGCTGAGCAGTGGATGCTTGGATGTGTCACCACCGATCACACCCCTGCTTCACCATGGGGCAATGTCGCTGGTTCCCCACCTGGTGCTTCTGCGCAAAGGTACTTCTGTAATGCGCTTGGCAAGCGTTTCCCAGGAGGATATGTAGGAAATAGTTTCCTCATACCTTCGAGGTAGAGCCTACACTGTAATTTCTAAATGGATTTTTTTTTTCAGTAGTCTCCCCTGCGCCCCGGTATATGCTAAAATATTGTGCTGGCCTGGGTAGCTTCACCTAAATTTTACCTGCTGTATTCCCAGGTGGGTAATTTGATGAAAGTTCACATTTAAGACTAAAAAAAATAGACGTGAAGAGGATATTTTTCCACTGGGGAGCAGCAGCACTAACAGGGGCTTGATCAGCCCTTATTTCTGCCTCCCGCCAAAGTCTTTTCAGCTGTAGGGACAGTCCCTACATCAGTATCCTGCCTAGTCTGTATTAGCAGGGAGCTTGAAGGCACTTGTTTTGTTGCATCTTCCATTGGGAACTGATGATAGTGGATTGATGACGTGTTTTACTTCTTATACCCCATGTACGTGCAGGTTAGATGGGGATAACTGACTTGTCTTGCCTGTTTTCTGATGTTCACCAGCATTCAGCTGAGTATTCTTCCCAAAGGCAGCCTCTCACTTTCCACGGGATGCTTTTTTTCAATAATTTATGTAATCATCAGGACGAATTCCCTCCAGCCTTTTCTCTCTCTTGTCTTAATTCCATTGCTTTACTTGTAATTATATTCCTGATTTGAAGGAGAGGTGGGGGGCTCTCGCCTGTTTCCTTCTGTGACTACAGCACTGCGAGCGCAAGAGGAACTAGGAAGAGCGTGATGGGGAGGGATCAATCTGTCCTTAGGTCATTGACTCTGGGCGTGGGCAGGAGCTGCTATTAGTCACTCGGGAACAGCAACTGCCAATGTGCTTCATGGGAATTTGTGAAGCACGGGGCAGCTCTGTGGGAGGGCAGTGCATCCTTTGCTGCTCCCTGTGCTTTGGTTGGCAGACATGGCACGTAACCAAGTGATGCTTCATCCTTGGTGGCGACTGGGGTAGTTGGGATGTGGAACCCTTGGGTCTGCTTGGGGTACCCTTGAAAAGAGTGGGAATTTGGCTGTTGATGTCATCTAGAGGGAAGAGGAGGTTTAAAGACAAGGGAGGGCGGCTTGTGGTGGACAGACAGGTCTTTAACCTGAAGCATTTGAGTGCAACAGCGGGACTGACAGTGACTTACCCTTGGTTTTCTGCACCTGCAAGAGTTCATATACTGATATGTACGTAAGACTTCAGTAAAGTAGGACAGTTGCTAATTAGTGTCTAATTAAGCCATTTACTGTTACATTGTGAATCTGGCCACTGAACTTCACTTCCACCTGCTAAGATGTTGGTTTGGGGGTAGTCCTAAGGTGCTGAAAAGGTGGGATAGAAATATAGAGAAACCCTGCCATTTTTCAGTCTATCTGGTCTGACTTAAGCCAATAAAACTTAGCACGAGCCTGTGGGGTACAGCAGCTGTGTGCTGCAGATATAAGTTGACCCAGTCCATCTTGGCCACATGGTTTAATAGGCCTCTGTGAAATCTCTGGGTCAGAGGCCAGCCACCATGCCTATCTTTGTCACATCTCGGTGATGTGTATCCTGGCAGGTTTTTCTTTTTGTTCCCTCCCCGGCATGGAAAGAACCATCTGCCGTGTTGGCTTTCAGAAGAATTTAGAAAAATACCAATTTCCCTTTGTTGCAAGAAGGGGAGGGGGATTGGGACAGAAGGGGGAAGGAGAGCCTGACCTAAAACCAAGCCAGTATTTGCAGGGGTTTTAGAATAGCTTGTATTGTGTTTCCTACTCCCCAAGGAAGGGTTGTCCTCTTTCTTCTTTTCTCTTTGATTCGATTCCCTGCCACTCTGCAAGCAAGTCAGAAGCTGCAGCTGCTGCTGTCAGCTGGGAAGGGAGTCCCCTTGTTTAAAACCCATGTGTTAATCCCTGGTTAGAAAAAGTCGAAATGCTTTATGCTTCCCTTATAGTCCCCTTTGCTTCTGCTTGCCTGCAGCTTCGCTGCCTGCCCACAGTCCTTGCCCCTTGTGTGAAAACACAGATAGTAGTTGACCCCAAACAGCCTTGACAAGGAGCACAGGTAGGATAAAGGTCCATAAATAAATAAACCCAAAGACTGGACAAAATGACCCAATCTAGTTTTTGAGAGTGGGGAAGGAGTCAGAAAGGACATCAAGTGTGTTTTGGGGTCTGGGGAAAAATTATGGGGGGGCTTTGCAAGTAAGGGGAGCTGGTTTTGTCATGGCCGCTGGACACAGATGGGTAGAAATGTTTGCTCACAGGGGCTGTGCTTTGTTCCCGAGGAAAAGCCAGCAGCCCAGTGGGAGAGGAATTTAAACAGCGAGGTAAGGAGAAAGGAGGATTTGGGCTGTGCCAGATGGAGACGGCCACGCAGGCGGCACTGGAGAGGGTCTGATGGGTAAATCGGAGGCCTGAGGGACTCGGCAAATTTATCATCAGGTGTGACGCCACACCGTTGAAGGGTGAATACAAAGAGTGGCCTGAGGTTTAAAGAAGAAAAAGAAGGAAAGAGGAAGAGAAGAAGGAAAGATTTTTGACTTTGACTTTGTGGCTTTTTCTCAAAAATACCCTCCTATCTTTCCTAGTGGAACAAGAAAGTGAATCACCACGGAGACAGGGAGAAGGGAGTTAGGTGATGGGTGGTACGGACAGAAAATCGGAGGCAGTGCCCGGTAACTATTGTGGTTGAACGCTACCAAAGGGCGTAGATTTTTAGCACTTTCCTAAGATCCTCTCCAGTTTGCAAGTGGAAAGTTGAGGTGTTTCCCCCAGGAGAAGGCATACCACCTTCTGCTGCTCCAGCTGCAGCACGAATCCGTCTGCCAGTCCCTGTGCCCACCGCTGCGCCTCGGTGCATCCATCAGGCACCCACCCCCCAGCTCTCCCCATCCATGGGCTGCAAGAAACAGCCAGGGTCCCTGCGGGTCCCCCCTGCCGCCCTGTCCCAGACGTGGCGGTGGGGGCAGAGCAGCCGTGCCCACCCGCCGCGGCATCCCGTGGCATGGGCTGGGCTGGCAGGTGGCCCAAATCTCTTGGGCGCTGGGTCCTTCCTCGCCAATTACCCGAGACCCCTGCTCCCTCTTTTGGGTGGCGGGAAGGAGCTGGCAGCCGCTGTCTGTCCCCCACCCCGCCTCAGTCCCTTCCCTTCCCTGCCGTGGCCCCTCGTTAATAAAGAGGCGTAATTGGGAGCTCTCCCTCCGTCCGTCTGGTGTGAGGCCATTTGTGTGCCGGAGGAGGAGGGGCAGATCCGGCACTGGGGGGGTTGGCAGCAGGGGATAGAGGGAGGGCAAACTCTTTTGTTTGTTCAAGTAATTTAGGCCTCAGATGTTTAAAAAAAAAAAAAAAAGCAAGAAGAAGAAAAAAAAAAAGCTTGATCAGTGCTGGTAAAGGTGTGCTTCTAGTACATAAAAATATCTCAATAGCAGAGGTGCAACAAAGAAGTGTGGATTTAAGCATTTCTTTTTCGTTCCTCAGGTTTGTCGGGAGAGATGTGAATCATTAAAAAAAAAAAAACCCAATAACAAAAAAACCCCAAAGTAAAATCTGTTTCTGACCTTTACAGAGACCTCCGCATCCTGGCGCTGTCTTTAGTTGCGAAGGACTAACAGCGGAGCGCGGGCTGACGTCTGCGTCCACTCCTGGGTGTTGCTGCTGGGTGTTTGCTTTGTGTCTGCTCCGCTCAGTTGGGCCGAGGTGAAGCACAGGAGAATTCCTGGGTTTTGCAGCTAATGCTTTATACGCGCTTTCTGCTTTATATGCGCTAGTGCATTGCCTCTGCAGTTGAGACTTTCTACCTCATGTGCACTAACACATTGCCTTTGACGTCTAGATCGCAGCTCTCCTATGCATCCCTGTTCCCCATTACTCCCTTTAGACACCTCACTTTTTAAAAATGGGAACGGAAAGTCAAAGAAAAAAGTAACAAACATTTTTTGTTCCTTTAGGTTCAGTAAAACCCACCTTTAAACCGCATTGAGGGGCGTAAACTAAGTAGAAAGTGTCTGCTCTGCCATGGGCTTTGCTGTTGAAACCCTTGTGTTTCAACTGTGTGAAAGCTGTGGAAAAATGCACGTGGGATAGGCAGAATTTAATTTTTTTTTTTTTTTTTTAAGGTAGAGAATAGGGTAATGGTGTGAAAGAATGAATTAGTTATGGCAAATCTTATTAGTGTCCATTGTAAGCAGAGAAGCAGAGACATATGGGAGCACTTGCAAAATTATTCCTTGTTTATTCAGCTTCGTAACCGAAGCAAATTTTTTTGCATAGTGTCATTTATTTGGCAACTGGAGGGGTGTGGAAGGTGTGTGTATATGTAGCAAAAAGGGGGGAAGGGGGAACGCAGTATTGGTATTCCATTAAAACTGATGCTCAGTGCTTTGTTTGTCAGGTTTTGGCAAGGCTTTTTGCTTTGAAAGCCATTCAGAGAGGATCGGAGCAGATGGCAGGGAGATCCTGTTTGTGTTATTTTTGGACATTCCCATTGAAAGTCTCAGATTGTTGTCCTTTTTCCCCCCTTCCCCCACTCGTGTATGTTTTTCTTTCTTCCTTCCTTTCCCCTTTCCTTGTTGAGACCTTTTATTTATTTTTTTTTTAAAGCATATATTTTTAATAATACAACATCACCTAAAAGCCGGCTGTGTTTCTGATGAACCAAGCTGTGGATATTTTATTTCTGTCTGCGTAGATATGGAAAAAGTTGCAGGGGGGGGCTGTCTCCTCCTGAAGCGGTAGGAGCGGTATTAGGAGGGTGAGTTGGGTAGGGATGGGAAGCCAGACTGCCATTTTGGTGGTTTCAGTTCAATAGCAGCACATTTCCCCGGTAGATCAGCGGCTGTATTAAGCCCAGGCAGGAAGTTTAGATTGAGGGTCTCTGATAAAACTACTTTAGCGACTTGCATCCTTTTTAAGCCCTTGTGGTGGAGAGGGCCAGCTGTAGGTAGACTGGAAAACCGAACTATGCCCTGGCTCTTCATGGTGGTCTTCCCGTGTCACTGGTGAGGTTCATTGGCCTTAGGTGGCCCAGAAGGCTTTTGTTCTGCCATCATCTGTGCCCAGATCGTGTGGGGAAGAGAGAACTTCATTGCCTCGCATTCCTGGTATAAGCAGTTTTCCCAAGCAGTAATTTAGCTTCATGTAACACCACTGGAGTGCTTTTCATGTGGAAGTCTACGCCGAAGCCCTTCACAACCTTTGTGCAGGCAATCCAGCAAAGCTGAGCCTGGTCCAATCAGTTAAAACACTTGGCTAGCCCAGGTCGATCAGCGAGGATGTGCACACACAAAGAAGATGGGAGGTCTTGGCTGCAGTCGGTATCCAAAAGTTCAGGTGATTCACCCGAAGCTCATGCAGATGATTAAATCTCTTAAACTAAGCTGGAAATCTCGAGGAAACAAGCTTTCTCATGCTCATTCTGTCAGTGGTTATTCCCAGCTAGAAGCAGATATTTAAATCCTCAAATCTTTATATCAGCTGATATTAGAGTTGCTTTTGCACAGGAAAATGGTCTAGAAGGACATTAAGCTTTGGCCCAGAAAAGTGAGGAAATGAACTTTACAGGCTTTAGTTTAACTACTCTAACCCTTTAAGACAGTTCGGTGCAGGTTTTGTTTGAGTTCGAGGTGATGATTCATGTTGGTTTTTAGATTGCTTGAACCTGTATACCCACATCCTCAATTATTTTTTTTTCTTTTTTTTTTTTTTTTTTTTTTTTAACTGGTGCACTGAGGGAACCCACTTCAGAAACTCTTATTTCATTCTGAATTGAATGAAAGCTCAGAAGTCTTTCACTTGCACTGGAGCACCTGAGTTTCAATGCTATAGCTGCAAGAGAGGGCTGCTCAGACAGCAGCGGGTGACCCGGGATGTGTGAAGTGATGTCACTCGAAGTGCGTTTCGCTGGCTAGAATAAGCTACGGAGGGGGAAAAAAAGAAACCCAAACCAAACCTCACCTTCCTCTTGCTGTTACCTCTTGCTAGATGATGAACGTCCTCTTGGCAGGATTTTTGCTCCGCAGCGCTGACTTTTACGCATGCCTTATTAAAGTTTGGCAGCTCGTTCTTGTTACCTACTGGACGAGCCTTCTGCTCAGAGGACCTTCCCCTGCTCCTGGGGTGGCACGGCTGCTCTGCTCGCTGAGGGTTTCCCTTCGAGAGCTTCCAGCAATAAGGGCTTTCCTGGTCTGGCACGTTGAGAAAGGAGCCAAGCAACAGTCTCAGCCTAGACAAAAGGCAAACTCGACCTACTATTTATGTAGTTACTTAAACATGATTTAACCTAAATAATGCACACTGTGACTTGGCTGGGGGAGCGGGGGAAGGGGAGGAGAGGGGCTTGATTCTAATGAGCCGGGAGACAGCGCAATTAATTACATATGAAGGACAGATAACAGACAGCAAACTGTCTACAGTAGAGAGAAACAAAATACCGACGTGAACAATTAAAGCGTCCACGTGACAGAAGGGTCAGCGATTTCTCATACAGCGGGTGGCTGGGCAGAGCCCCAGGAGAGCCACGATGGATGCTTGGCTGAGCGGCTGGCCGGGGGGGAGCCCGGGCGGGCGTGGGCTTTCGGGGGTCCTCTGCCATCAAAGTTGAGCAGGCGCTTCTGAGGCTGACAGGCTGCGCTCTGGGCATTATTTTCATCACATGCACTTTTGACAGCGGAACCGTTAGCTACTAATCTTGGTGACACGTGAGATGGGGAGGAGAGTGGTCGAGGCGGGAGAAGAGCAAAGGCTCTGCGGGCAATTAGGTACCTGCCTCGGGATGCCGCCGGCTGTGCAGAGGAGAGTCGAGTTAACAGAGGCCTGCCTTCCCTCTTTTTTTTTAAAAAATATGTGTTCATTTTCCTCATCGTCTTCCAGATGTGGAAGCGCAAATCCCAGCTGTCGGTAATCGAATTCTTCGAGGAGTGTGGTCAGAGATTTGCACCCTCTCTGCTCCCCTCCGAAATTGCGACCGAGTCTGGCATAAGTTATCCCCCCCCAAAACCCCTTTCATCCTCCCCTCCCTGCCAGCCTGTCCTGCGGTCAGCCCTTGGCTGTAAAGATTTGAAGGTAAAGGCCGATGGATTAGCCTGGGGAAGGGCCAAAGGTTAAATGAGCAGGGCTAGCAGCATGCAAAGGGCTGCGATTGAAATATTTGCTGAATGCTGACAGGCAGCAGAATAGAGGCAGACAAGTGGCAAATTCCTGTTTTCTCCTCTAATTGAGAAAATATTTTGAGTGGTATTCAGGCAGGCTGCAAATCGAGACTCTGGGAAAGTCAGCCAGCCGGCGAGGGGAAGGAGGGGAGAACTTCAGTGGAACCACCATTCCCGCTAAACCTGTTTCCAAAGACTTTGCACTTACGCTCATGGAAATCCCTGGAGCTGTTTTGCTCAGTCATTTTTCCCATGCAGCTGTGGTGTCAAAATACTTCCCCTCTGAACTCAAAACATCTCCCGAGCAGAATTTGACCCATTCTTGATGTTTTTGTGGCCACAGAAGTCTTGCTTTGCAAGTCTAGCTTCTTGCATGCAGGTGCTATCATGAAAAATCTGGGTGTTGTGAGGATCCAGCTATAATCCGCTGGTCAGGAGGTGAATGAGCTGTTTCAGCGCACGATGCGGATGAGATTTGGTGGTGTGTCGGTAAAACATGACAACTACTCAACCCTTGAGCCCGTCCGCTTGTAGCATGGATAATACTCAGCTGCGTTTCAAGCCCGAGCGACGCGTGATGCCCGCCTGCCTGGCCGGGGCTGTTGCAGTCATTGTGAAAGTGAAAGGAGAGAAATTGTGTTTGGTGCATCGCGGGTCGGCTGCACCGAGGCCTGCCTTGGCCCGGCCTTCCTTCATCTCTTGATTGCTCTTGGATATGGGTGGGATGCTCTGGTGACACCCGAGAGAAGGGAATTCCAGCCTGATGTGACCAAAAGCAGTGAGCTGGCCTTCACAGCCTGGCATCTTCCTCCAAGGGGTGATTTAATCCTGCACATCCCCTCTGCCCTCAGCCTTCTGCCTCCCCCTTCCTCAAATGCTCCCACTAAAGCTGATAATGTACTGAAAAGGTTTCAATTAAAGGAATTTCCTTCTTTCTCAGAAATCTGTGATTAGTTAAGAAGCCGGGGAGAAGGGGAAGAAAGATGTAAAAAGAAGCAGTTCCCTGAGCCAAAAAGCAGCACGAGGGTCAACGGAGTTTACATTCGCTTCTATATGCTCACGTCATAAAACTCGGAGACTGGCTTATGAAATGTTTTTTGGTGAATGCCATAGCTGCAGCAGAGGAAGGTTTTGGCAGGGGCATATCCTATTCGTGGCCAGCAAGTTGTGTTGTGTTTGGGCCCTTGAAGTCTTATGTGCTCCTTAAAGATACCCAAGAGGCAGTTGGGAGCTTTTTTTTATAGTCAATGTGGGCTTGGTTAAAGCTTCAGCATTCATCAGCGTGTCCAAAACTTTGTTGTTAAGCGCGGGGAAAGAGAGCTTGCCTTGCTTTGTGGATCATCTTCAAGTGGGACACACTGAGGTCTGCCAGGGTTCCCTTCTGCTGGCCCTGGAAACAAGTGACCGGGTTGGGGCGATGCTCCTGCTCCCCGAGCAAGGCACGGCACCGCTCTTCTCTAGGTGCGCAGCCACAAAGCAGCTGCTGTGTTGCGTTGCTTGGCACCACAGATTTGTGCCTTGATTCAGGACTCCTTTTTTTGGGGAGCTCTGTGATGGGAGGAGGCAGAACGTGCACCACCTCACAGCGGGAAAACCGAGGCACTAACGCTGCGTAGTGCTCCGTATCAGCTAACCTCTAACAACTAACCTCTCTGCATCATGCTCTGTGTCAGCAAGAGCTGAAAGTGAAGCCCCCAGCTCATTCAGTCCCCAAACCATCCTCCCGCCTTTAAATCACGGGTCTGTCTTGACCTTCCCGTACCCCCCTCAGTTGCTGCCTCGGTTGCACAAGTGAGAACAAAGTGACACTTGTTTGCCTCGTCCAAAGAGCTCACTCAAGCAGGTGATTGTCTTGCCTCCTTTTTCAGTCCCAAAACAAAGTGTTGAAAGTGTTGTCCTGGGATGTAAAACATCCCGTATATTCCCCCGGGACTGGATTTTTGCTTTCCGAGTGCAAGTGGCACTGAAAGGAAAAGAGGTCAAAACTGCAGGATACGGGGGAATAATTCCCAGGTGCTGAAATTAGGAGGAAGATGTGAGCACTCGTCCTCTGCCCTCCTCACAGGGCAGGGCGCAAGGGAGCTTTAATGGCTCTAGCTGCAGTCGCTAAAGAGCTGATTCTTCCTTTGCAACCCTGCCAGAAAAAAATGAGCGAGAGGATGAGAAGTCAATCAAAACCAGTTAAAAAACCCTCATTGTTTATTTGGCTTGGGGATGTCGAGAGGCCAGCAGATCTGAGACCAACACGAAACCGTGTCTTGCAGCAAAGACCATGGTTCCCGGCCGTGAACCCCCGTTCACCTCCAAAAGGGAAGTTTCTCCCTTCTGTGTTCAGCAAGGGAGGTTTAGTTTTATTTAATCACGTATATTTTCAGCACATGTGCTGCAGCACATTTGCATGAAGGTTTGGTGCTTAAACTCCAAAGGGGTTTGGACCTCAAAACCCAGGTGCATCCAGTATGCACGCCAAAGAATTGGAAACACGGGTTTTGTGCTTAAAATGAAAATATCAAGCCATTAAACTTCCTCTGTTTTGTCTTTTTTCTCTGCAAATAAGGGATATGACAGCACACACAATCCTCTGTGATAAAGGAGGTAGTTCCTAAGGTCTGCAAAGCATTTTGAACGCCGAAGTGATATCTAAGTGTAATTTCATTTTATTTGGCCTGCTCTAGTTGCAAGTCAAAACAAGAGATATATAAAAAGATATTGAGTCAGCGATGCTTTTGGTTTTTGTTTGAATTTGAAGCCCCAAAAATGAAGGGGGGGGGGGGGGGGCAAGACAGGAAATATAAACTGAAACTAAAAAGGAGACTTGAAGAAGCCCAAGAGAAATGGAAAATCTGAGCTTTGCTGGGGTGTTGTCAGCTGTAACAATCTGAAGGTTGAGCTCACCCCGGAGTGGGAAATCATACTTTTTCATGTAGCAAAAAGAGAAGAGCTTCCCTCAAGGGACTGGTGAGTCTGGCCACGTCAAAGATTTTGGTTTCTAAAATAATACCCATGATATCGGCCTCTTTTTACAGACTTTTTTTTGTGAGAAGAGCCAGACCACTTTGAAAATAATTTTTCAGGGGAAACTGAGGCTCACAGCTGTAACCTGAGTTGTCATAGGTTATTCATACATGACACTGCAGTTCTAAAAAGCTTAAATTTCACAATTTCCAGGCTAGTGCTTTATCTTCCAAGCCATAATGTTTCTCCAGGGTTGTCTATTCAGTTGCTCAGGATTTTATGTTGAGAAGAACCAGCTTCTGACCAGAAGTTTAGAAATTTGCCCCATCCACAAAGCAAGTTTATTTATTTATATTTCTCCCCGCATGTGGTTTCTGCTTCTCAGTGGCTTATTTCTCTGGAAGAGGTTAAAAGAGCCTCCTGCCAGCCCCATGACACAGAGTTACAGCAAAGTGACCAAAAAAAAGCCTGGGTAAATGTCTTGTTTGGGTGTTTGTAATCTGACTCAGCAGCCCAGACCTTGATTTTTATCTTCTCAAATGAGTGAGTGGGAGGGATGGGTGATAACAGTTCAAAGCGACGCAGTTCCTAGCATCTGGGGCGGAAAGGAGGGATGGTATTTTACAGTAAGGGCTATCAGTGTTATTAATTCAGTCACTTGCCCCATTGCTGTAGCATTTTGTGACCAGGATAGTGATGCAGTTCATTCCCATTTCCTACAGCATGCTTTCATTCTTTGGAATATTTCAGGAATTATAGATATAATTCATCCTTCCCCCGTTGACTTTTCTTGTTACACCTGAGGCAAATACAACGAGCAAGTGTAGATGAGAGGGAACATCAAACTTGAAAAAGATGGTGAAGTAGCATGGGTGGGAGTTGAAGAAAAGGAAAAGTTTGGTAAAGTTTGAAAAGTTTGGTTGGAAAGATCTTGCTCAGACTTTGAACAAAAAAAAGTTGTCCTTGCCTTCTCCAGAAGTATAATTCTTTTGTCAAACAAAGGAATTGGAGCGTTTTTCAGGCTTTGGGCATCCAAAGAAAAATCTACAATGCCTTTGGGGAATTTAAATGACAATAAACGTGGCCACATTTGGCTAAATAGGAGACAACATTGGCCTTTTTTTTTGTTTTGTTTTGTTTTAAACTGACACCGTTATTAAACCAAGTCCAAACTTCCAAACCAAAGATTTATAAGCGTTCAAGTTCCTCCTGCTGCTTTGATTTAGGCCTTTGAATCTCCAGGCAGGCCAGGGAGGAGGCTGGCTCCGGCGGGCAGGAGCCGCAGCTGCCGTGGTGCTGCCCTGGCCCTGCCGCTCTGCCTGGGCTGCCCCCGGCCTCTGAAGGGAATTAAGGGGCTTTCAGTCGTGCTTTGTCTTCTTTGCCGCAAATTAGGCTTCCTGGCCAGCTGCTGGCTATCTCCTTATGCTCACCACTGACTTGCCTATTACCACTCCTATTCCTGTAATTTTAGGTCCAGCTCTTGCAGCAGTATGAAGGCGTAGGCTTACGTCCAGTCTTAAATAGTGGATTTGTGGCCCACTGTGACTCAAAGCCTTGGGGATATTTTTGAATTTCCAAACCGGGTGCTGAGAGAGCTGATACAGGGAGCTGGGGAAAGGAAATGGCCTTAAAACACCCCTAAGGGGGTGAAATGAGAACCACCAGCTAAGGCAGGCATTGCAGCTTTGCACCAGCTCCCATCCGCTTCATGGCTGGGAGATGTGGGACTCTCAGGATGGAAGGGCTCAGGTCTTTAGGCTGCTCTCATATCTTTGACTTCTCGTACTAGTGATGTGGTTGGGCTTCCTTGGCCAACAAGTGGCAACATGCTGCAGCAATAGTCCCTGAGCGTGTTGCCCCTCTTGCTGGCGTGGTTAGGCATGATGGGGCACTGAGGAAGCTCCTCTTTAAGGTTAACAAAAGTCCTTTGGACTTTGTGAGGCCAAGTTTGGTGAACACAATCCCTTGAGTTCCACTACCAGTGGTCTTGCACCTGCTGGAGGTTGAATTATCTGGATCTTGACAGATCCGGTACGCCTGGATTAGTCCAATATTTGGATGTGAGAGCTTTTGAAGGCCTTAGGTTCTGTTGGCATAAATCAAGGAGTCACAGCTGAACACCTCGGGTACGCTAGATTAGAGATGATCCTAAGATTGGTTTGAAAAACTTCTCTTGAGCTGATTGGAGAAGTCCTGTAATGAAAAGATTTCTTACTCTTAAACAGGGGAGGAGGGGAAGAATCACGGAGAGTTAAAAGGACTTTCCAAATACAAAAAAACTTGTAGAGGGAAAGCAAGTCAAGGCCTCCAAAATTCCTCAGCGTCACACCAATAGCGTTACAAATAGAGGACAGCACCTTCCCTTAGCCCAACGCGCAGATGCAAAGTATTTTGGAACCTCACTACAGAGT
This sequence comes from Pelecanus crispus, assembly GCF_030463565.1. Lineage (NCBI taxonomy): Eukaryota > Metazoa > Chordata > Aves > Pelecaniformes > Pelecanidae > Pelecanus > Pelecanus crispus. The sequence continues at coordinate 5,811,759 of NC_134676.1, read as the reverse complement.
GGAAATGCGAGGTGATGTGTTTCTGGAGTGGCTTGGTGCTTAAAAGCTTCAGTCAGAAACATGAAAGATAGTACCTGCTGCTCCTTGACAGATGCCATCCTGAGAGGGGGGCACGTCAAGGGACCTCCTGGGGCTTTCACTGCCAGCTACAAAGTGGGGAGCATCCCCATTCTCTTCACAGGATGAATTGGTTTTGTGGGAAGCTGAGACCCCAGGGGGGTGCACAGTGTTCAGGAGTCAGCTCAGATGCCAGCAGCTCAGTGTTGGTCACTCCCAGCTCCCACATCTCAAAACAAAAGTACAAAAAACCCCAACCTGCCCCCACCCCTTCCCAGTTTTCCATACTGCACCCCCTTCCCTTTGACTTTATTGCAATTCATTGTTATCCCTAACTGGGGAATTCTGATTTAATGGTGTATTGGACAGATTGCACTTGACACCATTCCCCTTTCCTTTCGTCCTATTTCCGTAGAATAATGTAAGACGATCTTTGGCAAGTCCCCTTTTGTTTAAAAGAAAATCCAAACAGGGGAATCAGATTAATTGCTGGCTCCGTGTGCCTTTTTGTTCACTGGAACATCTTCCCATTGTAGTAACATCAAATGTAAAGACTGAGGAACTTGACCCGGCAGGTGCCAACTCTTGGGAACACAAATGTTCAGCTGTAGGAAATATCTCTGTTGCAGCGGCGCTGTGGAAGTAATTAGGTAGAGGATAATGGATGGGTTGCAGTAAGATAGGAGGGAATGACTCCACGGAGGTGCTTCGTGGTGAGATCATAAACCACAAGAGCTGAGCGTGGATGGGCTGGTGAAGTCAGCCGAAACCCGTGGTGGAATTTGTCTCCTCACAGAGGACTTCTCTCTGGCTCTTGTTGTTGCTGCTGCTGCTTTTAATGGTTCCCAAAGTAGGAGGCCCTGCTGTGGAGTGACTGCATCCGTGATAAAGTGGAAAACGCTGCTGTGTTTCGGTTTTAGGTGAACTTCTGGTTTCTGTTTCCGCTGTCACAAAGTGTTTTGCATTCATAAAGCGTTTCTCCCTTTCCGAAAGCTGCAAGCAGGCTGCTTGAGTGGGGAAAGAGTCATTCTCTATTAGTAAGGACCGCAAGCCCAGCTGCTGGAAAAATCAACACAGCCTTTGTTTTGGGGCACCTCTTGCCACGCTCGGCATGTTACCTACCTACACGTGCAGATGCAGCTGTAGAAATATGGGGAGCCTAAGACAGGCAACAGTCATTTTGCTCAGCGATCGCAAGCAGAGGAATAATCATGCGTGAAAACATTCAACCTGCTCGATTTTGCTCTGTTGTAGAGTCAGGCTGCAACGGGAAAACACAAGCGTGAGTCAGAAGGTGCTGTCCTCAGGCAGGATTCTCTCTTCTCCTCTGAGTTGTGGACTCAGGTGTGGGCACACAGCTAATGGAAGGGCTCTTTCCCTAACGGTCTGTGCAGCAACACCTTTCCTTCTGGGGAGCACCTGGGGCTTCTCTGCGCTCGCACGCAAGCCCTGCTGCCTCGGGAAGAGGAGGTCTGCTCTTCCTCCCTGGCCGCCTCTCCCCGTGGGGGCTTCCACGCCATGATCTCATGGAGCTCTAATGGTAATTATCGTCGTCCCGTGGCTCGGCGGCATCTGCCTTGAGATGAGCCAGCCGTATGGCTTGCGATACCTATCTCCGTGTGAGGCACGTGTTTTCGCGCACACGCTTCTGCACTACCCGCAGTTTGCGCTCTGCAGAGAAACACACGCTGGATTCTGCTCCCATTTCTCAGAGGGAAATACGTGCGAAACTAGGTAAGAGGACTGGAACGCAATTAAATTCCTTATCACCGCGTGCACCAGCTTTTGCACGTGTATGCGATGTCTCATTGCAAATTAAAAAAAGAAAGAAAAAGCAGTAAAAGGCATTGAAAAAACAGTTTTCTTACCCCTTTTCATTCTGCTGAGTAAATAGCTAAGTAGTTGTCCTTTTTAGAAAACTATTTTTCAAGTTAATCTTTTTTTTTTTTTTAATCTTGAGGTTTTCATTTCAGCTTGAAAAACAAATGTAACTTCTGTTATTCCCACAGCTCCACTCCCAGACTTTCTCCCCAGCCTGGCACAAATGTTTAGTGATGGCAAGCCATGCAGTTTCTTGAGCTACCCACTTTTCTTTTGCTTTTTAAAAAAAACCAATCTCTGCGCTCAGCACCATGCAGGGCTGAAAACTTTTCTGTGTTTAGAGAAGCAGCGTGGAAATAACGAGGTGTTTTGGGATTATTTTGCTTTTTCTCTTCTGATTTTTTTTCTCTTTTTTTTTTTTTTTCTTTCCTTTCCTCTGGTTTTGCAGGGTCAGGAGCTTTAGAAATTAGTGTGCATGAAAACCAAATTAGTGTGCATCAAAACCAGGGCAGACCTGCAACTCCCACCATACCCAGTCACATCTCTTCTTGCTCTTCTGCCTGTGCTGCTCTATTAAAAAAAAAATAAGGTGATTTGGAAGGTTAAGGAAAACCTCAGCCCAGCAGCACAGTTGTGCTCTGAAGAATCTGGGGGATTTTCTCCAGCCCGGTTCAGGAGATGAGGATCGCTCTGCCTTCTCTGGCTGGAGGTTTCTCGGTGGGAAGCTCCTTGCTGGAGCGTGGTGCCTCCTTGCCAGGGGAGCAGCACATGAGCTGATCTCTCTGAACAGGTTAAATAAACAGGACTGTGTTTGGGTTAATTGTCACTGGTTCTGCTGCTCTCCATTACTGATCTATCTGGGAGCCTGGCCAAGGAGCAGATGCGAGAGACAGCATCACCACCTCCCTCCTCGTCCTCATTGTGTCTGGCTTTATCCTCCTTCTTCTTCTCCCCCCACCCCTTTTTCTTTTTTTTTTTTTTCCCCCCCCTAATTTTTTTTTTCCCTTTGGCTGAGCGAATAGGCCAGATGGCAGTGAGGGGAACAGACAAGAAGTGAGCCATGGCATATGGGCAGCCTGTTTAATTTCGACTCCTGTTGGGAAGTAGTTTGCAGGGAGATAAGTTACAAAAGCAGCAGAGGAGGAGGAGTGTGTGTTGGAGAGGAGGGACAGGAGGAAGGCGCGACCCCTTTTGGGATCAAGCGGCCCAGCCGAGGGAGTCCGGGGCGCAGGAGACCAAAGCCCTGGCCACATTCCTGACACAAAGCAGTAAATTAGCTGTTTCCGTGTCAGTTTGTGTAGGAAGTGTTGTCGGCTGCACACGGGGAGGAAAGATGGAGATGTCTGCCCTCAAACAAGGAGGAGGACGTCTCTGATTTTCGGCTTGCCCACCCTCCTCCAGGCAAGCTCCAGCCAGGATTCGGAGGACAGATGCAGAGAATTTTGCCCAGCTGCAGGAGAGGAATCATGTTGCCCATGGTGATTTTTATCTGTGCATACGATTGTGTATGTTTTTCCTCATACATTACTATGGGCATCAATGTGAGATCGTCCATGGTAGATTTCTCTGAAGCAAAAGGCATGAGTTTTAAAGTTTTGTTACAAAACTAAGTAAAAAGTTGACACAAAACATAATGAAAGGCAGCTTAGTAATAACGTGGTTTACAGCTACTGCCTTTCCCCCTCCCTTTTCACACTCATTTTTCTCTCTTCTGTTTTGCTTTTTGGATTCAATATGTTAGCTATCAACGTCTTGCTATCTATTCACATCATTCATGCATTTTGGATTTTGCTGACTGAGACCAAAGTGGGTCTTGCCTTGAATGTGTTTCAGTGATTTAGGGACAAAATTAGAGCTAATTGCACTGAATTATATATACGTGAGACTTCCTGGTTTCATTTTGATGAACTGGGACTTTGGGAGACAGTGGAGGGGAGGGGTAGGTGTACTTTTCTTAGTTTTTATAAATGTTTTGATTTTGCATCAGAACTTAAAAATGCCTACACAATTTACGAACTTGAGAAGTTTTATTCCCATTGATGGTCAATGAGATTTGGGGTCTCTTGGTACAGGCCCTCATCTCCTTCACCCCAGAGGCATTCTTAAAAATCTCTTATTTTGGCCAACAACATCTGAATTTTTTTCTATTTGCTCCTCTTTGATGGGAACAAGCATGGAATCCCAATACAATCATCACCCATGTGGACCATTCAGAGCTCTATGAATATTATCAGCATCCAGGCCAGTGGAGTGGGACTCCTCCGGCTTGACCTTCCCATGGATGGGATTCAGCTGTGAGCTCCATACTTATGCTTGTGCCTGGCAGGGAGGGAAAACTCTTCAAACCAATTAGCTCTGGAAATCGCAAGCCCAGTTGGCAGGATGCAGACGATCCTGGACCGCGGTTGCGATCTGCGCCTGCACAAAGAACTTTTTATATGACATTAATTCTGCAGAGAAGTTTTTATTCACCAGAGAGTCTGCGAAGAAATGATTATGCATCGCTGGCTTGGTGGAGCAGAATTTTAACTTCCAGCTCAGGCATTCCTCCACTGATTAGTTTTAACAAGAAGTAGAAACACAAGCCTGTGATTTATTGGTGAAATATTTAAGATAGATTGTTAAATTATTCAAATGGCAGAGTTTAAAGCAGGCAAGAAAGCAAAAAAAAAAAAAAAAGAAAAAAGAAAAAAAAGCAGCTCATCCAAATAAGAGCTCAGTTTTCCTGGTTTTCCTGAAATTGAAAAACATACATTTGGACTCGCTAGATATCTGAAACAAAAAGTGTTATTTCAATGCAAAGCAAAACGTATTTTAAAATGAAAGCTTACAACCGTGTTATCCTCCCAACAACCTTAACATTGAATCTTTCTCCTTCTGATCCCTGCAGACTCTGTTTCATCTGCAGTGCTAGGAATTGTTGCGGCCCTCCATTGTTTCCTACAACTCAACTACCATATCTTTGGGCACTCGCCCAACATGGCTACAGTTTTCCTCTTTCTACAAATGCTAATTGAGAGGCTTTTTGTCCTACTGTTGATAAGCGAGGCAGGGACCTCTCCAGTCTTCCTACCTGGGGTTCAAATATCACCTCATCTTGTCTTGCAAGTAAAGTTGATCTTCCATCCTACCATGTGCTGGAGAAAAAAGCCTTTTGAATCTGCTATACTTGCCTTTGCCCAGTTGCCCTCTGATATGTGGATAACTTGCTCACAAGGTAAAACTAGAGCTCTGTTCTCAGAGGAGGAGTTAGGGATTGTGCTCATAGTCTCTAAGAACTTAGGAGTTGTGGCAGTAGTAGTGTAGGCTCAGTGAAGTAAAGGATGGGTAAAGCATAAAGTTTTTTTGTGAAGCTTTAACACTAGATTCCCCAGTTTTTGAGAATAAAATATGTTGAAATTGCTGCGTCCTAAGGAACATTTATTGTTGTTTTCAGTTTCAGCGCACCTAAGTTTCTCCAAATTTGAGGGAGGTTGCTAGCTGCAACAGCTGTATCTGTTCCGAACATACGAACAGTGTGACACTTTAAAAGCAAAGTTCGCTGGACTTTGACACGTCTTCAGTTAAAACGCATGGGAAACGTGCATCAAAATCCATAGACAGCTCTGAAAAATTCAGCCCTTTCTCTTCATCTACTCCCATTTCAGCACAAAAAAGAAGCGTTTTTTCAAGTCTGACCTCCTCTAGTGAGCACTTCGTCTTGGGCTGTGCAGCTGAGGAGAAGAAAACTTGCAAGGTCTTTCAAACATGTGGCAGCTGAAAAGAAGATAATTAGGACAGGCAAATCCAAGCAGTACTTTTGCAAATGGTATTTATCTTTTTTTTGTGTGTGTGTCTATATTCTAATTCTCCACCTGCCTTCAAAGGGAAGCTGATAAAAAGGATTTGCTTGGCCTTTTTGTTGCTGTAGGAGGAAGGGTCCCATTTGTGTGCCGTGCTACGAGACAGATGCTGCAGGTGAAACTGCCCCAGAGGACAATCCTACCCGGAGGGGGCAGCTCCTGGGACCAGAGCACTTCTTTTTCTTTTTCTCCTCTTTGTGGGTTTGTTGTGTTGGAGGACCAGGTCCTTTATGGCGTGTGGGAGCGGACAAGGGTTTATGGAGCAATCAACTCCGTCAGCAGCAGCGGCAATCACATAATGCTTCAGCCTTTTGTAATAGATTTTGTGTGTGTGTGAGCTGAAAGTATGGCCAGGAGGGAAGGGGATGTGAAACTTTGGTCTTTTTTTTTTTCCTTGGAAAGAGGCTGTCTAAGTTCCTTTATGCTTTTCAAGCTCAGGGATGAGAGAGAGTGTGCGTATGTGCGAGGGCGTGCGCACGTCTGTGCCCATACAGTCGCTCAAGTGGGAAAAAAACCCGTTTGCGGTTCACACAGGAGGAATTTCTGATGGAGACAACAGTGCTAAGCAGAAAGGCACATCCTGATCTCTAGCAAGTGTGGGGCACGCTCGCACACACACGCACGCACACATACTCTCCGGGTGCTCTGCATAATACGTGCAAAGCGCTGCCCTTTAATGAACATAACCTATGGCGGCTGGGATGCAGCCGGCCAGACCTCGCCATTAATAAACTGGGAACATTATTCTCCTTTTTAGTCCCTTTCAATGCCAGCCCTGCGGTTTGATCTCCCTTGAATGCTGCTCCCCCTCATTTGGGGCTCCAATTCTGAGAAGATTTGGCGCATTGTTTGAGGTCGCAGGATGTCGGATTGATTTCGAAGCTTTTGTATTGACTCCGGGCTCCTGAATGAAGCTGTCATGTGTGTCTGTGGTTGGCTAGCAGGCTGTCCGGCTGCAAGCTGTGCCTTCCTTTGTTGTTTAGGCCTCATTGAGCTGAGGGAAGAGGCTCATTTCAGGGTGATTTACCACCACCCAAACACCAGCTGTCTGTTGTACTGCCGCTTGCCTCCACCTTGGATTCAGTTCTCATTTCCCTTCGTTTCCCCCTTCTCCTCTCCCATTCTACCACTGTAGGCACTTGGGCACTGGTTCTTCAAGACGCATGGATCATCCTGACAGAACAGCGTAAAAACCATAAACACCGAATACGTTGTACTTCCCAATGTCATTTATGCACCCATGGGGACTTTTTTTAGGGTTCACTGTTGCAGTGCTATATGCATGCTTTCTTCTTGGTGAAGGACTGAACTATGGCCCTAGGGAAAAAAAAAAAATAAAAAACCCACCATCTTCCTCTTGGCTTGTTACTAAGTAGCCCATAGTGAAAAAAATAAAGATTTTATTTAAAAATAACCATTAAGCTCAGCGGCAGGACAGCAGACTGGATTGCACAGCATGCCTGGTGCAGGATGGCAGGGGAGGTAGCTGCAAATGTTCCCTCTGGTTCTGGAAATGTTGGGATATTTGGATGGATGGAGAAGGAGTCAGAGAAGGACGGCATCGCCTCCCTACATGCTTGACATTCCTGAGCAGGCACAATCACTGTGTTTATGTGGGTATCATGCTGGAGAGCTATTTTGGTAGCGTAAGACAGGAGAGGAAGAAAAGGGAAGAGGCTGCGAAGCACTGCTCAGCTCAGCTTCACAAAGCTCTTTCAGAAAAATACTTCTCCATGAAGAGCCAGGCTGCTGAAGCAGCTGAAATGCTGACAAAAACCTTGGAAAGGCCATGCTGGAAGCTATGCTCTTCCCCCGGTTGCCATGGGTCAAGGCTCAGTTATCCTTTCTGCACCTCACGTTTTCGCCTGTTGGTGGGGGTTATTTTGAGGGTATTGCAAAGCAGGAAAGCTGGAGTGAGTGTGAACAGCTGAAAGCCAGGGCCAGGTTTGGCCAGTGAGACCTTCCAGGGGCCAAGTGGAGGTGGGTTACGCCAGCTCCTGGGGAGTGAGGCTACTGCCAGTATTTTCGATGGCCGTTGCTCAAAACTGAAGAAGGCTGATGGGAACCGAGCAGGTCAGAGCCAAGCTGGACCTGCCAGTGGCTGCAAGGTGCATGGCAGAGTGCTGCTAAGCCAAGCCCACCTCTCTCGAGCTCATCTTTCCAGCTGAAGACTTGGGAGAGCAGGAGGAAGATGGGATCCTCTGGTTAATCCCAGCCAGCAACTCCGGAGCACAGAGCCTGGCAGCTCCACAGATGTCCGCTGGTGCCACGTGGGTTGCATCTGACTCCTTTAAATGGGGCTGGCAGGTCCATGCGGGACCTCTCTGAGCAACGTGGCAGCACCGGGGCTCGCCGCAGCCTGCGGGGGTGCCCCGGCAGCGGCAATTTGTGTGTGCCCTCCCGCGCCTCCCCCCAGAGCCGCTGGCGTGAAGCGAGTCGTGACCAGCCCTCATTTGACTTCTGGGTGATGCAGTATGGTGTTTCTCGACCACAGGCTGTTAAACCTGGCAACGGATCAGCTCCTGTCACCCGTGCAGCTGAGACAATTAAGCCTGTTACTATTACTATTCCTATTTTTCTTCTTTTTCTGCAAACTTTGGCCAACTGCTGGAGCCCGTGGTGCAAAGAGGAGGGTGAGGCCAGCAAGACTCCCTGTAAGAGGTGGGATAATGGGACCTACGTGCTTTGCTCTTCAGTGCTCACCAAAGAACCTTCCTGCTCTTTGCCTTGGAAAGGGGGATGTCTGATGACGGGTGGGAGCCAGCAGAAGGCAAAGTGAGCTCCTCCGTTGGAAAACCTTATGCCTACTTACTTCTAAACCAGAGCATTGCATCAAGAGCAGGTGGCACAAGAGCGTTTAGTAGCAATACATCTGTGAGTTTTCAAGACTGCTGTGCTATTCCCCAATCCTGTTATTAAAAGGCCACGAAACATGGAAATAGTGCTGCACAAATTAAGACTGAACATCTCCAGTACTCAGTGAGATGAGGCTCCTCTCTTTGCAATGTTCTCCTCTCCCTCCCCTGCGAGCATCAGGTGCTGCTGGACAAAGGAGGGAGGTGTATATTAGGAGGCAACAACCACAGCAGAATAGCTCCAGTGAGGTGTTTTAATTTCTTAACAAACTCCTTGGGCACTAGAAACTGTAAAATAACATACAGATAAACAAACAAAAACTCACTGACCCTTAGCACCCTGGAGGGCTCTGTTTCAGATCACTGAATAAAAGCTGAAGTTGCATATGCATGTTTAATGTAACACAAGGCGTGTGCTGTGGAAAAGCATGCTTTCTTCTAATCTGGTTCCAGACAGAAGCATCCAAACAGAAGCCCCTTTCCCTATCCCCACTGAACTGCTTGGTGTATGCGAGGAAACCCCTGAATGACAAGGCCTCCATCTGCTCTTGAATGGAGTTGCGACTGGCTGCAAATGTTGTCCATATGCTTTTTTTTTTTTTTTGCCTTTCAACTTAGCTGCCTAATGTTAGACACCTATCCCCAAATTAAGCATCTGCTCATAGTAAGCTTTCCTAAATAAAGGCGGAGGTAGTAGTTAATTCAGGCGATACGCTTTACGAGAGGTGCATCTGCAGTTGGAAAAGGAGATGGGATTATTCATCCAGTGCATTGCTTCCGTTTGCTTTTTTAGGGAATGGGAGAGCCTCTGCATTCTTGTACTGTCAGGGAAAAAGAAAAAACTATCAAGTTTTGGGTTCATATTCCCCCGCTGCTCTTGATTTTCCAAGTGGTTATGGGAAACATCTTGCAATTTCTCTCTGTTAAATAAAGCTGGTGATACTTCCAGCCAGACAGGAGAATATGGCCATGGTTTTCCAGGAGCTCAGGTTGCATGACAGTATATCGTAGAAGCCAGAGAAGGGTCTAAAAATGGGAGTTTTTCCTTGGTTTGTGGTGTAAAAAGGGCTGGAGTATCTTTTTCAACATAATGACTTTGCAGTGGATTACAGACTAATTGCTGAAGGACTGTAGTAATGGGGCAAGAGCAAAATACCTCTGATAGATGGGAGTCACAGGCAGAGGATGCCAGTTGGAAGTAGTCCCCTGAAAACCTCGAAGTCTGACAGGTTGCAATCAGCAGCCCAAACGTTGGGCATTTTGTTTAGATAGCAGGTGTAGGTACAACCTTTTCAGTGTCTTTTTTTTTCAACATCTGTTTTGGAAAGAGGAGAAAAGATAATTTTTGCACATTATCTGACCTTGCTGGGACTTGTGAGATGCTGGGGTCACCGAGTAAGAGAACTCACCACACCTGGCAGGTTGCAGGCTCTCCCGAGGTGATCAGAAGTTTATCTGCCTGTTTGTAATTCCTGCCACCAAGGGTCATCTCTCTGCTGTGCCCTGACATTGAGCAATGGCTGCAATTCCTTTTAATCGTGCCCTTTCCCTTCCTCATCATTTAGGGACGAGTGCTTCCACTTGGCTAAACTCATTAGCTGCTTTAATGTTGAGGTTTCCTTTTCCATATAAATTCATCTAGCTGAAATCTTGTGTCTCTGCATGGCTGCACGCGAGCAGATTCTACCTCTGTCTCCCAGCAGATGCTGAGAGTGTTTCTTTTTCAGCTGCAGACAGCAAAAGTCTGAAAAATGGTGATGTCTTTGAGTGTGTGTCTATGGGAAAGCAAGTAATTGCGATGGGTTTGTGGGGACTCAATTGGCTGTGTTGCTGTTCGAGCTCGAGCGTTTTGACCAAACGTGGAATCGCAGCCCCTTTCTGCCATGGTGATTTATCAAGACATCCAGGTCTGATAAGCTCCAAAAATGCTTTGGTGAAGATCCAAAGCAACTCAAGTAATCCCCTGAAAATAACCAGGTTAACGTGAGGGACCTTGCTGCTTGGATCACGCTCAGTCAATCTGATGGGTTGTCAATGAAAAGGAGGTGGTTGAGCTCAGCTTATTTCCCAGACTGTTGGCTGTAGCCAAAAGGCGGAGAGGTGACTCTGTTTCTTTGGAAATCTCCATTAGCCCTAGCGTGTTATTGATGCTGCAGGGTCTGCACAAGCAAACTGCAGTGTTGGGTGAGGGTGAGCTGTTGAATTCCTGGCAAGGACTTGCCAGTGGTTATATGGACCAGTTGTCCAAACATGGACAGGTCACACCTGTAGACTTTATTTCACCAAATCTATCTACGCTGGAAGCAAGTAAGCACTAACTAGGTAACCATGAACAGAAATGCTGGTGTATGAGCTTTACCTCAAGTCACTCCAGTTTGGTAATTGTACTCCCTGAGTGTGGTAGACTTGTTTCTGTTCATGTATGTGTGTGAAAACACTGTGTTAAAATAACCTGTTCCTTTTCAGCTTGGCTTACCCGTATTCCCACTGTGTTTTTCTACGCACCTTGCTTTCCTTCTGCCCCTGTCTATGTGACATCCCTGATGCTGTGATGTTTGGCCTTTGGGGAATTCTCCTTGGCAGCTTGGGAGCTAACACCTCTGTGGAAGGCTGTGTCCCAGCAATGCAGGATGAGTTCACGGGCTTCCCTAATGCCCTTTCTTCCCCTGCTTCTGGTCATAAATACAAGCCTCTTGGTCTTCAGTGGTTCAGATTGTGCTGATGTTTTTCTTGCCTTATCTCTTGTAGGGAAAAGTCATTGGAGATGCAAAACTGCTCATGAGCTGTGGTTGCAGGAAAGGGAAAAATGCTCAAGTGAAAGACTCGGATCAGGTCAGTCAATATGTACTTTAACTGGTGGAAATAAAATGATCTGTTAACATCTGATTGATTTGAACTGTGCTGTTGCATATCGGGGTTCCTGGACACAAACAGAGTCTTTGCTGTGGTTGATAATGATACAACATTAATGGTTTTGTATTTGTTATTTGTAGAAAAACGCTCAAGTAAGATCAGGGATTCGTTGCACTAGGAGCTCTTATTGCCCTAGCCTGACTTATTCCCATCTGTTTTATTTATTGATGAATTCTGTTCCTTTATAAAAATCCACTCCAGGCAATGCCTTTCTTAAAGAATATTGCACTTCCTTGCTGGCTAAATGCATGCAACCTTTGGTCTCGTACTGTAGCTGCGTGGATGGACAATAGTTACAGAGAAACATGCCATCCGCTGCATGCTTTTATTCTGAAGTGACACCATCACAAGAACATTCTTTATTGAGGTTCCTCATCATAGACATGTAAAAACTTGTTCACAAACCGATGACCAGGTTTCAATATTCATTAGCTGGAATGAATGGCCCCTTATTCTAAAACTGGTCAAATTGACATCAGTGGGACAGACCACTCACAGGGTTAAATAATTGCAAGTGAGGTGGACTGTGCTCTGAACAACAGCCAGCTGGTGGTCTCTTCCTCCCTCCTACCATTTTGCACTTATTCAGACCTGCCGAGTTTGTTCCTGTCAAAATTTTCAGGTATTATGGCCTTCTGGCTTTGTAGCTAAAGGGAAGTTTGAATCCAGAGATCATTCATTCCAAAGATGGAATAAAATTTGATTTGATCAGAAATGTTTTCTAAATGTTGGGTCATCCAATGTTAAATGTGGTAGAGTGAAGCAGTTGATCTCACCTATCAAATAACTTTGCTCTCTAAGGTACCTTGTGAACAACCTGTGACCAGGTGTAGACCTGAAGCAGATTCAATGTCCACAAAGTTCCAGGAACTCCTGATAATTTACTTATGGGAAAAGAGATGAATTCTTGGGAGGAAAAATGTTTTTAATTTTCAACATGCGTGTTCATCAACCCTAATTAATAAGGGTGTCTCTAGACCTTGTTTTGTTAATGCCTGAGAAGATCTGAGAACAGACTTATGTATCCTGTGGTGGGCTCTGTTGTGAGGAATGTTGGTCACACTTATAAATGCTTTGTATCATTGAGTCTTTCATTGATGTTGGGTTTTTTTTTTCTTTAATTAGTATTGTCAAAATAACAAATTCATTGTCATGAGCTATACTATCAGTTCACCATCAAGACAAGGATTCTTATCACTTTTCATTAAAGAATAGCTTCCCAATCTCTCAAATACAAGCTTAATTTTCTCATGTTGAGGTTCTAACACACCAGGAGAAAATTGATTTAGAAATGAAACACTTTTACCAGTTTTACTGTTTTGTATTTTGATGTGCTCTGGTTGAATCACTCTTGATTTACAACAGGACTAGAGCAGGGTCAGACCGCTTGTAGTACAGATTAAAAATGAAACGGGAACGTCTTGATAGCAGATAGCAGAGTGTTGGGCCTAAAACTCATTGATGGCAATACTTTAATTATAGAGCAGGCAATAGTTTTTGGATGGAAAAAAAAAAATTCCATTCTGTTTTATGTTTTCTGGGACAGTGATAAATTATTCTTTGCATTCAGTTACTTTCTGAAATCTAATTTTTGATGTCTAGTGATGTGTTGACCATCTCAGTAACTCTTTTTTGCTGTATTGGCATAAACTATCGGGCAAGTGCTTGCTCTAGAGGCTGTAAAGCTCATTCGTCGTGCCCCTGGCAGGGTCCTGTCAGTATTTCAGGGGACGGGAGGTGGATGGGGAGGAAACTAGTACAGGAGGGTGGGTGGCAGCATGGAACATTTGTCTGTGAAAGCAGGACCTCAGCTCAGCTTATAAATTATCCCCTGGGCCTTGTAGATAAACACAGACTTCTATGGTGACATCGGCTGGGAAAGGCAAACACTTGCCGGCGATTGTAGGCTAATCCTTCAGGACACTAATTGCCAGAAAACCAAGGAAGCATTATTTTAAGAACAGCTTGTTTCACTTTGTGAAGGGGAAAAACCCTGCACTGGATTTAGTTTTGTTTGCTGAGCTTTACCCCCTCCTCCCATGCCCTGTCTTAGATTTTAAAGATTTACCTTTATCATTGTGGCTGGGGGCTTTTTCTTTCTCCTTTTTTTGGTCTTGCTTTGTGTTTTCCTGTGATGCCTCTGCAAAGTTGTGTGAAAATGCAACTTAGTTTTATTTTCATGAAAGTACACGTAAATAGGTACGTGGGGTTTATACCATTAACTATTTAAAGGTTTGGGACTAACCGGCTACCTTTTGGCTGGATTTTTGTGAAAGGTGATGCTTTGCAAAGATTTTAATTTTTTTCATTCTTTCAAGTCAATTTGGGAACTTGCAAAAAGTCATAGACCCACTGCCCCACCAGTGAAAATCTCCAGCTGAACCAAGTCATTACCCCATTGCTGAGGGTTGAATTTTCTGGCATTTCTCCAGTATGCCTCTAGAAGAGAAGGCACCTTAACCTACTTGACCTGAGATCTGCTTCCCTGAGTCTGGCATCCAAAGGCACCTATCTGCATGGTATTTTCCATGGTGCAAGTCACCAGTGTGTAAATCATGGCCCTGTCACTGTCGAGGGCAGAAGTCCAAACAAGCTCACATGGGGCTGGGATTTCACAACAGTCACAAGGAACTCAACCTTCATGTTGGATTTGCACCAGAGCAGGAGAGGGACTGGTGGTCTATGTTGTGTGGCCTCCCAGTCCAAACCAAACCCTACAAGATGAGGTGGAAGGCTAAGCAGTGCAATATAAATCCCACAAAAGCTTTGAAAACCTCAAAGGAAATACAGCTGAGCACACTGAAAAACTAGACTCACATCCTCCATGGACGGTCTTGATGCAAGCTTTGGGACTGTGAAGCAGAATGACTGAGAGGAGTCCCAAAATAGGGCCACCTCTTGGCAGCAAAACCCCTGTGTCCTTGGCTGCCATTGGCACCGTTGCCGGTTGTTTGTGTGCTTTGTGGGAGTGAAATTCATCCGTGCTCCAAGGCCCAGAACCAAGTCTTTGCACCACAAACATCCTACTGTAATTGTAAGGTTCGTATATGCTTTTCAGAGTGGTTATTAGTTTCCCAGTAATTTATGCCTCCCCATAAATTATTATACTCTTGCTTATTATTTGAGGTACGTTGTTACATAAGAATGGCAATCCTGGACTAGGATTTCCTTGTGCTAAGTAGTACATTAACATAAAGCAGGAAAGATGGTTCCTGGGGAGTGATTTCATTTGTGTACTGAGGAAAGCAAAATGTCATTTAAAAACAGGGGAAAGATGTGTGGGTGGACAAATAACATGCATATTAGAGGTGTGCATAAGATTGAGAACCAGAAGTAGTAGAGCACTCTATATTCTCAGCACATGCAGCTCTGCCTTCTCGGGGTTTAGTTTTATTTGTTTTCCACTGCTTCTCCCAAAAAGTAGGAGGCTCATCAATGTTTAACTGTTCTTACCCTTTGATTTTTTTTCTTTTTTCTCTTTGCTTAACTTTTCTGGTGGCTTGTGTGAGCTCAAGTGTTACTGAGAAGTCAGATCCTCCTGTCCTTCCGTGTGTTTGGGTTTTGGTTTTAATACGACAAATGTATGCCTTCTCTGGAAATGGTATCCATGCTGCAGAGTAATTATTTAGTGAATGGTGGATCCAGTTCATGTTAGTAAGGATCAGATTAATCATTATTAATCATGACCCCTCCGACAGTAACTTCATCCCTTGCCTAAGTGCTGATCTTTATTAAGAAGTAATAGCTATTAGGGGATGGCTGGGCCACTGCTCCTGTTGCACCGGCACAGGGCTCAGGACTTCTGGCAGGAGGCAGAGGAACTCAGTTCAAAATTAAAAATAGATGCACATGGTCCACGTTCCAGAAATGAAATAGGCAGCTTCCCCTGTGGGCTTCTTCGGCCTCATCTGAGTGTCCTCCTTTCCCCTGAAGCCTCCCGAGAGTTTGCCTCTTTCCAAAGGTTGAATTCAGTGTTGGGGAAGAAATAATCTCTCTGATGCTTTTTTATTTGTCCACTTGATTTTCTTTTTTAAACTTAGGTAGATCTCAGTATAGCCTAATGCACTTGCAATCCTCGCAAGGATAAGATTTTAAGGTCTATTCTAGTAGTTGTAGCAGGTTTCAACAACTGACGAGACTGCAGATGAACTTAGCTCTCTGGGACTCCAGTTGTACCAAGTAGACCCCAAACCAACCACCTTTTTTGAGGATTTCTGGATTCCTTGAAGAAACACTGTGCTGTTGAGGTGAGGCGTGCAGCGCTGTTCACCTCGTGCACAAAGTTGTGAGGAGTCCAGCTTCTCTCTCCAGGTCACTGGACTGGGGACTGCAGGCCTGTGTGTATATATATATGTATATATGTATCTCAAAATATATCTCCTTACCATTTGTGTCACCAGAGATCTGATCTGCTGAGAGCAGACAGTAGTTTAATTCATAATTATTCTGGTTTTCCTAGCAGCACAGGTTCTTTTTAAGAAGGTGAGGCAGTGCTATCAATGGATGTTATCGTTATTTCAGCAAAAACATAATGACTTAAGTACTGGATTGAAACCAATCTCCCCAATCCTCCCACCCCCCCAAAATCCACCTTAATTTTTAAAATGTTTTCATTGACTGTATAGAAATCCAGGACAAAACCCATTAGAAGAGACCAAAGGAAAGAAAAACGTCTTTTGTATCCATCTAGCATTTCGATACCTGGAGGGTAGCAGTAGAACCTTGGAGCAAACCTGCCACACTCTTTTGATCTCTGCCAAAGTTGTTGTGGGAGTAACGTTGTTTAACGGCTGAAGGAATTTATTGAAAAATAAAAGTACCAGCAAAGACAAAGGGACCAATACAAATTATCCGGTAAACCGCTGTCAAATTTTACGTGCTCAGGGCTACTGGTAATTTCCCGTCTTAAAAAACAGGGGGGTTGTTTGGAGGGGAGGGAAGGAGGGTAAAAAGTATATAAATAAATCCACCTCTTTAAATAGCTAACTGGCCTGGCCTGAACCGTGTCGGAGCTAAGTTCCTTTGGCAGCCGGCGCTGTAATATCTGTTGAGGGTGTAGCAGAGGGCTGAGACCAGGTTTCGGAGAATCTGCCTTAGCTTCGCTGGCTCTCCCTTGCTTTCTTCCACTTGTCAGCAAGAAATGCACTGAAGCATGAAATGAGGGAGTGCAAAGGCTCCCTCACTCCATTTGAGCAAGTCTGGATCACACCCCCATGGTTACTGTTTCTCTCTGCTGAAAGAAATAAGAGTAATAAAAATAAATGGAAGCATTGGCTAACTTGGAAATACATGGGTGGAAGAGAGCAGGAGGAGAGAACTGGGGGAGTGAAGGTATGCTGTCCACCATCTCCTCCTCCAAGTTTATGGCAGAGTTTGAATCTCTCCTTGAAAAATCACTGGATTTTGCACAGGTTCTAAAAAGCTAAAACAAGGAGTAAAATACAAAGAGAAAGGATGTTAAATGTCTGAGGTGTCTGGACAGTAAAGCACCCTTAAAAATATTTTGTTCATTCAATAAAGCAGGCTAGGTGATCATACAAGGAACATGGGACTATAGGAAACTGTCCTAGATCACTCAGCCCTTTGGGATCTCAGGGTACCGTTACATATAGCAGCACTTATAAACACATCCCTTTTGGCACTGGTGCCTATTAAAAGCAAACCTTGTAGCTCTGCATTATGCTCATCCCGCCAATTAATCTTTTACTTTCCAAAATACTCATTCATAAAATACTTCTGCATCTTGTTCCTCCTGCCAGATCAGAGTGGTTTTCCCCCCATGATATGAGTGTTGGTGTCAGCAAGGTGGACCACCTTTGCTTTTCCATTCACCCGCTACACTTTTCTTGCTGCTGGTGGTGCTGTAGGGGGAAACAGTTCCACTTGGTGAACGAAAACGCTGTAGAAAATTTAACCTCAGAAAACTTTTTTAAAAGCTGGAAATCTCTTCCTCTCAATGGAGTCTGATTTGGGACAAGACGTAATTGAATGAAAGACTCACCAGGTGGCTTTTCTCTGGACGTCCCAAATTCATACAGCAGTTGCGCTTTGGTAATTGCTGAATCTAGTGCTATGCATCTGTGTTCCTGGTGGCTGAGAAAGTTTTTTGGTTTCATTCATCTGTTGTGTGGAATCGAAGCAGTTGTGAAATGAAAGTTGGGTGGATAAGCCCCCATTCTTTGGATTTATGTAAGTTTTGGAGGGATTATGTTATGATAGAAACTTCCTAAATGTAAGCCTCTGAACAAAAGAGATTGAGGTTATGGGTGTCCTTTGCAAGTTCAGCTGGAATAAGTTTGTGTTGCAGTGGGTGACACCTCCGTTCATACAATGCCATTGGTAAGCTGACATTTCTAATGACCTTTTATAATCAGCTATTTCCTTTTCTCACTCATTTTATGAATAGTCTTGTACTCACTTCAAGAGTTTCCCACCTTGTGGTCTCCTCTTACAGTTCATATTCATTTCAAAATGGGTTGGGCTTCCTGTAAAGTGTAGTATAGTGTAGACTGAAGTTCAATAGAGCCTTTCCTTTCTACAGGAAGGGGGTGACCAAAAAATTCATAGTGTGTTTTTTTGCAGGAAAGGCTTCACAAATGGCAGTCAGAAAATTGCTTTTCTTCTTTTGAGGCAGTTCTGAATGCATGCTCTAACACGGTGCCCTGCCCCTGTTCGAGATGTAAAACTTAGGGCTCTGACCTTTTCTAGTGAGTGATGATCCCATGGCACTTTTCCTCCTGAGCTGGAGCACGCAAGTCCTGGCGATGATGTTTTGTCCAGGTTCTCATTCAGGAAGTGTATTCTGCCAACTTGACTTGACCCTGCGCCTTCAGGGGGACACATTATTCTTCACTTCCTGCCCTAAATTGCTGTGTACTGCCACCTTGCACTGATGGGTCCTTTGTTCCTCCTCCTCGGTAGGTTCATTTCGGTGGTGGATGAAGGGAAGCTGTACGGTTTTGAAAACCAATTTAAGAGCCCTCTGAATGAAAAGTGCTCTACACATGAAAAAATTAGTGTTATCAATTGTCATCGTCAGCTTCAAATCCTGAATCTGAAAGGGTCATTTATATTCCTCAAAGGCAAACACACAGCAGCGTGCTAAAAGAGAACTAAAGCAGCCAAAGAAAATGCTGTCTCATGTCATTTCAGGCTCTGCAATCCCAGGAAGCATTAACTATTTTGTTGTTTTCACTGATGTCTCTGCATGGACATAGAAGGAAAGAGTCAGAAGAGAGAAGGTGCACTGCTGAGCCGCTCCAAATGGTCCCATGCCCTCTGCATTAGCAGCTTACCTGTTGTGAGGAGACTCAACCAGGACAAGGACAACATCCAGATAAATGAGGAAAAGGCATAGATGAAGCTTTGGACTTGTCCATTTGCTTATGATATAGTAAGGACCATCTTTCCCCATCGCTCTCTGACACTCTGTCTGCATTTGCTGCCTGTCCCACTCTGTCTTGTTCCCATTTCCCCTTAGCAGATGCCAACGTGTGAAGACACCATGGCAGGGTCAGTGTCAGTCAGCCACCTTTTAGATGACAGATGCCACGTGAATCCAGATCCCATCTACTCTGAGGTTCATGCAAACTGAACGGCCTGCTCAGAGCTGCTGAGAGCTGTGAGGTGCAAGGAAAGTGCAAAGGCTTTGTGGAGGATGGCAGATGGAGAGAAGGACCCGCTCATTGGTTGGAGTGTTGTGCTTGCAACTTTGTGGAGTACTTCACACCTATCTCGGCATGGGTGTAAAATGCTACCCAAGCAGAATGGTGGCAGTTTGCACCCTCCTTTTACTCATATTATACCAGAGTCAATGTCAAGACAAGATGAAATTCAGGTCCTAAATCTCAGCAGGTCATCTGTCTGGAATTGTACGCAATATGGTTGTTCTGCATTCAGCAAATATTCAGTCATGACATTGGTTATTCATGGAAAATGTATTCAGCTGAATTTTCCAGCAGCTCAGGCAATGACTCTTCCTGATTTTCTCATGGGAGCCTGTTCTGCTGTTGGGTTGACCATGCTGATAGGAACATTTCTGCGTTGCTCCATCTAAACAGTCTTTTGTTCCTTATATCCTTTTACTCTTTGTTATATCCTACTTCGTGAGTTTCTTGTGCGTGCATGGAAGTCTGGTTTGGTGAGAGACAGTAGCAGCCTGAGATACATGTGTACCTTGGGTTTAAAGTTTCCTTACATAGGTCAGAATCAGTTTTTAAAACTTTGCCTCCTGGAAACCAACCAGAAAGCTCTGTCAAATAAAATTGTAACCAAAGTGGTCTTTGTAGAAAAAAAAAAAATCCCTCGTGCAGGGGAGAAATCATTCAAGCTTCACTTTGAAAGTGTTTATAGCAGGTGGAAGAAGAAGGGGTTCAGTGCCTACGGAGTCAGCTTACCCTTCAGAGATGCTGGTTCAGCCCCTCAGTCTGCCACAGGTTTCCTACACAACCAGACGTGTGATTTAATTCCCGCAAGACCTCAGCTCTCTTTATAAAGCAGTGAAAGCAGCACGGATATCCTTCATGTTAAAGACTGGGGAGTACTTGGATATTAGTGTGGTGTAGGTTTTGCCTGAGGTAGGTTA
This sequence comes from Pelecanus crispus, assembly GCF_030463565.1. Taxonomy (NCBI): domain Eukaryota; kingdom Metazoa; phylum Chordata; class Aves; order Pelecaniformes; family Pelecanidae; genus Pelecanus; species Pelecanus crispus. Next base: position 5,791,687 of record NC_134676.1, on the reverse strand, counting down.
AACACCGGCTTGAAATATAGCATGGCTCCTACTAGCATCCCGGCAGAGGGATGTTTTATTCATTTTTTATGTCGTATCTTAAAAAGAACCAGACAAAAACCTGATCTAAGGTAGTTAAAAAATAAAAGAAAAAGCCATATGATTCGCTGCAGGACTAAATCCCCTCTGCAACTGGTTCCAGCCTGGAGAATATATTCACAGCTGGGTTATAAACCCTGAAAACCAGACAACATAACCTTAACTAACACAACATTACTAAGGCACTGCTGTAATGGGATCATTCTGCTATGGCTCATGGGCACATTTTAAGTGTCATCAATTTAGTCTACAACTGGAGGCTGTTAAGTGCAAAAGCATTTTAGCAACTGCATCTTACATGCAGGAATGATTGAATATTAATGGTTTTTCTTTTGTTGAGAAAAAGTACAGAGAGGAAAATGAAAAGCCACAGGAAACCTCACTATCCTTTCTCAGGTAGTGAAGTTCATTTTTGGAGGGCAGCAGGATCAGTCTAGCAGCTGAGTATTGGTGTAGGTGGCCAGGAAATTGGCTCTCATTCTCCAGCGCTGATCTGTTCTACAAACCTGGCCAAGTTATTTCACCTTAGCTTTCCTTCTTAGTCTTATCTCTTCAAGGATGTGAGTTATTTGATAGAGTAGTTATTTCATGTTATTGTTGGAACATGTTAGGCTTTACCTGCACAACACTGAGACTGAACAAATAGAGGAAAACTATGAGGGATTAGTCCCTGTGTTTTGTCCCACCAAAGATGCCCATCATGACTATTTTGGTAGTTGATGTCAAGCCCTTTAAAAAGAGCTCAAAATGGTTTGCACCTGAGTGGGAAATGTGATTACCTTACCCCGAAGCTGGGGTCAGAAAAGATGATAAAATTAATTTTCCCAATCCTATGTTCTTCTCAATACGCCCTGGGCTGCTGCTTGGTCTTTCACCTTCTCATGTTGTCATGATGATGAAGTGGTGCAAAAGTTTTCATTTGGATGCGGATGCTTGTGTTGTCTGTAGGTGTTACGGGCCAAGACTTGGGTAAGTGTCCTGGGGCTGCCTGAGTATCCGTGTCAACAGGATGACAAGGAGATGCTAGCCACTTTTCATGAACTCCGTGTTCCCTGGTGCCGTGAGGTCGGAGTCATTGTAGGCTTTTTGCAGGGCACTCCTGTGGTTTCACTTTAGATGACTGACTGACTGACGTGTTGCTGAGGCATCTGTACCTCCCTCCAGTGTCTGTGTCGGGAACGGAGGCTCTGAGTTGAACCATGGCTATCTTCATAAGGAGTCAATTGAAATATCTCTCTCAACATCCTCCCTAGAGGTCAGTGGTTGTACTTAGAAAACAAGGAAATGATTCCTGATGAATAACAGCCTGCAAAAGCTTTTATATTCTCTTTTTATCATTATCAAATCATGCTGAAGAGGCTGCAAGGCGAAGAAACTCTCAAGCTTCATTTTCGAGAAGCTGCTAGGATGAAGACAGGGTATTTCAAAATCAATACTGAAGCTTGTATTCCAAAGAGCAAATGGGAGAGTCATTATAAGCTGCTTTACTTCTCATCTCTAATTCCCCATATTCATAACTTAAGCCCTGTCATTTGGATTTATCCTCTGTGGCCTGCAGTGACACCAGGAAAAGTCCTTCTTTTTAATTCTGTGGCAAAAAAATAACAAAACGCTGCAGGGTAGGATCATATTCCCACAGAAGTTTAGGGTTTAAATGTTTCATGTTGGGCACTAGATTTTGCTGTCTTCTCCCCCTCCCGTTTGTCCCCCTCCTCCCTCCTCTGCTGTTGTACTTCAATCATCCTCTTTCCTAGAGGCTAGGATACAAACAGTGTAATCCCAGAGAGAAAGGATATTGATACAGCCAATCCTGCACATGACTGTTGCTCTGTCCGTGGAGATGCCATCACTAAATCTAACAATACGCTTTTGCTGATGGGACTGTTTCAACTAGACTGGAGAAAGCAATAGGGGCAGTAATCTAAGAACCCAGCTTTGCCATCGTTGGGTCATCTGTTGTATCTCCATTTACTTCTATTTTAAGTGGCTTTCTAAGCTTCTCTTTCCTTTATTACTTCTTGGTTTGTCTTATCTTGACACTTACAGCATCAGAAATAGTTTCCTCACAGGCAATATTTTTAATTATGACCTGGAAATGAACCTTAGACCTGACTCAGCCAACCCAACTGAACTATTCATAACACATAAAGGATTGGTGTTGAATTAACTAATGACTTTAAAATAAGGAAGGCTTCCTGTATAGGCTGCTTTTTGGAGAAAATACCACAAGCTCAAATGCTAGTCTGTTAAGTGGCCTTCAGAGATATTTTTCAGTTTGTTAGGGGTTTTTTTGGTTTGGAAGTCAGGAATGTGTTTAGAGGAGGTGATGTTACTCACCTCCAGAAAAATCCCACAACAGTATATTCAGGAGAAGCCGATGAACAATGGTTGACTTCTGGCAAGTCCGGGCAATGACAGCTTGTTCCAGCAGCACCGTCTCCCTGCTCCCGTGTTTATTGAACCGGACTTGAGATCACATGATATTCTGCTGGCAAGTTTAGGAATGAACTTTGGTGGGAACCCAGTACTTTCTCTCATCTGCTAAGCCCTTATTAAACCCCACTATTACTTTTTCTAACTCCCCTCTGGACTTTGAATTACACTGCAGTGAACATAGCACACGTGAGTAAGAGCTTAAGGTTTTGCTCACTTGGGTGGTCCCATTAAAAAGACCAGGTTTGCTGTCTTGGCTGCAGAGCCATTCCAAACATTGCTGCTATTTTTCTTCCCCCAACATTTCTCACCTGCCTTATTTTTTTCTTTTTCTTTTTTTTTCCACGCCCAATCTATTAATATGCGTTTTAACCAGTTAACTTTGGAACCAAAATATTAACTGCATAGGAGGCAGCTTTTCTGATGGTTCATAAAATATGTATCGGAGCTGGGAATATAAAATGCTCCCATTTTGTAGCAGACAAAATGTATAAAGTGCTGAGTGAAAATTGAGAGGGACCCAACTTAAACCTTTGCAAATTGCTGCCAGTTCCAATATGCTGTATTTATTTTGACTTGGAAGGCTCAATCCGGTCCAGATGAGGTCATTTGGTTGGGAGCACACGTGTCCACGCAGAGCTGGGAGGGAGGGAAGCCTGCAGGATGCTTCGGCTCCGAGGTGTTGAGCTGCCAGGGAGCAGCGGTGGGAGTGAGGCGGGCAGCCCGTCTACGTGTTGATCCTGGCATCAGAGCGTAACGCTGGGGTGGAGGTGTTGTAATGTTTAAGCTGATTTCTTTTAAGGCAAGCGGGACAGTGTAGCTTTTGTATCCTTAGCCGTTTGGTGGGTAGTGTAAGTGGAGGCAAAGCTGGATGTGCTCTAAGAATTTGGGGATGGGGGAATATGTTAAGGTAGGGTCATCTGTAGTTTCTCGTTCCTGTGACTCCACATGGCAGAGCACGTGTTATTTCATTTGCATGGCTCTATCTTTCAGCTTGCTGTCTTTAACCCTTGCCCTCTCAGCACCTGATACCTGCTCAGCACCATTTTACTTTCCCCTCCCTCTGCTCCTGCATCTTCCCTTACTCCTCTCATCAACAAGATTAACAGCTCAGCCATTTGTCTCTATGAAATTTCACTTTTCTCTCCTGGAGCTCCATCTCTGCTGCTTGCTGCTCCATCCCAGCAGGTGGGAAAGGCTTCTGTGCCCTCCCCAAGAAGCCCCGTCCTCCCCGCTCCCCCCTCCCCGCCTCCTTGCCAGCGGCCTGTTTGCCAACACTTTGCACGAGGAAGCTGCCTCTATAAAAATAAACCGTGCTGAAATCTGAGAGACAGAAACCACGCCAACCTCACACTTCATTATTGGTAATGGCAACCTATTTGATTTCCATTTGCAAACAGTAGCCTGCATATGTTCCTCACCATGGAGCCCTTCTCCCTGTGCCGTTTTCTGCACAAATTCAGGTTCCCCGTGCCTGGTGCTTAGTCTGCTTTGTGGTTTGCTTGCTCGAAGCCACAGACACCCCTGCTTCACAATTAAAGTATGGAAAAAGCCTGTTAAGTCACTGACTTAATTGCCTGGTTACCCACCGCCAACACAAGGTTGCCATCTGCAACGGGCTTCAGCCTCTTCTCCCACCTCTTTTACCTTTATAAGATTTTTTTTCCTCGCAGGCAGCTTTTATTGCTGACTTACACTAGAGAAAGCCAGCAGAAACAGACCTGTAGTACCTTTTCTTATCCCCAATGTGCACTGCCACAAGGGCATTGCTTGGGGTCGGCTGGCCGTGCAGACACCGCACTTCTGCACCTCCCGTGTTGCCCGGCTGTTATGGCATAAACCTGGGCTGAGGATTTAGGATGAAACTTGATTTTCCAGGAGATGTCTCTATTAAAAAAAAAAAAAAAAAAGAAAAAAAAAAAAGGAAAAAAGTGAAGGGGGAGAAGAAAGATAAATCAAGCTTTGTATCAGCAGGGTGAATGCTGCATTGGTGCCCTTGAAGCCCGCATGAGCTGTGGGTCCATTTCTCCATCACACACAGGGATGGGGCTCTCGGCTGGATCCTACAAAAGGTGGCCGTGGCGAGGGGCCCCCGGGAGGGCTTGAGGAGGGGGAACGCACCCAGGGCCCGAGGAGGAGCTGCCTGTATTGACTTTCACTCGATTTACTGGAGCAATTGAGTTTGTCAGTGAAATGCGAGACGGGCTCAATCAGCTGTCACACTGAGACACTCCTGTCACTACTGTCAATAGCGTCGAGTTTCTGATCCTTTCTCAGATTAGCTCTGCGCCAGAACATCAAATGAAAAGCTGTTTGGGGCACGGGGAGGGGAGAAACTCGAAGCAGTTACCTAGGAATCAGTTTACAGACTTCAAAGCGCTGTCAGGTTTATTCTGATGGCCTATAGCAGTGCGTAGGGAGCAGTAATGCATTTGGAGTGTAATGTAGACTCTCCTCTTCAGCCCCGCGTTCGCTCATGGACCGGGACACAGGGATGGGAGAAGAATAGAGGCAGCTCTCCCAGCCAACCCAAATGGCATGCAAATGGCCTGCCTCCCCTGGAAGAGCTGCTGTTTAGCTTGGTGGAATAAGTTGCTTTTCTTATCTTACTTTTCATCCTGAAGGACTCTTCTACATTTCTCTTGACACTGAAATGAAGCCTTTTTCTCATACAGCTGGGTCACGACAAGGCATCACCCCCAACAATAGGACAGGAGGGAAAAGAAGGGGGACAGGTTTGTCATGCGGACATGATGAAGGGAGTGTGTGCTCAGCACATCTGAGCGGTTTTGGGCAGTGCTGAGCCTCAAGTGTGCTTTTTTTTTTTTTTTTTTTTTTTTAATATAACCAGGCAAGACCCCATTAAGTTCTTCCAAGACCTTTTCCTTGAAGTTTAACCGGTTGGATCTGGAACAGCCTTTATCGAGAATGTTTCCGTCATGAGGGATGCCAATATGAATGTCTCTATTTATGGGAAGAATAACCCATCAGGAGACTTTTTTTTTTAAAAAACTTCAAGGATTTGAGAAATCTCTTTTCTCTGTTCCAGCTGAAACAGCTTATGGCAAGGTGAACTCACCCATTTACACAGAAGCCAAGAGGGTAATGTTAATCCTATTAGAAAAATAATCTACCACCAAAAAATAATAATAATAGGGGTGGAGAAGGAATCCTTTTGAGGCAAATTCACAGAGTAATTCCTGTGAATTTACTCTTTTCTTCTCAGGGTTGAGATGTTAAACATTTTGCTATCAATACGTGAATTATAAAGATTACTATTTTCCTTCCATGTCCGTAAAGAAATTAAGCAAGGGAAAAGCCACATTCTAGCATTATTGCTAGGGGGTTGTGATCTTTAGAGAATGCTCCTGGTTTTTGATGAACACTGTCTCAGAGAGTGAGGCAGTGCCCATAGAGAGGATCACCCTGCACTGCACTAATCTAGATTTTTTTTTCCTTGAACGCACTTTTTAAGATTTCTATTTTTTTCCCTGTTATGTGATTCCATTATTAGGTTGCTTTAGACCTCAAAAAATCAAAAGGTTCATCTCTTCCTCATTCAAGATCACCACTATCCTTCCTGAGTAGCAGCTGCCACTACGTTTCACTGCTTAATATTTAAGCAACTCCCTGTCCAAAACAAATCATGCCTTCCCTCCTCCTTGATTGCTCAAAAAAACAAAAACCCCAACCCGGTTCAAAGGACTATATAGGTGATCTTTAATATCAGAGGCAACCCTGTTTGCTTCTCTTGGTGGCATGAATATGAAAGAGCCATGGAGAAGTACGGGAAAGACAACAGAAGGGAAAAAACCCACCACATTCTTCTTATAGAGTATTTCAAAGCAAATGCTGGATACATACCTTGCTTTGACCTTTTCCTTAGATTAGTGGTATAGGCAGCTGCTGTGCTTGTATTACACATTCCAGTGCAGGGACTGACTCGCGAGCAAGGTAGGTGTGTGCGTGCATGTGTACACGCGCGTGTGTTTGTTATTCAACCTGCTAGCCACAAGGTTTCAGTGCTGGTTTTAGCTCTTTCTGGTTTTTCATACTTTCCAAGGGGAGGTGTGGTTGGTTGTGGGCTGTGTTTATGTTCACTGGGTGACAGGAAACCTAAGAGCTTTTAGTGAATTCAGATATACTCTGGATGCAAGGTGTGAATCTCCAGCCATTTGTGTTTAAAAGCTTTCATTAAGTCTGAGAAAAGAGGAAGAAAATAAACATCTCGCTGCTTTCTAGCTGCGTAGCTGCAGAGGGATGAAAGGTTTTCAGCCTGTGGGCCCCGCTGGGACAGTATAGATGCCTACAGAGGGAGAAATTGGAGGAGAGATAAAAAAGGCTAGAGTCGCAAAAACACACAAATAAAAATATTAAAGTTACTGCTCAAGTCGGATTTGGTCTTTATTTTACCGAGTCCCCGTTGAGCTGGCTGGCCTTGGTAAGACCCTGGTGGAGTGGAGCGTGCCCATCATCCACAGGATGGGCTTCATGGTGGGGTGATGGCTCTAACGAAGACATGAAGGTGGCCAAGAAGGTCAACAGCATCCTGGCTTGTATCAGGAATAGTGTGGCCAGCAGGAGCAGGGAGGTGATTGTTCCTCTGTACTCGGCGCTGGTGAGGCCGCACCTGGAATACTGTGTCCAGTTTTGGGCCCCTCAATACAAGAAAGACATTGAGGTGCTAGAGCATGTCCAGAGAAGGGCAACGGAGCTGGGGAAGGGTCTGGAGCACAGGGCTGGTGGGGAGCGGCTGAGGGAACTGGGGGTGTTCAGCCTGGAGAAGAGGAGGCTGAGGGGAGACCTTATCGCTCTCTACAACTACCTGACAGGAGGGTGTAGTGAGGTGGGTGTTGGTCTCTTCTCCCATGTAGTTAGCGATAGGACGAGAGGAAATGGGCTTAAGCTGTGCCAGGGGAGGTTTAGGTTGGAAATTAGGAAAAATTTCTTCACGGAAAGGGTGGTCAAGAATTGGAACAGGCTGCCCAGAGAGGTGGGGGAGTCCCCATCCCTGGAAGTGTTCAAAAAACGGGCAGATGTGGCACTTCGGGACATGGTTTAGTCTGGTCTACCCTTGATTGGCTTAGAGTGGACTTGGTAGTGTAGGTTAATGGTTGGACTGGATGATCTTAAAGGTCTTTTCCAACCTAAATGATTCTATGATTCTATGAAGGCAGCTCTAACAACTCCAGCTAATTGCATCCAACCCAGCAGAAAGGGACGTGGCCAGGGCATGTTTTCACCCTCTCCCTTCTTGACCTCCCTTGCCTGGGAAGCCAGACGGGCGAGAGCCACCGGAGGCGGATGCTGCCGGCAGTACGGAGATGGGCGCGTGTCACCGCAGGAGGGGTTTAATGTCACCAAACTGAGAGCTGGCCCCTACACCCAGCTCTGCCTTGTGACGTGGAGTGAGACAGTTTATCTCCTGGTCTAACGCTTCCCCTGCCTCTGCCCATCTGTGGGCTCCTTGGGGCAGGTACTTCCCTCCGATCGCGTGTTTGTGCAGTGCCTAATTGCAGATGCAAGGGTAATATAAATAATAAGGTTAAAAGTCCCTCTTCTTGAGGGGAGGTGAAAAGGGAACGGAAACGGAGCTGCTACTCAGCTTCCCAGCTTTTCCTGGAGTCAAAAAGAGAGTGCAAAGGGTATTGCAGGATATGTCAGAGTATTTAGTCTTGAATCATTTGCCATCCTGTTTTTATTCCCCAACAGATACATTTCAAAGAAAGTGTTTAGATGGAGCTGATGACCTTGCTTATAGTTGGGGTTGCCTCTCACTTCCCATGATAAGTCCCTGATTTGGTTGTTTGGGCTGTGGCAACTCCCAGTGTTTGAGCTGAAACTTCCCCTCCTGCGTGCCAGACTTGCACCAAGTTCATTTCAGAGGGGGATTTTCAGTGTATCACTCAAACCACGCCGGCTTTTATAATTTGGGAAGATGATTCTTACTTTTTCATCTTTTAATCTTTAAAATGCCCAAACTATTCCAGTTATTCCATTATACACCAGCCCTTAAAAGTGATGGGAAGCTCTGAGCTGAAGTGGCCCCACATGCTGGGCACTACCCAGGGTGCTGCCTCCTCTCCTCCTTGGCACAAGCTTTTCCCGAGCGGCAGTGGCAGCCCAGACATCTTTCCAGAGGTAGCAATATCATGGAAAGAAATCAAATTAACAGGGAAGGCAGCAAGTGAGTTGCAATGTCAGGACATCAGTGGAGGTGAAGGCTTTGCCTTCATGTGTTTTGTTGTTAACAGACACAATCTCAGGTCCAAGTGAAGTACTGCTAGATGTGCATTTAGGTTTTCCTTTTTTTTCCAGTGCTTTCAGGTGATGATGAAACAGGCTTGTGGATGAGTTTTCTGGGAGAGTGAATAATCCATTTGTCTTGGGTTTTTGCGGGGTTTGGTTTGTGGTTGTTTTTTTTTTTTAAATGTGTGTAGGATTACATGAAAGTTCTTGGGTTTTGTTCAGTCCACGTAGCATTATTGGCAATTCATTAACAATTGATTGCCAGAAGAGCAAGTCACTTGGCCCCATGGGCAGGTACGGTGGTTCCAGAAATGACCAGTGGCTGAACAGCAGCATGTCAATATTGCCATTACTCGGGTTTCTCGACGCAGGAGTGGTGTTGCCTCTGATCCCATGTGCACACCACCTGGGTGTTAGAGAAGTTACACCCAGTAACTGGGAGTCAGAAGTAGATTACTGTTTCTAGTCTTCAGCTCCTCCAAGTCTCTTGACCTGTATTTCTTCAAGACCTGGTAGTGTCATCTCAGGTGAACAAGGGCCCTTACGTTTCTTCTGTAATAGTTACGAAGTTATTTGTTTCATATTCATGTTCACTTTTTGTTGTCTACCTAAGATTATGAGCCAAATTAAATCCCTGCTTAAACCAAGTCTTTCCTGGACCACTGAAAATCATGTTTGAACTCTGTTCATCTCCAGCCTTGCTGGGTCACCCTGGAGCTTGTCTCTAGGTGAATTCTCTCATCTGATAACAGGGGTAGCACAACTTTATCTCAGAGAATGGTACCAGGAGAAATCCATTAGTAATCATGAGAACAGATTACACTTATTCCAATAATTCAGGTCATGTAGCTATTGGAAATAAAGTTTGCATCTATGTGTGGATATATTTACATACATACATGATTGTGTCTATGAGATTTAAGACTAAATTAATTTAGATCTTTCTCTTAAATAATGTACTTGCTCTTGAATTGTCTAATGAGTGTTTCCTCTCTAGTTAGAATTTTTTTCCCCAGGATACTATTTGCTGCTATGGAAAGGATGCTCACAGCGTAGCTTAAGTCAAGATCATATCTCGTACTGGAGAGTCCCATTTACCGCTAAAGCATCATTCTCAGCTGTTCCCTTTTGTACAATGTACTTCTCTTTTCCTCTCTCACTTCCCTTCTTCATCTCCAGCAATAGTAGCAAATTGTCCTTCTATATCAGCTGTCATTTACCCAGTAACGAAAAAGACGGTGGAGCACAGTTTCCATTTAGGCTCTGCAGACTCGGTATGCAGCAATGAAAAGCTTTTGTTCTTGCCGTGCCAAAGTTCCTAACTTTGCCAATTCATCTCAGTTTGCTCGAGCATCAACATTTGAATCTTTACCTCCTGCCTACGTTATCCACTTAGCACTCAGCTGGATCCAGGAGCGGAAGGATGGCTGGTTTGCATGGGCTGAGTTTTGTTTTGGGATCTGCATAGCCAACTCTTGTGATTTTTAAGCGTGTTGTGATGTGAGGTGCATGGTGGTTTGGGTTTTCCCTGTTGTTTTTTTTTTTCCTTTTAAACATCTGCAGCAGCATCAATGAGTGATGAGGCTTAAATTACAAAGTCCCTGAAACACAGAAGGCACATAAATAGGATCTAATTTGTATGATTTCAAAGCTAATTCAGTGTTTCTAAGGAGCCTGGCCCACAGTCTTCAAATATTTTGACTTTAGCAGTATTAGCAACTCCAATTATAACGCTGCCGACAGTGGCTCACATATAGGTATGATCTTTAATCCTAAAGCGGGTATGATTCAATGCCAAATAACGACCACTTCCATGTTGGCAGCTGCCAACACACTTCCCTTGCAAAAGCTGGGTCCTCTTCCTAAATCTGTGATAGGTATATTGGCCCATCTCTCTGCTTCCTTACAACACTCCCAAGACTAAATGTCTAGAAATTAAACTACAAATTTTTATGCTTAGTGGTTCTGATGACCCCGACTGCTCTTTCATATTACATACAAATGGAGGTTTTACACTGTGTGGCTGCCTTTTCCTATAAAAAGAGACAATTATGTTTTTCATTTTTACATTCTAAAATAACTGTAAAAATGAACACTAGGCTCTAAAACACTATTTACAGTAGGAGCGGCCCCAGATTTTTAATTTTTTTTTTTTCATTCAGTAGCTCCAAAAGTACTTCCCTGGCTTAAAAACTGTCTGAAATTTGAATTGAGGGAACCACAAAAGGGTCTTTCAGTTTTTCTGCTGGATTCTGAAATGGGAGAAGATACTGGAGTTGTATTTTAAAGATTTTATCTTCAGCAGCAAGACTGACAAATTACTGCTTGACACAGGCAATGGGACTGTCGGTGCAATAAATTGAAAATTTGTGGGAATCCCATTACATTTGTGAGAATTAGCAGTAATGTATATTATTTCTAAAAAAAATGCCTGCCTGTTGAGCGTGTACCAGCTCCACCAAACGCGATGGAGCAGCCTCAAGCCAGGTGCTGACAAGACTTTCCTGAGCTTCCTGTGACCCCTGTTGCAGGAGGTGAGCTGGCAAGAGGAATTAGCAGGGACAGGGAGGAGAATATGGTTTGTTTGTTTCTTCCTGCTTGGAAAATGTGTGTGGCTGTCAGGGCCGAAGTGGTTTTGTGACACTCGAGCTGCTTCTTCAGCACCGCTCCTTGCAGGCTACATACTCGTCTTGTCTCAGGAGGATGCTGGCGTGGTGAGAGACAGCCTCTCCATAGAAAGTCAGCTGAGCATTTCTGCACAAACATTCGGAGGACTCGAGTCTTTTTTTCCCCTCTCTGAAGAACCCTTTGCCCATATTTTCTTTTTTTTTTTTTCTTTTCTTTTTTTTTCTGAAGGCTGAGAAATGCCTCAGGAATGCACTTGCTCGCTCTCCTTTGGCAGGCCAGCTCTCCCGGTGATGTATTAATTAGCTGGAGCACTGCACACTAATGAGTAACTGCAGGCTGATCTCGTTAAACATTAATGCTTAACTAGAAAAGCAAGAGCTGTTAAAGATACGCCACTCAATGTCATCTGTGTCCGAATGTAAAAGAAGTCAGTGGTTGAGCTACTGGCATTTGTGTTTCCAGAGGGAGCAAGAAGGGCCGAGTAGCTCAGGTCCATTTTCCAGAGCTGGCTGGGAACACCTTGACCACAGATGGGTTTCCATGCTCCTTTGATTGCCTTTAGCATCAATCTCAGCCCTTTCCTAGCAAGCAGCCCTCTCTCAAGGAGATAAACTAGCAAGTCCTTGTGCCCATGCTGCTTTTTCAGCCTTTTTCATGCCTTGTTTTTAGTGGTTAAGTCCGAAAACCAGCACAGGTCTGCTCCTTATCCTCTCTTTAACCACAAGCAAACAGTTTTGGCTGATGTTTTCAAACATGGAAGTTTCAAATTGTGTAGTTACACCCTGGTGGAGTCATCCAAATTAATGATTATCTTCATTATTATTGGCTTTGCTGGGTATTTTAGCCAACCCCATTTGAAAATATTGAACTTATCACCACTTTTCTTCAGTTTACCCTTGGAGAAACTTGTTAGGACAGCTCTTTATATTGTGAGGCTTGACTGATACTAGGAAAAATACTTTGACCACCTCATGAGAAAGTTTCAGAGTGTCTATTTGTTCATTAAACAGCTGGAAATGCTGCTGAGGAAAGTGGATCGAGCAAGAGCCTCCTGCCCGAGAAGTCCCGCTCCTACTCTTCTTCAGGCATGCGTTGTTACAGCCTGGCTTTGCATGAGCAGTTGCTGGCAGCACTTCGATCCTCTCATTTGCATGGGCAAAGATGGGATTTTGTATGCACTGTCTTAATAAGTGTCTACATGCAAATCAAGCACAGAGTTTTGCATAAGTTTTTATGCTCAGCTTTCCAAAGAGTTACCCAGCATAGCCAGCATATAGGATACATTTCAGGATCTATAGTAGACATAGGAGCCTTCTAACTTACTTTCTGCCTCCACTTTCTGTCCAATATAATAATAAAGACAGCAGCCAGTACTTTTCCTTACCCTCCAACTGTTTGCGTTATGCAATTTGATTGCAATTGATAATTCATTAATAATTTCCTATCATGGTTAATATTTACCCAGCTTGCTACTGTGCAGCAAGGGTGATGGGAGGGGCAGGAGCAGGGAGGTGGCAGATACAGCCAGGGAAGCACAAAATGTATGGGAACACCAAGTCTTCAGAAACCGTCTCTATTTTTTTTCTTTTTTTTTTTTTTTTTTTTAAGATGGATGTTTCTGTGGTGCTGCCACCAGCCGTTCTGTAGGGCTTGTCTTCATCTTCTTAAGCCAAACGCTCCTTGGTTGTCATCGTGGCAGCCTCAGCTCTACAGAAAAGGTTTTTTCTGGGCCTCTAAGCACTGCCTTTTTCTGCCCAAGGAAGTGAAAGTGAAAGGGTTACTGCTGCCCTGTTGGGATTTTGTTGTTGTTGTTGGGGATTTTTTTTTGGTCCCCTAGCTTGATGCTTCCTCAGATCATGCTTAAAAGCCACCGTGCTTGATTTCCCCTCTAATGACGTTAAGACTGGAACTGGAGCTGTCTCTACTGCCTGGTCCTTCTCCTGCCCGTGTCTTCAGACATTATGTCACAGCTCCCAGGGCTGCTTGCTGACTCCAGCTGGCGTCCCCAGGCAATGGAAACCAGGTTCCCTTCCCGGTGGCAGCAGCAGTGCCCACATTTAAGAAGCTGCAGTGCTGAGCCGAGACTGCATTAGTTCTGCTACATTAGAACAGAAGCAAAGAGCTTAATTTAATTCGCTGGCCTGTATACCGACACCTGAGGGCCACTAATTCACTGTCACGTATTCTCAGTGAAACCAAGCTCTTTAGTGTTCAGAGGTTTTTTTTGCAAGAGCTGAGCCTTGCAAGGCAAAAGCTCATTTTCTAGGACTGGAGAAAAATATCTTCTTGCATGGATCATGGTAGGTCAGGATGACTCACTTTTGCCAGTGTCCACAAGGGATGGAAGATCACATGTCTCTTTTTTTTTTTTTTTTTCTTTGAATTATAAAAATTGATCTCGGTTCTTTCATTTTATGATTAGCACCATCAATAAAAAAGTTGATTCACAGTGACATATAATTGGCTGTAAAACATTTATTCACCACAGGCTGTATTTGGACATCATTCAAGGGCTTTGAGCCTATCAGATGCCTGTACCCACTTTGTCTTTGCTAGTGATAGGATCAAGTCCTGCAGTAGCATTTGCTATGCCGTAACTTCCAAGAATCAACCCTTGCCTATGTTGTTTGTGCATGAAGACCCATTAGGCTAAATTAATCCCTAGGGTAAACATACAGACTTCAACAGAATGTTATCAGGGATAAATTAGGCCTATTGTTTTTTAATGAGGCTCTTACTTGAATAAAGAAAATAGAGTTTTTCTTCTGTTTGGGTCTATTGTTGTTCTACTGCAAGTGTTACCATAAGCACCTGCTTTGACCCTGAATTTTTGAATCTGGAAATTTTACATTTCTAAACTGATTAGAAAATATCCTCTTTTTTCTCCCTGCAACTTTGGGCAGTGCCATTACACAGTGGGATACGTTTCCCAGAATTTACACATCTCCGAATATCTTTTTTTGAAAAACAAGGGAATAGACTGCCAGAAAAATTACAGGCTTCCGCTATTTCAAGGCTGATCTCCTCCTCCAGAGAGCATCCTTATTGCAAGGGGTTTTCTCCATGCTAATGAATTCTAGAGAAATCATTTTGAGAAGTACAAACTGATTTGTTTTTTTGAGCTTTTCTGGCTGAGATAATGCATGCCTTGCTGTTTCATGCCAAGGATTTCTAGCATCACCCCATCCTCCAAGCCCTCAGGTGGGTAATTTGGAGGTACTCCACATCCCCAGGAGACATGTCCATGGACCAGCTGGTTAGTGGCATGGCTCTTGAGAAAAGGGAGATGTGACGAATCCTGTGCTGTTCCCTGGGAGGGTGGAACGTAGGTCCCAGGAATGGAGAGGCACAGCCAGGTATCCATCAACGCAGGTGGCTTCTCTCCATCGTTGCAGTGCCCCTGATGACCATGGAACGACAGAGAAAGGCAGACCTTTAGAAAGAAGTCTCTATGCCTAGATGTTCAAAAAGAAATCAGAGACCTCAGGTTGTACCCAGGCTTCACTAGAAAGTCAGGGTGTTGCTTAGGCAACATTCTTGAAATGTTTTTATCTCCTTGCTCTTATTTCTTCCTGACCTATCTGGGCCTTCTCTGGTGTCTCCCATCCTGGGTGCAAGTTTCAAACAAGTATAAACAGCAAGGCTTTTGAGCGCTTGGTCTCCATGTCTTTGTAAAGAGCAACCATCACCTTTAGGAGGTGAATTTAAGGGCTTTTGCTGTGACCTGTGATGTTCAGGTAGTGGTTGCTTTTAGCCTGACTTCAGAGGGTGCTACAGCCCCAGCAGCTGCCCCAGCTGAGGTCTGGGTCTGCAGACACGGGACTATTTCTCTGGTTCATCAGTGGCGTTCAAAACCAAGTGTGACCTGTGGTGTCACAGCACTGTGGTGTCATGCATGGCTGCATGGAGTACATGTGCGTGTCTGGGTGACCTTTTGGGTGTCACTTCACGGTATGTCCTAGCATGACCAGAGATATTTGTTTGTGTTCTGGGCTGCATGGTTAAGGAAAGTTAAGGAAACTTTGCCATTAAACCCCTGATCTCTGAATGCACCAAATCCTAGTTAATTTTCATCCTCTATAGCATTTGATTTAAATTTTTATATTTAGAAATTAAGAAACATCCGTTCATTCCTTAAAAACCATTAGATAGCTATCGGTTGGGAATAGACTGCTTAATAACTGGCTGGCTTGCCTTTAAGCACTGATCTAAATGGCAACATGTCTGCAGACTCCTGAGTCATCATTCTGTGTTTTCAAATGTACATTGCTAGTGGAAGAAATATTTATATTTACTAAGAAAGAGGTTCTCTGTGCCCTTCTGGCACACGTGGTGAAGGTCAAGGGACTGAACACAAGCAATACTAACTTCAGGTATAAACCCGTCTTCTTGCAGTGTGTTTCTTCTACAGGACTCTATTTATTTGTTAGATTTAATGTATTTTGGTAATTTTTGCTATGTACATCATTGTGTAGAGGGATGGATGGATATTTTGCAGAAGATAGTTATATGATATTTCCTCCCCCTCCCCATTCATGATTTCAGGTCTGTGCCCTTAACTTTTCTTCATCTTGGTAATCACTTTAATTCTGGCACTTTCCTCGGTTGCGGTAGGGAACTACAATTCTCTAGCGCTCTTCATTGCAATGCCTTCTGTAGCATTTCATAGCAAAACTGAAAGGAAACCCAAAATGTTTAAATTGGAATTTTACTTTGGAAAAGCAGTCCTATAGAAATATTCACACAGTGCCTGGCGCAAGCCCTTATTAAAGTAATACAAACCACCAGATGTAAACTTCTTACAGGCTCAAGTGTGGGATTTGCAGTGTGATTCTTCTTTCTTATATGCACATCTTCCTTCCCAGAAAATGCTGCAAAACCCTCCACAGAACCTGTCACTGGCAGCAGAGATAAGGAATGCTCCAATGCAGAAACATACCCTAAAAAGGGAAAGGCCAATATTGACTTGCAGCAAAGTTTAAGCCCTTTAAACTCAGCCCTGGACAAGAAGAATCAATGTCTTTTTTCAAAAAAGCGCCGCTGCTGTTATATAGCAGACCATTAAACTATGCTAACAGTTGTATATTTTCTATTCAAAACTGTGCTGCTGCGTATATAAACACGGGAAGGTTTTGTAGCTGTATATGTCCAGATTTTTGACATGCGTAGGTGGAGCCGGCGTAGGAAAGCCTATTCAGGAGCTAGGAGCAGCTGTCCTAATGGAATACTATTGACTTTAGTTACAGCAGGGGCTAAATATAGATTGGGCAGCAAAGTACACAGGGCTGCATCTGACAGCCAGGACAGAATGTGCTGCTCGACGGACGGACGGATGGACATTGCTCCTGCGCAGATGCTCCTTTTAGGTTGGGGAGCTCTCCTGGGCTCTTTCGCCTTGTGTTGCTACCTCACAGAATCCTGCCGCCAGCCACCCAGGGCTGTGGATCCGGCCCCGAGGGGAGATGTGGGGCTGGTCTGGACACAGGTCTCCTGTTGGCACGGCTCCCTGATGTCAGTGGTGTTGCGCTGATTTATACCCGGTGAGGGGCTGATCCCGGGAGTTACAGTCAAAGCTGCGAGGAATATTTACATTTTAGATATTTTGCCCCGACCTTCCTCTGTTGCCATCCTCCATCCCTCCGTTCCTCCCTCACTCCTTCCCAGTTACGCTTTCTTATGCGCTATTTAGAATGTGAGATGGGACTCCCCTTCTGACCTTGCACCCTAGCAGAGTTGTGCTTTTGACGGCAAAATCTGCATTTCCAGCAGCATTCTTCAAAAGCCATTTCCCAGCCTGGACCACAAAAAGGTGGTCCACATGTGCCACATCTGTGCCATCAACACGAGGGTCTGTCCCTCTGCTCGACTTCATGGAGAAGGAGCATGGAGAGATGACCTCTGAGATTTTATCTTGATTCTTTGGGGCTGGAAAAGCAAGAAAGGAGCCTGTTCTTTCTCTTACTGTGAATGAGGATGAAGCCTTTCGAGGTAATTGGATTTGAATCTCTTTTTCTTTCCCCTTCCAAGCCTTGACAGCTATTTTTAAACAGGGAGAGCACCGGTGTTGAACGGAATGCGCTCATCCTGACAGGCTCTATGGACGAGCATCGCAGGGTTACAGCACATCTCAGCGCAGAGGCATTAGGGAACTCTGAAGACTTGGCAAGCCACGGGGATGCCGAAGGCAATGCCCAAGGTGCCCAGAAGTTCAGACAGCCTTTTTTTTTTTTTTTTTTCTTCTTGGGAAGGAAAGCCCAAGGCTCTTGTATCATAGGAAGTGACAGTTTTGAAGTGAAGCAGGCTTGACAGCCCAAATGCACCAGATTTGTGATTCTTTGGGAGAAAGGAGTGCACACATCCCCTTGTCGCTATGTGCTCCTGCGGATTTAAATCTCATGTGCACAGACAGAACCTGTGCGGTGTCCCAAATGATTTGTGGATGCACAAACCATTCGGGCCAGACTTCTCATCCTCTATGCTTTCTCCAGAGCACAAGTTACAGAGAATCATCTAGTCATACATACAATGGTTAATACAAACCAATATTTTTTCTGAAAAAACATTTAAAGACTTTGGGGTCATAACGAACTCTCTAGCAACACACAGTAGGAAATGATCCGGGCTCCAGGACTCTATTTGCTTTCTCCTTTATCATCTGTAAGAGGTCTAGAACACTGTACCTTTGCTTTTTCTCTTACCTCTAGTCCTTCCACATTCACTGAGCAAACCCTGGCTGTGTGGAAAAGGACTGCACATATTATTCCATTTGTTAATTTCTAGTTACAGCCCCTTCGCAATGCTCTGAACATTACAGATTGTACATTTTTGATACTTGCTTCTCATTGCTTAGAGAGAAAAAAGTGCACATTCCCCTCCCATTCACTCTTTGGACAATATTTTTTTTGGTTTAGAGTATAAGGAGCGAAACAGAGCAAGTACATTGTCCTCTTAGATTTATAGTCCAGGAGATAGGTCACAACCCTTAGCCACTCTAAAAATGATCTACACTTCAGGGGCCTGGGGGACAAACCTGGAACATATATCCTAGTATGTCTTGAGCCACCCTGGGCTGTGAACGTGGTGCTGGCTTGAGCCACTCATTAAGCAACGGCATCGGACCATGGGGTAGGGAGCATGTGAACAGGAGGGATGTCATCTCTGGGAAGCTGATATCGCGACGATAGCGGGGATCGATGATCCCGAGTCCCGGTGGTGCTGTTGATCCCATCAAGAACATCTGCCCTCTCTATTAATGAGTTTTACAAGAGTAGGGAGACATGTTTGTTTCTGCGTGAGGCTCCTCCAGCAGTGTTACTATCTGTTAATGCGATTTCAGTGCCACGGAGTGGGACTAGGAGCTTCAAATGTGCGAGGTGCTGTGCTGTCCTCCGCTGTGGCCTCAGCAGAGCATTGCTGCCGGCTCCACCGTGAGGGCTGGACCCCCAGCTGAGCCTCGCAAGTGAAGCCGCTTCACTCCTTAACCCAATTTTTTCATATCTGCGCAGTCAGCTGCAGTGAGGCACGCTTTGAACCGCCAAAAGCGGAGTTTGAGCCGTTCGGTTCAGAGGCAAAAATCTACCCTTCCTCCTCCTCCAAGTGCTGAAGTCAGACTCGGGGAAGCCCCGCTGTGACTCTGTAGTCAGACTGGCAGGAGTGAGCGAGCCCTGCGCCATGCCAGGGAGGTCCCTTCGAGTCCTGCGGTCCGTGAGCAAGTCCTCTGAGGCTCGAAATCATCCACCGTGTTGAACACAGGATATCGAGCATCTTCATCTGCTGAAATCATTTAGCCCTTGCAAGCACCAGGCTCCATCAGGACTGACCCTTGCATGCCCCAGCCCAGTATATTGTCGGAGCACCCACAAAACCTCAGGATTTTTTTTCCCTCCTGGAAGCAAGGAAAATACTAGTTAGATAGGGAATTGGAGAAAACCAGAGATGAAAAGTTTGAATTTGTTACTGGATACAGAACGATTTTTTGTTTGCTCTTGTCAGGTGTCCTGAGACGTGAGAAAGTATTACAAAGAGTTCTTTCCTTGCAGAAGTTGTGCTTATCCTGTGATCTGTATATCTTTCCCCATCTCTCTTATGTTGCTCTTATCATCCTGTTATCAAAGGCTTCAAAAGAGACCAGCAGAGCTTGGCTCTCGTATCCCCTTGAAATTCAGTGAAAGGGTTACTTTTGGGTTTCTAGGAATGCCAGAGAGGGTTTAAGGCAGAAATAAACCACTAAGAGTTTCTTTTTTTCTGGTCTTCTAAGGTTTTTTCTGTGTACGTGGAGTGAGATTTTCAGAAGGGCTCAGTATTGTCTGTCACTGTTGATGAATGCAGCGAAGCTTCCGTGTTCCCTGGCAGTGGGAGCAGGCTCATGCAGGACGCTCCTGAATATCCCACTCCCATCTTTCTCCTTCAAAACCTAACCTTTGGGCAAGGTTATCTAATAGAGGCTTCTTTACTTGCATCAACACCCTTCACCACAGCAATGACTGTATATAAACCTCATAGTTACACCCTCCACTATGCCCAACAACACACACACACTCTTTTTTTTTCTTTTCCTCTCTCATATCCATTCTCACTGGCTCCCTCAGCCCCGGGCCATGTGCCCTCTTGGAAATTCAAAAGGAGGGATGGTTTGGCTACAGACCCTACGCTGGAAGACGAGAAACAAGAAAGTGGCTTGATGAGGCTGCTGGTGTCACCAGGATGCTCTTGCAGTTTAGTTCTGTCTAGTCTCCATCGCTTCATCCTCTCTTTGTCTTCCCTTCCCACTAATCCCCTCCTTAGATAACCCCACTGTTAAGCTAGGCTGAACGGGACTGAGATGTTATAACATAATATCTACACTGTTCATCCTACTTACAGACTGCATCTGAGCCCTAACTTGTGCCTGCTTTAGGTATTCAGAGCGCACAGTCTGTAAGATGCCCTGCAAGTTTTTATCGCACCTTGCTGAAAAAGATATTTTATTGACTTTAGGCACCTGTGTGGTAAGCAAAGCATTTGTGAAAATTAAGATATGGTCTTACTGCTGTGTTGTGGGTTGCTCTGCTTTGATTTGCAGATTACATGCTGAAAATCATTCCCTGCCAGTCACAAAACCAGGGCAGCTCACAAGGGCTTTCCCAGCCTTGAGTGCTGCCCATCCTGCTGGAACACAGCTAAAGCTGGAATGAATTGAAGTGTGCCCGTTGTATGGAAATATCTGTGGCCTGTGGACTAATGCAATACTAATTTTGAGATGTTCCAGATGCCCCTTAATGGTTAGGGCACCCTTAATGCTCTGCAGCTGCTGTGTTTTGGAACAGCTCTTGTTGCCAAATTCCTTCATGAATAAAAGTAAGGGTGCTTATCTGATGTACAGGGAGAAACCAAATATTGCAAGTGAAAGTATGAATGTGAAGGTATTGTGAATGACCATCCACTTTTACTTAATGTTTGATTATTATTTTTTCTTTCCTATATGCCTAGTTACTATCTTTCTAAAGCAATCCATGCTCATGTTCCTCCAACACTCAGAATTAAATGAATGTGGCAGACCCCCCACCCCACCAAAGGTCCACAACTGGATGCTCCCACTTTTAAATGTGTGGGCAGCCTTTGTGTCCATTTGCCATCATTTCCACTTTCCATCACGTTTGGCTTGCTCCAGAGAAAAGGTCTGGTGCCAGGATTTCTGCTGGCTGAAACAAGGGTGAAGTTCTGGCTTGATTAAAATCAATGGCAAAGCTCCCAGTGACGAGTAGGAGAGCAGACTGTGATTTGGAGTACTTGGAGGATATACACAAAGCAATCATACATAGCGATATAATTGCGGCCATTCAATGGATGCTAAAGTTAGAGATCAACAAGCTAGCAGCTATAAATAGCAGCGATTTCTGTCGATTCCTAGTTCTGTTATTTTAACCACTATTGAAAATCAATTCCTTTCCTGCCTTTCAGGATAGGTGAAAGCATGTCGCCTTCTCTCCGGTAGTAGAACTTGAGCGTTTTGTTATCTTAGAATAAATATTATCCTCCAAACCGTGCTGTTGTGTTGGCATGCTTAATATTTTCCACACGTACACGCAAAACCTGTTAACATGTTAATGGATTTGTTTGCTTGTCAAGGAAAATTTTGCCCCCTGCAATGACAGCTTCAAACTCACGCTGCAAAAGGGCAGGGCAAGCAGTCGCTCAATGGACAAGCACAACACGCTTCTCCCAGCAATAAAGGCTTCAGACTCGAGTCGGGTGCCTTGCCACTCTGATCCGCAGCGCTGGTTTAATCATGTTAATGCGCTGTCTAATTATGGTAAACACTGCATATTATTCAAATTAAAAATGTATATTGCCATTCACGTAGTCAGACTACAGACGTTTTTACGCATTAGTGTTTTCTAAGCTGAATGCCCTCTGGTAGGCACCGGAGGCTGCGTATCACCCCATTAGCTAAAAAGGGAGGTGGATGATCATATATAGTGGCTGCCCGACTTGGAAAGGGTTTTACTTGGCACGCTGTTGGGAGCAAAATGGTTGCGCTGAAGCAAAGTTGTCCCTGCAAAGTCCTCTGCAATATGCAAATCTAAAATCAGCCCTGCTGCCTTCCTCGTTAATAGGTCAATAGTGACCAGTGTGGTCTTGGTTGTGTGAGTGTACCTGCCTGGGGTCACACCCACCTTGAGAAAAGAGAGATTTCCAGAGTCAACAGCTAAGCAAAGAGCTACAGGTTTGATGACTCAGGCTCTGATCCTTCCCCTTATGGTGTTCACCGATTCTTGCCTTCCTAAAAGTTGTCCTTGCTTGGGGGCATCACCAATGGCAGGCCCCCAGCCAGGAGGTGGGTTTCGTCAGACGCGAGAGGCTGCTGCTGTAAGGGAAAGCAATCCCGCTCCTGGTTACTGTTGCTGGCGGACCTGCAATTATATATCAAGGATGCCTAATTAGACACAGAATTTTCTGAGATGGGCCCAAGCTGGAAAGCGTTTCACTAAATTGAGATCTGTGGTTCCTTTTTGTGTGGGATTGTTGGGATCATATCCTGATATGCTGGATCCAATGACAGTGTCAATAAACTAACTCATGATTTTGAGATCTAGTCAATGACAGGAAAGGAAACGAACACGATATAATAATAATAATACTGCCATATTGCCTCTCTGTGCTATCAGATATCCACTGTAGTTTCTCTTGTGAGAGTAGGATCACATTCAAACTATTCTGTATGACTATATACAGTAAAAAGATTTACTTGGATATTTTAGTGCATGCCACATTTTTATACCACAGTTGTGGGTTACGGAGGAAGCTACTGGGTGGAGTGGAAACATAAGAGCACTTTACAGAACTGCTTAACAAGTGGACAATCCAGAAAAGGCTGGACAATGCAACGTATATCAGTAAACAGATGGATTTTTCTGGCAGATGGGTTTTTTTGTGTTCAGAAATGGGAGTCGTGCATGCACTTGGCTCCACAGTTATGTAATTGGGCCCATAAAAGTCTATCTTTTTCATTGTATTAGGCATTTATGGTTTCCTTTGAGGAGGTTTCTTTATTCTTTTTTTCTTTTTTTTTTTTTTCCTCTGGGATGTAAGGGTAGATGCTTGGACTTGTATACTTAGTGTGCTCTATTATTCTTTTGACTGCCTCCCCATGCTTCATTCACTATGGTTCTAGCTGGAAAATTACAGTGGAAAGGACTTCTATACCTTGGGATTTAATTTTTTTAGGGAACAGAAAGAGTTCCTTGAGACAAATTATATTATGTTTCAACTGTCCCAGGTCATTTGTTTGTCTGTTTTTCTGTTTGATTTGTTTCAGTTTCTGGGAATGGTTCCCAGTCACCATCGCCTTGTAGAGCTGGACTAGTTAGGAGGAGTTGGAGAAAGAAGAATTTTCAGATGTACTAATGAATTTTAATTCGGCAATTATCCTCTACTGGTTTCAAAATGGCTTGGAACTGAGTATTTTGTAAAGGTGATTGTGAGGAAATGGCTTTCTTGAGTTTGTGTGTTGAGGAACGCAGCTAGTAGTCATATGTAGTTGGTGATGCCTCGACTGACTGTAGATACTGGCTTGTGTACAAAGAGCTTCAGGAAAAAGCTCTCTGGGTGGTTTTACATGATCATTTATCATAGATAATCAGAGTCAGAGCAGATAGCTCGCAAGTAGCCTGTTGGCTGCTGTATTTATATCCTGCTTAAATTTCAAAGATACTGAATGTATTGATAAATCAATTATCTGATCAAACTCTACAAATCTATTTCAATAGATTTGGCCACACGTGGTGGAGGTCAAATTTAGGACTGATGGTGGAGAAGAAATTTGGGATTAAATGGCACAAGAAAAGTGCTGGGTAATGCTGTGATCTTCAGACAGGAAGACAACGAAAGTTGCTGCCTAAGCAAATAAATTAAGGAGCTGTGATGAAATCATTTCATGCTGAATACAGCCTTTGTGCAGATCACAGTGAGTAAAGTTGCTGGAGGTGTATACTGAGTGCTTTGCAGGAGGTGTGAGACACAGCATCATAATGGATGTATCATAAAGGGAAAGCAAGGGCATCCATTCATCTGCTCCAGCCCTGGGCTGTATGGGGCTGTTCTCTTTGCCATACTTCCCCAGGGAAAGGGAAAAGGGAAAGCGATCCTGCCATGTGGTTCATGCACCTTGTTGCAGCCCTGCTCCATATATCATTGCATCCAGATCATCAGCACTTGGTAAAGAGCATGAGTTCAGAGACTTTTTTAGCCTGCACCCTTTTGCTCACTGTCTTGACAAGTGGCAACAAACAAGCCACCAAAAAGGAGGCCGGGGGGGATGCCAGCAGGCTGCCCCTCTCCATCACTGGGCCCTTTGGCAGCCTCCATCTCCCATGCTCCCTTCCCCATCCCTCTGCGTCCTCAGTGCTGGACCCATGGTCGAATAGGTGCTGTGTGGCTGGGGTGCTGCTCAAGGGGCTGCACTGGGCTTTGTTCTGCCTGGGGACCTGTGGCCATTGATCAGGGCGGACAATCATGGGTGCCCTGTGCTCCAGGGAGGAGCAGCTGCCTTTTTCTCCAAAGGCCCTGGCTGTGGCTGGGGAGGACAGGCTGTAAATTTAACCCATCTCCTGTAGCAAGAGGCTGGATGCTTAGTCACACTTGAGCGCCTGGTAGAGTGCCAAGGCCCCGTTTGATAATGTAATACTTATTACAACAGATATGGCTAAGAGGTATTCATTACCATGTAAACAGGGCTTGTGGGAGGCAGGTCCCTCCTCTCTCCCCACCTCCACCCCGAGGTATGGGACCAGCTGGCTTAATCCACCCCAGGGACCAGGGGACTGAGGACACCAGTGCTGCGGGAAGCACCTGAACACCAGCAAAAAGCAAACCAAATGTCAAGTGCCATTGGTGTCCATTACATTTCCAAAAAGCTGGGGTGGCTCAGCGGCACTTGCTGGGCCTCCATCCTTGAACTGAGATCCTATGGCCATGGTCCCTCCATCTCCAAGGAGAACGGGCTGGTGGGGTCACTCACTGGGGACTTCAGCTGGCTCCCAGCAGAGGAGACTGTAGATGGCTGCACCCACCTGCAGACTACCTCTGCTTGAGGTTTTTATAATAATACTTAAAATACCCCAAGTCTCAGCTCACAACCAGGATGAGAGGAGACATCGGTAGGAGGGCGCTCACCCTTGACATGGTTGGCTGGACATTTTTGGAAAGCAAAAGAAGTGGGACCAAGCGGGAGATGGGAAGAGGGGCTGCCACCCATGGCAGTTACGCTTTGCCTCTTCCAGGAGACTGTTCAGGATTGTGTCTCAAGTTGGAAGTAAACCCATTAAAATGGAGACACTGAGCAGTGTGGATGGTATGGTGGGTGTGCACATACCTGGGTCTATGAGTCTGAAAACTAGGGTGAAAAATACACCTGTAAAGATGAACCTGAAACGTGCTCCAACAGGGGACACAAGGAATGCAAGTGAGACCACACGTCCTGCTTTGGCCCTGATCCAGAGCCAAACGCTGCATCTAAACCCCTCACTCTTCACGAGTATGGAGTTGGATAAAAAAAAAAACAGAAATGTGAGCTTTGTGGCTATGAAAACTGGTAGCATCTTGCAGTGCTTGAGTAAGGGGAGAAGGACCATAGCCTTGGAGACAGGAGGCAGGCGGGGGTGTCTGTGCAGCCTTGCTCTGGGTGGGTTTCTGGAGGACCCACTGCTTCCCCACTTCCTTGGGGTCCTTGGCAGAGAAAACTTTCTCTGTCTTCTTATTATTTCATCTTTTGGGGGGTGTATGTCATTTGGTTTGGTTTGGTTTGGTTTCTAGAGTTGGTGTCCTCACTGGTGTTTGATTATTTTGTCTATTTAACCAGGCTGGTTGGTACTGCAGCCTCCAAGAGTTTCTTCAACACACTTCATAATCAAATAATTTCCCTTGGTCTGGTTATTGCTGCCAGGTAGTGCAGGAAAAAAAGAAACTGAAAAAAAAGAAAATCAGGAAAAAAATCACTAGTACGGGGGGGGGGTTGGGGGGGTGGAAACAGCAAATTCGGTGTAGAGCATTAAGAAATGGTAAGAAAACCAGTGACCAAAGAGCAGCCAGGCACGTGGGGCAAGGACAAACAAGTCTGGCAAAGACAATGGGCTTGGACAAGGGGTTGGGAGAGCCCCGGGGTGCACTTTCCATCTGGATGCATCATTTGCATCCATCCCTGCCTGCATCCCTGTGATGCAGGCAGGAGTGAGGCCCCCTGCAGCTGCACCCACAAAGCACCCTGCCAGCACCCTGCAAGGGCTGGAGGGCTCTACGGGCACCCTAGGGCAGGAGCTGGAGAGGGATAAGCACCCCATTGCCTTCTCCTCTGACCCACTCACCTCATCTGAGGCTTTGCTTTTGGCACAGGCACCGCTCACGGGCAGCCGCCCATGTCTGATGCCTGCACAGAGAGCAAAGACTCTCGGTTTCGGAAAGCCCATCCAGACGATGCCTCGGTCTCTGGGAATAATAGATGGTGTTTTTACAACCTCTCGGAGGCCTGTTCCTGGGTAAATGGTGAAAGGCAATACCTCAGGACCACTGGGTTACAGGAGGTTGTAAAATTGCTCCTCCCCATATATATATTTTTGACAATGCTTTCACTGAGGAGTGTTTCCTCTTTTTTTTTTTTTTAATTTTATTGCTGTGGCAATCAGTCTGTCTTTTTTTTTTTCTTCTTCCCCCTCCTTTCCTCCCCTTTTCACTTTGACCTATCAAACTGTAAGTCTTATTTTGAGCTGATGGGGAGGCGTTAAATGAGTGGCTGGGCCACCAATTTAAGGGAATTGATGATCTTTGGAGCTTACACTCTCACGGGTCAAATGATAATGTTGCCCTTCAGGTTAAATTCATACACTACATAGGGAAAACTAGGAGCTTTCACCGAACTCAGGGCCAGTGGGACGTAGACCAACTTGGGTCAAGAGCAATCATTTAAAAGCTGGTTTTGAAAAGGACAATGCAGGGATGCATAATCTTTCATTTTTCTCTTTTTGTCACATTTTTTCCCCTCTAAATTTCTGTGCTGTCCTTCAGGCAGACATTTTCTGTTTGTCTTCTGTAAACTTTTAAATAACAATCATGGTCCTAAAGTAGATATAGGTAAAGATAGACGTAGAGATAGATACAGATATGGAGATAGAGAGAGAGAGAGGATAAATAGGTGTATGTATAAGTATAGTTATATATCGATATGATTATAGATATAGATATATACAGATATGATTATATATATAGATAAAATACAGATATAGCTATAGATTCTTATATCCATTTTAGTGTGTCCCATACCATGGATACAACCAGAAGCCAAAGGCATGAGGTTCGTGGGGCTTGGAGTCTGATTTGTTGGCACACCAGAGCAAGGCCTACAGATGATGCTATGCTACTAATTATTAATACGATTTTCTGCCTTCCATGTTTGTTATAGTCTCCTTTCTACTCCTTTCTCCTTCATGTTCTCCTTATGTCAGCCCCTCCAAGCCACCACTATCTTGCCTTCCTTTTGCTTCATAGTTCTGCTGCTACATACCAATGGCCAATTACATTTTGTTCAAAACCAAGTATCTCAAGCTATTCAATAAATGGGAACAAATTACTGTCTCCCCCCCCCTCCTTTTTTTTTTTCATCCTGTATTGCATTCTCTGTGGAATCATAAACAAATCATTGGTAATGGGCATTTATTCCCCCCTGCACCCATGACAAATGAGATTGACATTATGGGTCCTTAGCTGCTAGTGGTTACAAAATGGTTTAAAACCTATTGGGTCTATTCAGAGCAAAGCCTGCAGTTGTTTTTAGGGTCATAGATTTTGATAAATCCATCCTATTTTTTTTTTTTTCCTGGGGGAGATTCCAATGATTCCACAGATAAAAAAACATCAGAATTTTTGGCTCAAAGATACAAAGAAGAATTGTCTGTAGCATGAATATGAGGAGAGTAAGGAGAACTGACCCCAGTGTGTTTACAGTCACTTCCTCACCTTCATCCACCAGTGGCTCAGAGGAACACTTACATATACACCATTTGTAAAGCCTCATACCCAAGTTTGCTCTTGGGAGACAGAAGCAAGAAAGCTGCATCCTCACAGAACAGCACCTAAATTAATTACAGGAGTGATGCCCCTTAGCTCAGGCACAAGTAGATGCTAATGCAGCCATATACAACTTTCAAAACCCTGGTGATCATCCCCCAGTCCACTGGCTACTGGCTCAAGGAAGTTCCTCCTGCCATGGATGTGCAGAGCAGAGCAACACCAATGGGATTTTGGGTGACCCTTACAGTCCTCCTAATAGGACAGGGATGCGGTGCACAGGGAAGATGGCATTAGTTGGAGGTAAGGGGCTGGTCTCCAGTCCAGTAGTACTTTGGCTGAATTTGCATCTGAATCTAAGTCAAAGATGGGGACTTATCTGCATGCTCGACTAAACAGAAAGTGGACATCTCTCTCATTGCAGTGTATAAGACTCAGTTCTTGTCTCTCTCATCCAAGAAAATATTGAATTGGTTGGGCTTTATTGCAGGGGTAGGCTTGGTCCCTGAGATGGTGCCTGTCTGCAGGAGAGCAAGAGTACTTTGACAGATACTTAAATAGACAGTGTTAAAGTAAAAAAAAAAAAAAAAGACATCTGTGGAAACTATAAACCCATACTGCTTCCAGATATGTGGCTTGAAATCATTTGTAGTGGCCTCACATTCAAGAGCAACGAGAATTCTGGAAAGAAGACACTAGATAAGCATTGCTACCACCGACAGAGCCGGGAGGTTTTCCCTCCTCTCAACCCAAAGTGTAGGGCTGCCATTTAGCAGTCCCCTGTTCAGGGCCCAGCAGGGATGAATTCCTCACCTTGGATCCCCTGGGAACTCAAATCCCTGCAGCTGAGCCCACCGAGGAATTGCTTGAATGGGGATGAGCAACTGCCAGCTCTGGGCCACATTTCTAGGATAGAAAGCTGCCTCTGCCTGCTGGCAACACTCACCAGGAAGGCTTCATCGGGTGGTGAGGCAGCAAAGGGTTGCATCTCACTTTCCTTACCTAGTATTTTGCAGTATTTAAACTGGAAAAGCCATATTATAGATGCAACGGTAGGTGCGGCAAAAAAAGTGAAATTAATTGGCAGCTGAGACCACCCAATGTTTTGAGGCGGGACATAAGCGATTCTGTGTTGAGGAGATTTTGGGGAGCTTCATGATAATTTCTTCACCTCAGGCTCCTGAGTGATCTTTGGGGAGCTCAGAAATCAAGAGCTTACTATTTTCTCTGAAAACAATTGAGTTTGCCAGTCTTTACATGATCAGGCTTCAGATACCAATGAATTATTTGTGAAGGTCATGTCGGATTTGTGGGACAACATTAGCACTTGCCTCCAAGGGAAGCAAGCCTTCTGTCGGGAAATTTCTTTGAAAAATGGATTATTATTGCTATTATTTTCACAGGATATGTCATTCAGTGATGCTGGGTGAGTGCTGGGTTCGTAGGCTGGATGTTTGTGTTGGATATTTCACCTCTGGTAATTACTGGCTTTGTGTTAGGAGACCTTCAGTGTGGACACATCTGACAAGGAAATGCATTTGAGATCTCCCAATAGCACTTTATAGTTGTTTCAAATAAATAAATGAGGACTTATCTTCCACGGATCCTGATGAGGTAGTCAGCAGCTTGCTGCAGATAGATAGTTTGCTACCTACACAGAAACGTCAAATATTCGTCAGGCCCAGGAGAGGGACATCACATACTGCAAGGCCAATGAGAGTTTAACGAGCTAACAAGGAATAAATATTCAACACAGAGTTTTCCCAGGTGTTATTGACATGATGGTCTTTTGCTTTGATTTAAAAAAAAAGAGAAAAAAAATCAGCTTGCTGATTATTATGTTTTGTTTTCACCTTATTAAGGTTTAAATGTAACTTCTTTTAAATGCCAGTGACTTGTTTATTTTACTTTGAATTATCATGTCACAGAAACCTACCTTTCATTTTCAGGCAGAGCCTCAAAACCCAGTATCTTGATTAATAAAATATGAAGAGTTTATGCTATCTGTTTCTCCTGGTTTGAAATAGCAATTTTTCTGTTACTCAGAAGACAGGTAGCATTGCTAAGAAAAATACATTTTTTTTTTCTCTCTCTTTGCTAACATGCTAGACTGGGGAATGAGATATGTGGACAGAAATCTCAGCTCTCCAGAGACTTTCTGGGTGGCGTTGGTTGGATTAAAATTACATAACTTTGCATATCCTAAAGTCACGTCATGTCTGAGATAGTCACTCGAGTTCTTTCTTAGAAAACTCTCTGGAGATGCTGGCTTGTTGGCTGTAGATGGAGTCTGGAATCAGTAGACACTTGGATGTCTAAGTTAGATAAAATGAACCCTTCTTTTCATAATTTGGTCCTTCTCCAGACTCCCTCTGTTAAATGGGGGTAACAATCTTTCCTTTTTACCCATCTTTCTGGAACCTCCTCAGGGCTCCTCCATCTCAGCACATGCTGCCCAGTGCAATAATGCTCTGATCCCAGTACAGGCCATGAGGTCTCACTTGCATTTCAGATGATAATAGTAATGATGATCAAGTTCAAAGTCACTACTTTAATGGGAGTTTGTTACATGTAGTACATGTGTATCGTACAAATACTAAACATGTACTATATACAATGCTAAAATAACAGAACCTGAAGATCAGTTTTAATGAGTTTCATGCTGAAACCCAAATTATAAAGTGAATGTGAAAATCAAATCAGAATCTAGACATTAGCACAGCATCCTGCGGATACTTTGAGAACTATGAAAATAGGATGTGTATATATACACCTGTATATATACATATGAACATAATGCACTATGACATGACACAGAATTAGATATGTTTTTTGATTCTGAAGTGTAAGGTGCTAGGACTCATGTCGTCTAGCCTCTTTCCACTGTTGGAATGACAAATATAGTTTTATTTATTTTTAAATGGAGGCCAAGATTTTCAAGTAAATGAATGGCTCCAGAAGGTGTGAATTTAAGACAACAAACTCATTCATCATGATGGCATCACGAGAAGCTAGAAGTTCTGCACAAACCTATCCTTTGAGCCCCAAAATGCAAAACAACAGAACAAAGCTTTCCACTCACTTTTTCATGGCAAACCGAGAATCGGGGGCATGAAGAGGAGTTGCTTTTAATTTGTTTGTTTGCTTTGGACCTGTCCTAATCACAGGCTTTTCCAAGCTGCTCCCTTTCCCTCCCCCCGCAAAACTTTCCAGACTCCCTTGTGCTTCTCTGCTCTTTCCTTTTATTTATTTAATTTGTGAAAAGAACCAAAGGGGGTCCCCAACGTCCCTAGGAGAGCTGGTTTCCCTACAGGGCTGCAGATGCTGGGCAGAAAGGACTCAAACAGGCAGCGGTGAGGCAAGGCGAGCGTTATCAATCATTCAGCATCTTAAAAGAGAAGAAGGAGCAAGAAAAAGAGGAGAGTGAAGGCGGGGAGGAGAGTGGGGGGGAAAGAGCCTGGGCTGAATTGGAGGAATTTCCTCCCCCCGGTTGCTGAAGGGAGGTTTTTTGGACATCTGCCCAGACACATGCCGAGTTAAAGAAGCGGGATAAATTCTGGAAGAATGAATGGAGGGAGAGGAGGGGTCGGGAGGACAGAGGGGAGCGCAGGCTACGGGGGGCAATGGCAGCTACAGGGACAAAGGAGGTCTGTGGGGGGAGACTGCAATGGCAGTTTGTGTGTGTGTGTGTGTCTGTGTGTGTCTTTTTTTTTTCTTCTTTTTCCTGCTGGATATTTCAAACATTCGTTCCTTGTAGGGCATTACCATATAGCAGTGAGTCCTCTCTGTTGGACAGTGAGAGGCAGCTTGTTGTCTCTTGAATCTTCTTCTGTATTGCCTGGAAGAGACAGGTACACGAGCGAATTGAAGTTATAACCAGGCAGACTGCATCAGGGCTGGTAAACACATTTTAAACAGTGAGGGCAATACAATTGTTTGAGCAAAACTCACCGTAGGCTTTTTCCATCTCCTAATGTCTCCAGGCAAGGTTGCGTGACCTTCTGAAAGATTCATCGAGCCAGGCAATTTCTGAGCGTGATTCAGAGTGTAGATGGGCAAAATTGTGTGGTCAGCTTGGATAACCCAGACGAAAGGTCAGATAAATTGTTCTCTCTGCGGCAGACCTGGGATGTGCGGGTCGTGCTCTGGACAGCTTGTTCCCATGCCTTCTCAATCCCCGTGGTTTCAGGATGTTGCTCCCTTGGCTCTCTCTGTTTAACTAGTCATCCAAAAGATTTCCAGCCTTGCTGGAGAATAGATGTGGGTTAGGACCCACTCAGATGACAAGGCAGCCAGCAAAACTGGGCTGATAGCAATCCCTGTCCAGAAGAGCCAGCTGGACATGGATGGTAGCAGTAACTCCTTCCTCATATCTGATTGAGCCAAAAAAGTTTGTCTGTTCATCCTCTCAGGCCTCTGATGGCCTTAAGAGCTATGAATCTGTGAATTACTCTGAATTTGCTAAAGGGTCTGCGCAGTATCTTGTGTATCCCAGGTAGATAGCCACAAGGTATTTCTGTGAATGTCCTTCCAAAGTCAACAGTTATGAGCCAGGTTTCTTGAACCCCACCTGAAAGAGAATCTCATCTTGTGCTCTTGAAGCAGCTTCTTGCAGCCTTTCTACGGCTGCATCTTGCTTTGGTTATGCCACTGTTTTCTTGTGTTCCTTTGATAAATTTCTGAATTTTTTGAAACTTTAAGACTTCCCTATTGTACATATCTAGTGTGACCAAATCTTACCCAGAGCTTGAATTGGTAGGGCCAAATAAAGTACCGCGGGGTAAAACCCGTGTCAGCTCAGAGCCTGCACCCATAAGGCTGGAGTTTTCAGCTGCTGCTGAAAAACTTGCTACTCATGTGAGAAAAGATTTGAGCAAGCTCACTTTGCCAACATAGCACATAACTACGCAACAGCAGATGGGACCTTCCAACGTGAAGAGTTGAGATTTACTAAATGGCTCTGGGGAGCTCACCTGGGTTATGCTGATTTTTCAGTACAGAAGAAAGTCTAAGCAAATTGTCTCTACCATCACACTACTGTCACACAATAGCAATGGCATTCACTCACGCCAGTGCAATACATAGATTTCTTAAATGATAAGTCTTCAGTAAATGCACTGACTAATTTACTCACTGAAAGTCCGGATTACCTGGAAGCTGATTTTGGCCAGATCCCAAACTGAAGTTTGATCTGCTGTGATATATTTTATCACTTTTATGTTCATCATGTTGTCTGCTCTCTTTTGGCCCATAAAAATGCTCCAGTCGTCTGCTTGCCTGCCAGTTTCATGTTGTCTTTTCCAGTGACTACTAGAAGGCTGTTTAAGGTAGAAATTTTCTCCTTTTGAGATTTTAGTAAGTAGAAGACTCAAGAGTATGCTTGATATGTTTGTCATCATTGTCCTTGTCACCCGCTTACTGTAACTAAAATTATTTCTGTTTCTACACATTGTAGTTAAATTGACCTGATGGAAGTAGAGAGTGTCCTTCTTCCCACCTCAAGAAACAAATTAACAGAAAGGTATCCCCAGAGCAGTTTAAAATATAACATTTTGATCAGTCACATAGAACAAACATTAGTTTAGAGGAGCTAAGCTTAGAACAGAACAGAACAGAACAGAACAGAATAGAATAGAATAGATTAATTTCATTTGGAAGGGACCTACAACAATCATGTAGTCCAACTGCCTGACCATTTCAGGGCTGACCAAAAGTTAAAGCACGTTGTTAAGTGCATTGTCCAAATGCCTCTTAAACACTCACAGGCTTGGGACATCCACCACCTCTCTAGGAAGCCTGTTCCAGTGTTTGACCACCCTCTTGGCAAAGAAATGCTTCCTAATGTCCAGTCTAAACCTCCCCTGGCACAGCTTTGAACCATTCCCACGTGTCCTATGACTGGATACCAGGGAGAAGAGATCAGCTCTTCCTTCTCCACGTCCCCTCCTCAGGAAGCTGTGGAGAGCAATGAGGTCGCCCCTCAGCCACCTTTTCTTCAAACTAGACAAACCCAAAATCCTTAGCTGCTCCTCATAGGACATGCCTTCCAATCCTTTCACCAGCTTTGTTGCCCTCCTCTGGACACATGCAAGGACCTTCACATCCTTTTTAAATTTTGGGGCCCACAGCTGCACACAGTATTCAAGGTGAGGCTGCACCAACGCTGAATGCAGCGGGATAATCACCTCTTTTGACCGGCTGGTCATGCTGTGTTTGAGGCAAAAGGAAACATGAACAAACAGGGTTCACATCTGGAATAATCATTATCATCATTTTGTATTGGGTTGTAGCGGATTAAAAAGAAGTAGTGGAAGGCAATACTTAATTTTGACTGCACTTAGCTTATGCTGAAGTTTGCACAGGTGTATTAATTCAGTTGTTTCCTTTATCTTTGGTGTAATAACCCTTGCTTAGTAACAAAAGGTCCAATGAGGCATTCAAATTAGTTCATGTTTTGCACAACTGAAATGCAGTTGAGCTGCAAAATACAAAATCTGAACTTAAAAAAAGTCCCCAGCTGTGGTGCTGTTGGGAATTTTGGGGATCCAGATAAGCTGGATATTGGCCAGATGTCAATAGGTAATGTTTAAAAAGGCCAAAAACGCTGTCTAAGCTTTTAAATGTTGTAAACTGGAAAAAGTTGTAGGAAAAGCTTCTTCTGCTCCCAGGAAACAAGGACAGTTAAGGCTAATCTAGTCCAAGGGCTGGACTGGAAAATTTGAGAGAAGTGTGAGTCAAAGAAATAGATAAAACACTTA
This sequence comes from Pelecanus crispus, assembly GCF_030463565.1. Taxonomy (NCBI): domain Eukaryota; kingdom Metazoa; phylum Chordata; class Aves; order Pelecaniformes; family Pelecanidae; genus Pelecanus; species Pelecanus crispus. Next base: position 5,757,005 of record NC_134676.1, on the reverse strand, counting down.
AGTGAAGCCTTTGCATGAAAGCTGGGACTTAAGAAGGTTCCAACTTGTACTGTTCCTCCAAGGCAAATCAGTCCCCTGTTTCTCACAGCCATTGCAGGGGAGATTTTAGGAGCATTGGCTTCACTTTCATAAAGGTTATGAAGACTGTTCCATCAGATTCTGCAAGTTTTATTATTTTCATAGGTAAAATCAGGTTGGTGAGGGACAATTTGTATTTGAACGTGGAAACTTGCACATTGAGTTTATTAATTGAGCATTCCTCCTTGGTGTTGTGCTTGCCTGTCTGTGTAGGGGTAGGACTCCAAGTCTGGTTCCTCCTGCTGTCACACTCCCAATGAGCAGGATTTTAAAATCTGGGTTTGCTTCTGTTTTGAATGGACATGAGAAAAGGCTTGCTCCCTCACTGTTGGAGCTGTTCAATTTGAAAGTTGGGAAGCACCTTGTGGCTTGCACGGTGGTGCTGTACCACCTGCTGCAGACCTGGGAGAAGATTTCAGCCTCCAGGTTTTCTGGCTCTTTCATGCTTGGCTGTATATTCACTTCAATATTATAGATAAACATAAGTGGGAAAATATAGGAGAGCATTCAGAAAAAGCAGCTTAGCTTTAAAAAAATCACTTATATTAGACATTTGATGTCAAAGTTTTAATGCACCTAGGACATACAGTGTTTTTCACAGGTAACAATTGGAGGGCTGGTCTGTATAGACCAGTACACACTTTGTGCCAGGACAACACTCCATGTTTTATCAACTTAATATAACAATAGTCACATAATATCTAGATTACACACAGTTCTGTGAATTAGGATGCTTTTAAAGATAACTTCTTCCCATTCTCACATAACTGCACTCTAGAAGCATTTCTACCTTAGTATAATTCTATGTATGTAGTAAAAGTAGTGCAACTTCAGCATGGTGAGTAATCCTTATCTATACAAGTTTAAAGCAAAGATGGTTGATTGTTGTCCCAAGGCTACATTAGGTTGCACCGTGTGTTGTTTATCTGGTGCCAAAGAATTCCGTGTGGTCAGTGAGTCAATCCACCAAGTATATTGGGGGGGGTGTGTGTAAGGGAGTATAGATACAGATTGCATCTGCCTAAGGTTTACTAATTCATTATAGCTCTATGCATGCCCATCTGGGAATAAGAGTGGCCCCTAACATAGAAAAGTTGGTCACTCCTTCAGACCATTGACCCAATGTACCTTCTCTGTCCAGAGAGGTGGAAGAATACTAGTCCTTGAGTAGAGGTATTCCAAACCAGAATGGTACTATAATCATAAATGAGGGTGTACATTCATTGTTCCTTCATGTTTTCATATGGGCTGGTTTTGTCTCACAAAGTCAGTATCCAGCTCTACCTAAATAAATACATCCTACATTATGGCCCACTCCTGGAATGGATCAAATCATATACGCATCCCTGCTGGCTCTTTTTCTGATGATGGTTGACTCAATGACTGAGCCCCAGTGCCATGTTTACTAGCTACTACTGATATTTAGCTTATATCTAAGTATTCAGCGTAAAGATCAAGCTGGCTTCTTTAACCAGCCGGGAGGTTGACCTGCCTGCCCATGGGTTGGGGTTGACAGTGCCCTTTGTCGAGCTCCAATTACAGCAGTGCTGGCAAAGCCACCATTGTGTTTGGCACTTGTTGGTTTCTGATTTGCTCCGTAGTGCTGTACACTGAAATGAAAAACATCTGGTCGACTCACACGCTCTGTTTAGACTGGTTACAGAAATGCATGATATTATGCAACCCAGACCTGCGATCCTGTTTCTCCCTCTTCTGAAGAATTTCATATTTTGCTTTTAATCACATCAGACAGACGGCTGGACGGCTTCCAGGTGCCGTTTCTCAGATGACGAGCCTTGTTGCTTGACCCATCAGCACAGGTCAGCCTGCCACAACCTCATTGTTTTGCAAGAACGCCTTGTGTCGTTTCTGCTTCCCTACCCGTGAAGCCAAGCAGTGCTAGCTCGTGCCAAGAGACCAGCTGTGGAAGCTGGTGAAGTTCTTCCTGGAGCACAATGAGCTGGTTCAGGCAGTGTGTTTAGCTCGCTTCCTCCTTGGGCTTTTCCCATCCGACAGTGCCGGCTTTCCAGCAGGCAGGGCAGAGCTGATAACCCTCATCCCCCAGCTCCAGGCAAGTCTGCCTGTCCCCTAACACTTGGAGGAGATGATCGACCTGGGGGAAGCAGTACGATGCATTGTGGCAGAAGTTTAGCACAGGGCTTCTGATGGCTTTGCTCCTATCATCCTCTTTGGTTTGCTTTTGGTAAATCGCTCGAATGTGCGTTTTTCCAGGCTGTCTTTTCAGCTCCAAAGTAAGCAGGTTTTCTGAGCGGAGTGATTGTGAAAAGCTCAACAACGGAAAATGGCAGCGCTGCCCACTGGCTTTCCACCAGGCTCACGGCAGTTGAAAATCAAGTTTAGTAGCTCAAGCTCTGCAAGTTCAGCTTTTAATTAAAATACATAATTTAATGTTAGAGACCTCATTCTCCGAGAAGGGTACCATTATAAATGCCCATATCCGACCTGGATTGCTGAAATTGGCATATTGCCTCCATTGCATTAGAGATAGCAAACCCAAACTGACTTATCATTGTAACTGTTTGCCAAGCAGACAGAGGCACTGTCTTCATCCCAGATATAAAAAAATGAACTAACACTCATTGGAGTTGACTTATTTTATATGTAAACTGATGCAGCAGCATAGCATGACCGTAGGAAGAGATGTTGAATGCAAGCCTCCACACTGTCACATCAAATCATGCAATGCTGCCGTAAAGAGCCGGGTGGGGACAGTGCTCAATGGGCTGTCCTAAACTCCATCTCTGGAGGCTCCCCAAATTACTGCCAATGTCTAGGGATTAGATGGTATCTGATTAGAATTCTTCCTTCTTTATGAATGTGTGTGTTTCTATGTTTATGCACGTATAAACAGCACTTAATATATAGAAGAGATGTTAATGAAAAAAAATAATTAGTGCCTGTTATCTCAGGTATCTGCTGGTTTTTTCCACTGCCCAGTTCATGCCTCCTTTATAAGGATTTCCTCTTTATCCTGTGGTAAACTTTGCTATAATTCTGGGCTTCACCAGCTGAGATGGAGGAATGGCTCCTTTAATTTGCTTGGAAGTGGTCCAGTCTTTGGAGTCTGGATAGCTCTGGTTCATATCTTAATAATTTTCATGCCTTCACATGAATTTTTAAAATGGGAAATACCCTGGTGAGCCCCTGGATCTTTCTCTCTTGGCTGGCAGCTTCCCTGCTCCATTGAGGCAGCCAAGGAACCTCATACTCCAAGCCATGAGGACCTCCTCTTCCACTCGGGAGAGGAGCCTGGGGTTTAGCTCAGAGGTGCACGCACGTATGTGCGTGCACACGCACAGGCACACACCGCTTGATTCACTATTTCTCTCGTCCCCCTTTCACCTATTAGTGTCCTTTGAAGGATCAGGTTACCTTGCCAGTGGAAATATATGAGCTCGCTGTGTGATATAGCATAACTGCAACAGCAGATCATATAATTTTCCCCCGAAGGCTTGTTGCAGACTATGTCGAGTCATTTGTATTTATGACAGCTTGGGGGTGATTTAGTGCGACCTCACTTTGATAAAAGCCATTTAGAGCTCATAAATATGGGTGACACACTGCCTTCTCGGCTGGGATTTTAAACGGAGAGCTGCATTTGCATTCCCATTGAGCTTTTATTGTTTGGGGGGGTAAGAAAGGGAAGGAGGAAGAGAAAACAGGAAATGGAAGGAGTGTGCAAAATGCAAAAGGGCCCTTGAGAAACGAAGGATGCTGCTGTGCTTAGAGCATCTCAAGCTCTAAGCACCCGTGATCCCACCTCCTCTCCGCATCTCCTCCTGGGCACGGGGCGAGGTGAAGCTCCGCTCGCCCCAAGCGGGTCAGCCGGTGGGAGAAGCGGATCCTCCAGATCGGGGAGAACGTGAATTTAGCACTTAGTTTCCACACTAATAATAAAAAAGACTTCCATATGCCTGCAGGTTTTCTTTTAGCTTGAGTCTTACTGTTGTGTGCTGCATTTTTTACTTAATTTCAAGGAGACATTTCCTGAGTATATTTATATTCTGTAACTAGATTTATAAGGAGGTAGACAATTTATTGCCAACAATAAAAGATACTTAAGCCCAGCATAGAGTTGTCAGATTTTATGCACTAGGCTTAAACTGATCATTGATGGAAGCAAGTAGGAAGATTGTTCTCGGAAAAGTATAATTTTTTCATAATTTGTAATGCCCAAAGGAACCTAAGCATCACAACCCATTGAATTTCACACAGAGATTAATATCTTTATTTTATAAATGAGGATTCAAACCATGAAGTGTTTCTCATCTTTGTAGTCACTAACGGAGGCAGGACCTGAGCCTGGGTAGGTGTCTTGACCATCAGGTCGCCAATCAATCCACCCCCTGCAGCCTTGACTTCCCATGTTCTCTCATTTTCCTTTCTCTTACACAACTAGTGTGGGTTAATAGGAATGACTGGAAACTCTTCTTGATGGCTGGGAAACTTATCTAACACATTCATGTCTTTAATGTCATAATTATTTATTGTAGGGAGGTGAGGACCAGGACACTTAGTTTTGTGTGTAAAGCTATCCTGCTCATGGACTTGATGTTCAGGGCTGTGGGATACCAAATAAAACTAACCAAACAGAGACTTTTTAACAGCATCTGCCTATAGCATTAATATAAGTCTTTTTCAGAGTTTTACATGAGTAAAAGCTTTAGATTGTGATTTAAAAACTTGAACAACATCACTTGTAAAAGTTACGTCTGAAATCTGTACGGCAAACACATTTTAGCATATACGTGTACATTTGAAATACAGCAAAAAGACTTAAGCTGATCAGTTTTTAAGCCCTTTTTTAGCTTTTTGGAACATTCTTTCTAAATCATAGTGATTTTATTGAACATTATTATTAATTTTTGAGATCTAACAAGATACAGCTATCACAAAGGCAAAATAAGTCTTGCCTGCCCTTCAATTCCTTTCTACAGTGCGGTATATCGTTAGAATGCTGTACCCAATTATTTAATTTTATAACTAAACTAATCAGTTAACCAGTTTCCCATTATTATTGTTCTTTGTGTTGGGTAGTGTCTGTATGTTGTGCTGTCGGTTAAGTTTGATGTTTGCAGTGGCAAACCCCATGATTTCCTTAAGCTATTTTATTACTAAAAATCGTTCATGTCGCAACCTGATTGGGATTTATATACGTTAAAGAGTTTTCAGAACAGCATTGTGCACGGCGGTGGACCAGCACTACCCAGGCATGGATTCAGAGAGGGGCTTGAATACAGAGAAAGGCTCTGAAGCTGCAGCCCGGGTCTTCTGCATTAGCCTCAGCTGGTTCATGCACACCACGTGGCACTGCCGCGCGGCTGTCCCCCTCTGCGTTTGCATCGGGGCTCCCACCTAATACCTAGGCAACCGAATCTAGAGGAATTAAAAGGCAGTGTGCTTTTCATTAAGCAAATGAAAAGAAAATCACAGTCCCTGCCCCGAAGATTGTACACTGTAATCAATGGCAGCATTAATGGGAAACTTCACTGCACTCTGAGGAACAGTAAAACATGCATGATGGGGCCCCGAAGACGAGACAACCAGTAAACTACTTACTCTGCTTCGGCTTCATTAGCCATTAGAGCAGGATAATGGCACTTACCTTACCCCACCAGAGATTAGTTAGTCGTCGCTAGCACAAAGTTATGGAGGAAAAAAAGAAAAAAAAAAAAACAAACCCTAAACATCCCTCCAGTTCTTGCCTTAGTGAGGTTGGTGGCAGGTGAGGATGGGATCCGGGTCGTGCTGTGTGGCTCTGGTCACCATCCTGGTTCTGGAGTACAGGGATGCTTGTGCGTGGGCTCTTGGCTCGTGGAAGGGCAGCAATGTTGGGTGCACGCAAGCCCTGGGCTGTTCCAGCACACACTTCCCAGCACGAGGGGAAGAAAAGAATTAATTTGCCAGCCTGTTCTTTCACGTTTGGGGTTCAAGCGTGGTTTAGCTCCCAAACAAGCATGTTCGGAGATTGCCATCGGCTTCCCTGCAGACATTTAGCTGCTCTGCTAAAAGCCCTGCATGGCTGAAACCTTGCTCGGCAATCTGCGCTGCAGGACTTACTTGTCCGAGACTGACAAAACAGAGGCACGGAGCAGAATTGACACTGCCGTGCGGGGAGGCTTGTGCAACACCTGTCCACACCGAGCCTGGCGCAAGCCGGTGCCATTTGTCTTTATAAGCATTTTTATTAAAAGTAGGTCCTACAGCAAACAGAGTTTGCCGTGTGGCTTTTTTCATTAAATGGGCTGATTTGGTCTCTGCTGACTCAAAAAGCCAATCAACAAGACCTCTGAATCTTTGATCCATTTTTCTACTTAGTTGTTCTCTAAAGGCTCAATTTCCTCTCCTGTCATGCTTTAGAGCAGGGGAAAATACACAGCCTAGTCCCCAAGTTATAATACAATTATTTGGTGCAAGGGAATTTTTTTTTTTTTTTCACTTGAATAAATTAGTTGTTAATTAAAGCTTTTTGATGTAGTGCGAAAGGAGTTATATTTGATACCAACAGCTGTATGCTGTTTGATTTATAGTCCTTTGGGGTGTTGTTGGTTACAGCGATCCATTTCTCCCCCTTCCCCCACGAAACACACACACACTCTCTTCAAAGACCAATAAACTGGTACTGTTTTCAATTAGAAGGAGAATATTTTTGCTGCTGTTGTTCTTTTCACTTTTCTATACATTGCTTGAAAACAGAAGAGCAGCATTTCACCACCTTGGCCATTTCCCCCAGGGTAAAGTCTTGTACCAGTGGCAGCGAAGACATTTGTGACACCGCCAGGGTAAAGGCTCCGCTTCGGGCTGATGGGTTGATCCTGGACGTGGTTCCCTAGCTTAGCGTGTTGCTTCTGCAAGTAATAGGCATTGGCAGAGGATTTCCTCCGGTTTCTACCTTAAGCAGGTTAAATTGCCACTGTGGGAACTGAGCCAAACTTCTAGGTAATGCATAAGTTGTTTGAAAGCAGTGAGATGCATTTCGCTGTAGTCTTCAATCTGGGCAGAATTAGGTACCTGGGCAAGTTTGAGGGCCTTGGGTTTGATTTCTAGCTGGGAAATTGGAGAATACAATGGAAAATGGTGGCAGAGGGGGCTGGATTATGTACAATTCCTTTTCTTCTAATCGTCTCCGAAGAGTAGATCAAATTTGATGTACAATTGGTGCTTTTACTTAATTGATTGATTTGCCTATCTCTAATTTCTCAGAAATTACTCTACTCTCACCTGCTTAGCTATGACTCTTTCTCACCATGCCAGGGACTATGTACCGGGGGTATTTCCAGGAGGACGTGGCATCCCAAAGGGCTGTCCTATAATGCCCGCTCTCCCCTTCCTCACCATCAAGGAGGAGAGTGGCTTTGGAAGAGCGCTGGTGGCTTTTGTCTGTTTAACATGGCAGTCACACACAGGTTAAGGAGGAGCTTTTCCATACACGATGCTGTTTTCAGTCAATTCCCAGCATGGTGTTCATTAACTGTAATGGAAGTGGTTGAGCAGAAAGTGTGTTTCTTCATACTGGTTTGCAGTGGGGCTTCTGTGCCTGGGAAATGTCTGTGGGACTTCCCAGTCTTGTGGACTAACATGTAGGGCACCTTTTAGAGATGATCCAAGCTCAGCTGAGCAAAGTAGTAAGATCAGCTTCCCATGCAGAGGAGGCAGAAAGCCCTGCTTCTCTAAGAATCCCTATCCCAGGCAAGGCTGTCCTACTGCTGCCATTTAATTTGTTTTAATCCAATAGGGGGGGAAAAATGGGTCTTAATTAATTGCCTTCTACTCCAGGCTCAAGAGGAAAACCCGCTTCGGAACAAATTAATGCAATCAAAATCTGCAGGTTGTGAGGCTGCTGGCAGAGTTCCCTGTGTGTGAGTAAATGAGTGCAGGTTTCCAGTTCTCAAGGATGGGAGAGGCATTTCTGAAAGACGGTGGCTGGAGGTGTGGGCTATTGGCAAACATGAAGAGCTGGAAAGTAGGGTGGCTTCCTCCTGTTCCCCCAGGGAGCACAACTGTCACTGTGGCCTCAAATCCTTTCCATAACTGTTGAGTCTGACTTAGAGTTTACAGAACTGGATGGTGGTGGAGGTGTTGGAGATGGGTAGCTGGGCAGGAGCAGAGATGCCCATGTCATGTCATCATGTTCTTTCTTTGTTCTCACTGCGACCATGTTTCATCATTTCCCTGCTGTCTATCTATCTATTTATCTATCTACCTATATCTATCTATCTATCTACCTATATCTATCTATCAATCTATCTATCAATCTAACAATCATCTATCTATCTATCTATCTATCTATCTATCTATCTATCTATTTATTTCGATAACTAGCATTATTTTTCCCTTCCTGCTACCTCTGCAGTAATGATGGGGGCAGCAAGGCCTGCCTACTTAACCCAGTTTCTGGAGTCCCACATATATTACACTGTTAGCAATACTTTTCTGGTATGCACATGTGGTGCTTTGTACAGTTGCACATTGTGGACTTGCCAGGAGGGGTTTTAGGCCACTGAGACTGGCAGGAGGCTTGGGGAAAGACCATACATCTCAGTGTGATGGTAAATACCTTCCAGTTTTAGTATTACATTGCTTGTTCCGATGACCTATTTTGGGAAGCGGTTATTTATCTAAGGATCAGTTTAATATTCTAGTTCTTAGGGCTGTAGAAAGTATTTTTTCTCATTGATGAGGGATTTTCTATTTGTTCTATAATGTGTTGTTTTAGTAGGACCTACAGAAAGACAATATTTCAAGCTTCATAAATGGATTTGATAGCAGAGCACAAAAAGAGAAGTATTGTTCATAAGGAGTTTAATTTATGTACCTTTGACCGCTATTTTGCAACTTTTGGCCATTTTCTACTTTGCCTATTTGGGCTGAGTTGAAGAGGCAAAAAAAAAAGTGATTATCAAATGAGAAAATTAAAATTTTGCATATATATGGAAAAAAACCACATATTTTGAATTGTGTGCATGTTGTCTGCTTGCTGGAAACCAGGCTGGATATATTATGGATGTCTCAGTATGCCTCATTTCTGCATTACTAATTGAGGACTTTGAACCAAGAATATCTGGCTTTAAGTTAATAAGAAGCAGTACATGCTCATGAACTGGAATAACATCTCTGCCAAGCATTGAGAAAAGCTATACTGAGCTTCTCTTTGCACGACACACTCTTGCGATGCTTCATACAAGTTCCCAGCAAGGTGCTATATTCTTCTGAGCTAGCTGAAGAGGTGATACTATTCTACTGTTGCTACTTTGCAGCCATCCTGAAATATTGGCTTCTGAATTATTCAGGCATTTGGAGAGAAGGGAGAGAATAAAAGACATGTATTATCTGTGCATGTTTCTGCAGGTATATGGAGACATCAAAGTTACAGGTGAAAAACTGAAAAATAGAGTGAGGAAAGTGAAGGAAAAGCAAGAAGGGAGAGTACGAATGTCAGCAACAAAGACGGTGAACCGCTAGCAGAAGGGAAATGCAAAAGAGGACCTGGCCATTAAGGGCCACCGAAGGGGCTGGTGAAGAAGTGTCGGTGCAGGGGGGTGGGTGAAAGGAGAGGTCAAGGGGAGAGCCAGGGAGGAGCAAACAGGGATGGGGAGGGAGAAACCATGCGGTAAGAATTGGGCCAAACTGTGCGCAGCCGTGTCTGCACAAAGCTGTTGGATGGACTTACCAGAGGAGAAATATCTAGGGTCTGTGTTATTTCTCCCGCTGCGGAATAAATAGCAGGAGCAGTTAGCAGGGTGTGTGTGACAGGGCAGTGGCAGTGACTCCTGTATTTGGGTTATTTAACACGCTCCACTGTAACATGATTTCACAGAGTTTTGGAGACCACCTTGTTTTCTCATCTACAAAGACCAGCATTTTTACATTCCTAATGTTTTCCATTATAAAAGGTTCTCGTGGCCTCTCTTTTCTTTTCTCTTTTTTTTTTTTTTTTTTTTTAAAGAAGCTGTAATATCTCTATTGTTTGAAAAAGAGCCTTTGAATTTTGGCAGGGACGAAAGCTTTGCGGCTGAAGACATGCCTTTCCCTTCTCCCATGAAACTCCCCTCTGTTCTGGCTGAGTTATGAGCTGTGCAAGATCGCCATTCCCCATCTCTCACTCATGTTTCTCAGGAAAATGTTGGCAGTGGGTCAGAATAATAACTGAACACGAATCTTCTGCAGAGCCGGGCCCACAGCGCTGCCAAAGCAAAAATAGCAAAGAGAGAAATCCTTGGAGGCTTGTGGGGCAGGTGGAGCTCGTGTCTCACCCCTTGCAATCTCCCACTCGCAGTGGTTGTAACAAGTCTTGCCGGCCAAAGCAGCGCATATCTCCGATGATCCTCGATGAAGGAAAGGATGGGTCCACTTTTGGACCCAACTTAATTTCTCTTTTCTGTGTTTCAAGGTGCTGAATCAACTAGCTGAAAAATTAGGAAGTGCCAGGTTCATCCTTGTGGGTCCAGCCGTGATGTGGGCTGGGGCACATACATGTTCATCCCTTGCCTTTCTTATCATGTGTAAGAGTGCCTCAGTCACGCTGCTGGAGAGACACCCACTCAAATAGAAATAAGTTTGCACAAATAGCTGTAAAGGTGGGAAATTCCTATTTTTTTGATGTTTGCAGTCTAAACATCTTTCTTACTGCAGTGACCAATGTAATAAACACACCAGAAGTGTGTATGTCCATACATATATATACACATATTAGATGATATACATCTGGATGGCCATGTAAGCATCACCATATGGGATGTATGCACGTTTAAACTTATATAAATAGAAATTACATTTTGCAGTGGTACAATGCAGAGCAGCAGCAGAATCCCAGCCTTTTTTGAGTGGCAAATCTAATAAAAATGAGTATTTGCTGACAAACACATGAGAAAACTCCGTGTTTACATACACGCACGTGGTGCCGAGCGCATCGGTGACGCTCATCAAGCAAAGGCGGCCGCGCGCATCCGCATTTGCTCCTATACAACTGCTTTATTTCCTTTTGAATAACAAGGAGGCTCCCCCCGCCTTCCCTGGAGCTGCAGGCTCTGTTTCTGACAATGCACAACCGCGTTGCTCGTTGGAGTGCCTGTCATTAAGCAATGCGCTGATTATTCTGGCAGCTCCGCTACTCAAGTCCCCATGGACAGAGTCAGACATGGAGAGAATTGAATTTCGCCAAGGACGGGGCTAAAGGTCGTTCCATGCAGTGGACAGCTGTGTCTAGTCAAATCGAAACTATTGCTCCAAGTGTTACCAACAGAATAGCTGATAGCTCTGTTGTCAGTTCATTTACACTTGCATCCTGTTACAAATTAAACTGAAATTGTGGTCCACCGAAGGAGCGGAAAGTTGGTTTTCTGCCAAGTGACAATTCCTTATATCACCAATTTCCAAGTGCAGCCATTAGAGATCATTGCTAGGGGTTTTCGTGATTTCCAGCGATGAAGATTTAGGATCCTGATTTTCTGCCATGGGCAAAATTCCCATTAGCACCTGCTCTCATCTTCTAATCCCATAGGTTGAAAAGGAAATGCAAAGCTCTGGTAACTGGCCTCTTTTCACAGCTCTGCTCACAAAGAATAACATCAAGTACAGAGTTGTTCCTTGACTTCTCCCACTTTCCAAGTTTTTCTTTTTTTTTTTTTACTTTTTTTTTTCCCAATCAGGACATTTGAATTCAGACAGGAGGACAACTGTGAAATATCTTGGTTCTGCTACAAACTCTTCTGCATGGAGGTAGGATGTAGCAGCAAGAGCAGCTTAGCAGCAGTGCTTATTATATGCCAGTGTTCATCTCAGCCCAGCACAGCATCTCCCCCTGAATCCACTCCTAAGCTGTCAGCAGGCCAGAAAATACCTTCTAGGCAGAAACACAGCCTCTCCCAGGGTCCTCAATGGGTCCTAGCAACTAAGCTGAAAGCCTGGGCCTTGACCACATTTGGAATAAACTTGCCCAAAAACATCAATGTTAATTAGCTCGTGTTATGAATGGATTAAGCGAGACACCAGCTGCAATGGGGCATTTTGATTTGGGTTGCGGCTTGGTAATTAGATGCACATAAGCTGGCTGGGGAGCTGTCAGTCAGCAAGCAGCAGTTTCCTATGCGCTGTTAGGAAAAGGAGCTTTTCTGTGTCCCATCATCTGTTTTGCTGTGAGCCGTTGGGTGATGTGCCAGTGATCAAACACAGCGTTGAGCGTGAACCCAAATCCTCCCCTGAGCCGCAGCCATGCAACTCAGTGACTTCAGAAATTTGCTCCTCGTGTAGCTGAGCAACACTATTTTATGTATAGTGAAAAATGTTCCTCATACGGTGGCTGTTAATGTTAACACCATCCTTCCCTTTGATCCATGCCAGCCTTCCCCTGTTTTCTTATCTACTGTTGGTGCTTGGAATGGAGTGTGGGGGGAAACGTGTTTGATGCTGTCATGAAATTACCTAGAACAACACTGATGGTAGAAAAGTGTACAGAATTGAAATTCTATATGAGTGAATGTGTGCAACTCTGGTGGGGTGGGCATCTGTGGGTGCTCTCACCTACAGCTGGGCTAGTTGTGCTGGGCTCCCTTTCTAGCCACAGGAGGGAAATACGTAACTCCAGTGAGATCCACCTATTTCAGACATCATCTGTGTTAGGAGGAAAGGAATCACTACAGGGAGTCCCTGGTGATTTGTTTGGATGAAGTTGTCTGGTTTTTAGACCTCTATTTTTAATAGATGAGTCAGGAGGTAAATCCTGCTTTTCCTCCCAAATCTGGAGCTTGCATGAGAATAAAATAACCAGACAGCAACTTTCTTTAATGTAAGGAAAGGCAGAAAGTAAAAAGGCAGCTTGACTGCTCCTGACATAGAGCCTTTATCAGCTCCATAAATAAAGGGCATATGCATGTAATGGCTGACTGCATCTCAGATTGCAATACCAATGTTTTAAAAGCCTGCTGACGGAGCATCTGCTTATTTCATTACTCCTCCAATGTCTTTGCAGGTAAGTCATGCATTATACAGTACCGTCTCTAGCAATGCATGACCGGAGGGGACAGTCTGTAAAAATTCTGGATGGTCCATCGCTTTCCCTTACCTTCCAGGAGAGAGAAATGTAAGGAATGATGTATTCAGTTAATAGGCAGAATTTGTGAAATAAAAACCTATTTGCAATGAACTAGGATTTGCATATTTTTAAAGAAAGGAGAACAACTCTATCTCGTTACTATGTGAGCTGGCTGCATACACAGCAGAGCAAAGATCATTTTCAGTAAACTCCTGCTCAGAAAACATACTGAGGGTCTCAGTATTAGTCAGGTGAAAAAAGAAGCATCATGCTTTACCGGAAAACAGATATGGTGGTGAGTTACAAGCGCTTATGGTGAGCCTTGACATTGCAACAGCATTTTGAGGAGCCCAGGTACAAACAGCCTGGCCCTGGCCACAGACTAGCCTGTCTTGTGTTACCATCAGTAGTGTGGCAGAGGAGGTTCACAGCAGTCCCACTGAATTAAGCTTTCCCTTTAGGAGCAAAATTTCATCCAGAGTTTGTAAAATACAGCTCATGGGAGAAGGAGAGCAAACTATCTCCCTGCACGGGTTTTTTTTCAATGGCCAGATTCATGTTAACCTCGTGCTGTGTCCTGCTGCCATGCATCACAAATGCTTCCTTTGGTTGTTGTTAACTAAAAATGCTGGATCTCAATGCTTTGGGTTTTTAAGCAGTTTTTGCACTCGGTAAGAGCTGATTTTCTCAGGCACAAACTCCAGCTCATCTGCATGGCATTGACTTGGCTCAGCACCCATAATTCACCATCCTCAAGCACCCATACGTGTAGACCCAAGGATGTGAACTGGCTTTCCTTGCAATTCTCCTCCCTTCCCTGGCCATGTGCTTTTGAGCCAATGTCCTGTAGCAACAAGAGCTTGCTGTGTTTCTTTGGGTACCTGTTGGGCTTGTTTATAGAAGAAGACCCAATCCAAAAGCTGTTTTGTCACTGAAGAAAGAGTCCTGAAGTACTGATCCATAGTACTGTGTAACTCTGTGGTGATTCAGTACTGGGCAATAAGACATAGTGACCAATCTACATACAGATTCATATCTGTTGTAGGTCTTTTTTTGGTCAGACACAGTAAAAAGCTGTTAGCCATCAAGCTGCTTATGTGAAATGAGTTTCTAGGCCTCTGTCCAGTTGTTCGTAACCTCATCCATTTGATACACACACAAATAATTTTTAAAAACTGCTTCTGGATCCAGCAGATGTAATGGGGATGAACATGATAAAGAGAGCCATGGAAGTGGCTTTCAATTCTGGAGTACACGAGGAGGTAGGCAGCAAAAAAGTTTTAGCTTTATAGGCTTTCCTAATTAGCGTCCGTAGCTGAGGAAATACCGTAAGACATTTTCCACAAGTATTCATTAGCTGTTGGGTTTTTATACGCTTGGTTAGACTTTGTACACTTTCTCCCACCATCCCATCATGTTTGCTCTCGACAAATATTCCAGCAAACATGTTTGTGAGCAGGAGTGTTTGTGGAAGCTGCGAATACTGGAGAATATTCCTGAATAGTGCCTTTAATATTCCCACTGGAAACCTGCTTCTAGGGATCGTAATGTTCTTCTGTTCAGGAGACAAACATCGCTGTGTCATACAGACATTTAACAGCTCATGAATTGGGAAGCGATCAAGAAGAGTTTTTAGAAAAGAATTTCAAATACGTATTTTTAGGCAAACAGCAATCTGCTAATAGTTCACAAATCAACACGCTGAATATGTCAAATGCCTGTCTCTTCTGTAGTGCCCCATTTCTGGGATTTAAGGTCACCAACAAATTTCAAAAGCAAAACCAAATATTTTATTTGCTCTCCTCAATTTCAATCTGTGGAAGAAAAGAGGTGTTTAAAAAAAAAAATAAAAAAACCTGGTCTGTTTAGAATAGCTTCCATAACATTGTTTCTTATTGACCGATCTCTAAATAAGAGACTCTTGCTCTTGACTCCCGCTTAGATGAATGATTTCTAAGGCTTTTCTTTTTGTGACAGCGATGAATTGGTTGATGTTTGTATTAAGCTTTCCTAAGTGCACTATTAAATGGGCAAAACTTCAACAATAAACAGGCTGACTGGCTCAGTGATAAATTGAAAAGAAGGGGAGGTGTGTATTTTTAGACAGAAGAATCATCATGGAAATTGTCCGATTGCCATGAATTTGGAGAAGGGCTACGTGGAAAAATGCTTCAAATAGGTACCAGACGTTAGCTGCTCTTAAATCAACGAGACTGTTCTTTGGAAAAAAAAAATTCTCGTCTCATCAATGCCTATCTTGTCCTAAGGCTTGCCTAGGATCTAAGCATTCCTGATAGTGTTGGAAGCAAAGCCTTTAGACTTTCTTTAAAAATTGTTTTAAGTTCTTCTTGTCATCATGACTTGCAAGCAGGCTTGAATATTTTACCTTTCCTCTACATGAGAAAAAGATAAGGGCAGTTAAAGATACAAAGAAAAGGAAAGGAACCCTCCCAGACCTTTGTATTTTTTTGTCCAGGGTTGGTGTTATTATTAAAAACTGAGTAAGAAAAAAACTGAATTCCAATTTTCTCTCCTGTTTGCAATGTCAGAGGATCATATTTGTGATTGTTTCAGGTGAGGATGGATGGCATATTCACGGTGTTTCTGTCCAACAGTAGGTGGGACTTAAGTTTTCTCTATGGGTAGAAGTGCAACCCTCTGTGTTTTCAGCCTGTCAGACATCAGGGCACACTGGCAGTCCCGAGAGACAATTACAAGGTTCAGAAGTTGCCAGGCACACCACCACATCCATTGAAAGCCTTGTGTTATGGAGCTGAAGGTGAGGTTCAGGGTCTAGAGTGGCTTCCCAGCTCCGCTGCTGGCTGGCTCTGACCCTCGGCAAACCTGCACCTCTTCTCCAAGCTGTGCAAATGAGATAGTAGTATCTGTCTCACAGGGGGTGTTAAGAAGCTTAATTCATTAGTGTTTACAAAGTGTTTCTAGATCCTCAGATGGAAGGCTCTATAAACAGTCAAAGTATTACTAATTGCCAGCTTACACTGAATTGTAAAGTGAAAATAAGGATGACTGGAGGAAAGAGGAGGTGAATTTGCTGGTGAGCTGCATCAGTCTAGTGGCTTTAAGTTAAACAGTTTAGTGGTTTGATTTCCCATTACCATCATCTTAAAAATCTCTAGTGTTTTCTATCGGTGTAGTATTTGACCTCTAGTTTACTTTGGGGAAAATCAAGGCGCATCCAAGTCTGCGAGTCAGGCCTCCTATACTGAAGAATAAACCATAGGCTTAATTCGGGTAATCATTCCTGAATGTATACGATGAGGTTACGTTGCTTTAAATGGAATGAATCCTGAATTACAGAATATGACTTCAGTGGTGCTGTTCGATTTACACCAAAATATATTAGAAAAACAATCTTGCACATCTTTACAGATAAGGAGCACGCCATGGTACTAGCGTTCAGAGCATTTCAAAGAATATGGGTGGGTTTTTTTGTTTGTATGGTTTAGTTTCATGGGTTTTGTCCTCTCATTCAGCTCTGGCAGGAAAAAAATAGACTGGCTTATTCAGTCCTTTCCACTTCCTGAATTTCCTGCAATACCACAGCGATGTCGTACTTGGGTTCCTAGTTAACTTTGTGTTAGCATTTTGGAAGGCATCAGCAATCAAAATAAGTTGGGTAACTTGTGTTGTTTGTATTTGTAAGTTGTGTTATTTATATGCATTTTTCTGCAAAGCCTGATTCTTTAGGACCAAGCTCAGTAATAGGTTTCTTCAAAAATTAATCATACAAATGGAAACATGCTTAGTGCTCTTTCACTCTTTAAAATGCACCGTATTTTATTTTTTTCTTAAACCACACTGTTAAAAAACTAGTGGATAGCCATTTCCCACTTGGCCTCCAAAGGGTGAAATCCTCATCTGGTATAAATTGGCGTAGCTCTATTCAAATCAGAGCGCCTACATTAATTCACTCCAGCTGAGGCTCCAGCCCTTAAAACACCAGTGAGGAGAGCAAGTTTTGCACAGGATGGATTTTTGGGCTGGGTGGAAGGTTTTGCTGTGTAACTTAGTTATGTGTCTAGGCTCAGGGCTGTGGGAAACTGTCTATTTGACATCTGCAGCATACGCAGCAAATGCTTTGGCAGTTCGAGTTAATGCCTTTTGAATTCGCAGGTTGTTTACTTTCAGCTTGAATGTGGATTTGCTTTCAGCCTCAATGGGAAATCTAACATAAGAAGTAATAGGACCAGCCATCTGTCCGAAAGGGTGTGAGAATTCCTGGTTTTGAACCAATAATAGGGATCAGGGACAAGTTCACCCCCTATGTAATCTCTGGCAAATTATTGACGTGCTCCTTGGATTTCCGACCTGGGACCCAGTCCCTCCGGTGCAGTGTGAGCAAGCGTAGACTTAGGAGATCAGACCTGTAAAATTAATGTGGTCAACATCCCTTTCCAATGGTCGCTTCTACAAACAAGCGTTGTTCCAGCCCTTTCTTCCTCCGCTCTGATTTACAACCCGTTTTGGCGTCTAAACTGTGCACCTGTGAAGTGGTCTGCTCCATCATCGCTGAAGCCTGTGATCTCGGGGGAGTGGTAAACAACATGAGTGAATGGGAACCCCCATCTCTCGCCAGCATTTCCTGCAAGTAAATATCAATCCTTGTGTTAGTCATAAGCAGAGAATGGTGTAATAACTAGATAGATTGGGTCACTTTTTCAAAAAAGCACAGGGCCAGATTTCTCAACTGTTCAGCACTCTTGAAAGGGTCCAGATTTTTTTACTTTCTTTCTTTCAAGCCAAAAGTTAAACCCATCCCTCCCTCCCACCATCTAAACTAGGAAACTGCATGAAAGCCAAGTTTTGACAAAAATGATCAGCATCCTGCAGCATTTAGCAGGACACAATGAACAGATTTTTGCAAAGAGCACAGCATGTGACGGGTAATGGAGCTTCTCCCAATTCACACATGTGGACACGAATGGGGACTTGTGCCCTCTGTACCCATCTTGGTCACCCACAAGAAGTGCCATCAGCTTCAGCAAGAAAATATTTGGTATGTGCTGTGTTGTCTAGAAGGTTGTGCCCTTGTTTTGGAAGCCTGTGTAGTATAAACTCTTGGTTCACACCTTTTCCACTGACTTTGTCCATTGTTTCTGTTGACTTGGATTGAGTTATCCTGGTTTGTACCAGCTAAAGACCTGAGTCTCAGCCTCCAAACCACTTGGATGAGCTGAAGATCATTACTTGAGTAATTAATAAATAATAGGAAAGACAGGGAAAAAAGTCTACAAGAAAATATTTAAGAACATCATCTGCTCTTTGATAGCAAAATATTCATTCTTTACTACACGTAGAGTGAATGTATGTGCTTTTAACCTTCCCAAGGTGAATAGTCCAGGGACATAGGATATCTGGCAACATCCTTAAAAGCACACTGGCCTGATTCTGTTCTGCCTTACACACTGAGCAACATTACTTGAGATATCCCAGTGTAAATCCAGCCAGAGATCAAAACCAGCCCTGAAACAGCCCTATTTGTCCAGGGGACTTAAGCAAAACATACAGCTTTCATCCCAACTGCACCATGCCTGGGTTATTTTACCCCAATTACACTCTGATTTAAGAAAACTGGAGGGCACTGGATCATGTTCAAACTGTTTTCTTCCTTCTCTGTCAAATCAGGGCTACTGAAGATACAATGAGTTTCAAGATTGGGCAGGGAAACAAGACTCTTCAAAGTCCTTATTTTGGTTATTGATTCAATAGTATTCACTGACTAATAACCACCCAAGGCTAACAGACTCATTTGAACTGGGAATGCTGTGATCTTGTGTGTTATCTGTGAGAAGAATAGCCAGCTTACAGATAAGTAGTCTGCTTAAGGTGGAAGAATCAGGGCTTGTAGTCCTCTCTTAGGGAAGCCAGCTTGTTTTTCTGCCAATTTTCAGGGAGTCTTCTTTTCTTTTAAAATTTTCCATAGAATCGCAGCACTGTTTTTCCTTATTTCCCTCATATATGTGCACTCATAAGAACCAGGATGGCTTGAAATTAAATAAGCACAGCCCAACCTTCAAGTCAAAGACTTTGCAGTTTTAGGTTTTGCTTGGAACAAGAAGCAGAAGAGCCAAAACACTGCATAAAAGAAGAAGAAGAAAAAAAAAATGCTGGTTTTGTGGTATTTTTGGCATGGGCGACTGCTCTGAGAGATACTGGAAATAATGCAAGAAGGGTCTGTTCTTAAGACATTCCCAGTCCTGCTCTGAAGACTGAGGGCTTTAGATAAGCATCTGCATGTGGGAATCTTTATCCAAAACAAACCACCCAAGCTTTTGTAGTTCACCCATCACTAATAGTGATTTCTCCCTCTGCATCTCTCCCCACGCACGCACACAAGTTCTTCGAGGCATCCTAAAAGCTTTTCCTTGCCTGTAACATTTTAATTGCCTCTTGAGCAAGATTTTCTCCTTGGTGAAGAAAAAAAAGACTGCCATGAAGTGCCCCATGCTGCCCACAGGATTTCCTCTCCTCAACCTCACCGCACACGTCGGGATCGCTTCCCTCCCCCTTCACCTTTGCCACAACTTCTCTGCGTTTTGCATGATTGTTTTCTTTCTTTTCCAGCCTGGAAAAAAACAACATTCCCCCCCACCCCCCCTCGCCCCTCCCTGGCAGGGTGGGTGACAGAGACGGAGAAATCAGCACAGTGTCAGAAAGAGTTTAGCCCTGCAGCTGGGACCTGAACTTTCAGCAGCAGAGCACAGTGCTGGGTCACTGCACTAAAGCAAGCCAGATTGATACAAAGTGCTTGCTCACCCTGGGAAGGGAAGCATCAGAAGCCAGTTGATAAAAATCTGTAGGCACTGTCTATTGTGAGCTTATGGCAGCGAAGGCTGAGTTTTTCCTGGGACAGATCACCGTGGAGTGTATATTTACTGTCATAACCCCCAAAACGACACAATATTTGGATGCTTGCTGCACTGGGGGGATATAACGTAGGGGCAACATCGATTTTAGAGCTGTGGAAACTGGAGATGGAGCATGTGGACTCAACGTGCTGCGTACCGTGTGAAGTTTTCAGCTCTGAAGACCTGAACGATCATGTCTGCCAAAAGTTAGTGTGCTTAGAAAGAGGATGCTAAAATATTCTTTCCCACTCCAGTTTGCAATGGAGAACTTGATAGTCTGTAATATCTTTTATTTATAGCACCTTTCGACTCAAAGGATCTGAAAGTGCCTCTATCTGGGAGTCACTTCAATGAGCTACAGATACCTCCGGGCAGGGATGCTTCTCTGTGGGGACCTGCAACTGAGGTTTCAGGGTCTGCTTTGCCATGGACATATGAGGGACACAGTCTGCCTTGCCAAATGCCAGCACTTGGTACTAGAGGCTGGAAGGAAGGGCAGAAGCCCACCCGAAGCCTGAGGAATAGCAAAGAGAGAAAACAGATGTATAAACCAGCTGGGAGAGAGGCTTCGGGTGGACGCCGGCTGACTTTGGAAGCAGACGTTGGAAAGAACCATTGCCAGCACTGGATGGCATCCTTACGCAAAAGGCCTGGGACAGCGAAGCCACAACTCAGAAAAGAGAATTTGGTGGCCCTGCTTGGATATTGCTTCATCCAAGCCAGCCAGCCCCAGCCGTGCTGTGGTGGCCTGGAGAAAGCTCCAAAGGGGACCTTGCGCAGGGGACACATCCCAGGGGCAGAGTCGCTCCTACGGGCACCGGCCCGAGGCTCGGTTTCGGTACGCAAACGCACACGTCCCTTAACGAGTGCAGTCACAGCAGGGCATCTGCTTGTTTTAAAGTCCACTTCGGCGCCCGCCCGTCAGCTGCTCCACACGCAGCAGCTGGCAGCGGCCGAAGGACCAGCTCCTCCGTGCGGCTCCTGGCAGCTAGACGGCGTCGCCCAGCCCTCCGCTTCCCTCCTGCGTTATACGTGCGGGCCAGGGAAGCAGAAGTCGGACCAACTGACGGGTTTACAATTCCAGCCTGCGATTTCTGCTTCATCCGCAGCCAGGCGAGATTTTGCCAAGATACATATTAGGCAGCTGCTCAGGACACTGCTGTTTTGTCTGTACCACCCCGAGCATGCTGTCTGTCTGTCTCCCGGTCTGTCTCTGTGACCCCACTTTCGAGACGGTTGCTCTGCTATTCCCCTGGGTGGCCAGAGCATGTTCAGCAAGAACAAGTCTTTTCCTGGCACTTTTGCCGGGCTTCCCGAGGGACTCGTTGCTGCAGGGAGTGGAGGCATCGGGCCTGAGACGCAGCGAGTGCCCATCTGTCTCACCACCCTCTGACTCCCGTGGCTTCCAAGCAGCCCCTCCTGATGTGTCTCAGTGGTCAAGGGGCTCCAACCAGGCTGATAAAAAGCCCCATGGATATGAGCAGCTGCTTACGGGGCCATTCCCTGCTTGACTTGCAGCTTAATGCACTCTTGCCACCATGCTAAAATCCTGGGCTCATCTTCCCTCCTCCATCCATGCCCCCTCCCAAACCATCCCCAGCATCAGCATCAACATTATTATATTTTTTTTCTCCAAATCTCTTTCCTCCAGGCACCAGACAAGGTGCATTTTACACCACTTTATCTCCGTCATGCATATGTCAGTGTTTCAAACTCGAGTTTAATTGGAGTCACGTCGCTGGCTGGAAGTTGGCTCTCTCGGGTCCTTTCCCTGGAGAACATGCATTTTGCCTCAACCTTTCTCTACCTCCCAGCCAAACCTGTCTCCTCCCTCCTTCGCGGAGGCGGCTGGGGCTTGCACATCCTGGCATGCACAAGGGTCGTGTTGCCTGCTTTTAGGGCATCTCTCACTCTCTCCTTCCTCAGAGAAGAGCATACCTATGTTGTGTGTACCCATGGGGTTTTTTTTTCCCCCTTCTTGGTCCATTGAGTGTTACACCACGTTTCACTCCCTTTGGTGCTCCTCCCACATGTGCTGCTTTGGATTTGTGGGTTGGAGTTGGAGGGTGCCCCTCCATGGACAAGCTAAGAGGGAAAAAGGGAAGAAAAAAAATAAAAATAAAAAAAAAGGGAATAAATATTTGGGAGGAGGGCGTTTAAGAGGAGAGAAAAACAAATTAAAGCTGGTGCCAGGCTGGAACCAGCAGCTGGTTGCCAGCACAGCAGTCTGAGAAGTTGGTGGTGGAAGAGCTCAGTGCCATGTTTGGGTTGCTTAAAAAAATACACCCCCCCTGCCTCGCTATTCCACCTCTGTTTTTCTCCCGGCCCCACAAGGCGGAGGAGGAATTCGGTTGCCAAACACAGGCTTGCAGGAAGTTTGTATTGACAGCCATGCCAGGGGACGCAAAAGGAATGTGTCCTGCCCCCGTGACACGCGTGTGGGCACACGTGTGTGGGCACACGCATGTGCGCCCGTGAGCCCTGCACTCGCCTGTGCTCAGGCGGCTGCTGTCCGCTGGATTGGACCTGGACCTGCCAGGCGCGTTGTGGGTGCAGTGGTTCCCCGCTCCAAGGAGATGCCAGCACATTGGCAACCGTGGCACGATGGTTTTTGGGGTTTTTTTTTTTGCTGATGTGAGGGGAGGAGGTGGGAGGGCTGGAGATAGAGGAGAAAAGAGGTGGGGGGAAGGTTGTAACGCTTGGCTGGAAAAATTTAGAGGAGTACAAAGGAGTGAGCGATGAAAAGGGGTGGCAGGAGCGGGGGGGGGAGGAAGGAGGCTGTGAACTGGCTGCTGTGGAGGTGGGAAGAGATTTATGTTTGCCGAGTGGGTTCGGTTGGGAGTGGGCTGGGAGGGTGTGGGGTGCCGCAGGCGAGGCGGGGGGGGTGCCGCGGGGGGGGCTGATGGCCCCAGCAGCAAAGCGGCGGGGCTTTATTTTCTTCCTTTCTTTCCTCCTCCCTCCGCTGGGTGCTCGGAGGAGAAGGCAAGACAAAAAGCTGAACCGGTGCCAAGAAGGAGCTGCAGCGACTCGAAAATGGCACTCTACGCCGCACTAATATTTCGAAGCCGGGCTGCGCTGGAGAGCAGTGAAACGTGCTGGGAATGAGAATGGCTGTGGCCGCGGGGCTGCTGGCCGGGCTCAAGGGTGTTCTCCCACCTCCCCGCTTCCCCTTCGCCTTTTAAATGTGACCCTCTTCTCCCCCATCATCCACCCTCAGTGATATTTAGGGGTTCTGGGAAAAAGAGGGGATCCTTGCCGGGGGTTTGGGGCAGAGAGGGAGAAGGGGGGCAGCCCCTTGCACCCTGGGGCTGGTGTGGCGTGGGAAGCGCCTGGCAGAAATGCTCCACTTGTAGCCGGTCTCTAGCCCGTGTGTGTCTGTTACAATGCTTGCTGGAAAGGATTATAAGCAGGGAAGGAGCAAGTGTGCTCATTCCCTCCTGCCATCTCCATATCGGGGAGGGATTTTCATTTTTTTAATTTTCTTCCTAGGGAGGAAGAGTTGATTCCTAGGGAGGAAGAGAAGACTTGATTCCCAGGGAGTTTTCTGATTGTTTTCCTGTTGCCACTCCTTCCCCTCCTCCTCACTGTCCTCCTCCTCTTCTCTCTGTACCCATAAGGCTGCTCTCGTGGCTCTGTATCCTGATGCAAGGTTACTTGTAGGACATGCGAATCTCTGCAAGGTGCAGCGTCGCCTGCGTCGGTGTTCCCCTCTGCTTCTCATTTGCTGGGGGACGAGACAACTTCCAGGCAGCTCCACAGCTCAGCTGAGCTGGTTAATGCAGTGTCGATGCTTCAGTTGCAAAAGCCCCTAACCCTAACCCAAACCTGCCTGGATAAAACAAACAAACAAAAAATAATATAGGGCTGAAACTTCAACAGCAGTTCCTAAGGTTGATTCATTTGCAAGGGATGAGACTGGAGTTTTGCTGTGATTTTTGACTGAAATAAAAGGTTTTGCCCTGGGTTGGTCCTCTCTTCCCTTCATTCACAGGCTAGGAAAAGGTACCAGAGAGTACCTTTTTTTTTTTTTTTTTTTTAATATGGGGTTTTGATTTTTTTAAAACTCTTTTTAAAATTGTTACCAGCACAAGCATTCTTGTAGTAGTCCAATATTTGAAGCAGAATACAAAGGTCTTCCACCACGCGCACACACACAGACTCCTCTCTGGATCACGCTGGCATTTGGATCTGAAGTTTTAAGTCAGCTTTACAGAAATTGGAGACTGGAGAAAGAGAAAAAACCCTTTGGGTTTGAAAACGGGTCCAGATCCTGTTTTAACAGCAGTTTTATCACCCACACAGCCAGCAGGTCAAGTTCAAGGAGATCTTTCCAAAGCATGGGCAGAGGCTTATTAACGTGCTGCATCTCAGAAGCTTGTGGGCTGTTGGCTTGTTAGCTTGACCCGGTTTGTAGTCCCAGGCGTGGGATGATCCCCGTGACCCGTCTCTCACCTGAAAACCATGCCCTAGTACGTATCCAAGCCACTTCAAATCTCACCTTTGGTCTCAGACACATGGTCCTGGTTTTGGAGCACCTAATTCTGCTCACGTGATGCCTTTTGGAAATACTGTGATAAATAGTGGGGAATTTAGGAACACTTAAACACGTCTTCAGCCTGCTATCCTCACCCTCTTCTTTTCACAGCTCCTAGCAGATCAATGGTCCTTCCTCTGCAGAGGATCGAAAGATCAGTCCCAAATTAATGCTGCTAGGAGGTGCGCTCATTTCTGAGGTGGTGCTATCAGGCTTTGTATGGAGTAGGACGTCTGCAGCAACTGATCTCTCTATTCTTCCTCCTCTCAGCTGTGCTTTGAACCATGTAGCTGCTGCAGCTCAACTTGAGCTTGCACAGAAGGGATGCTGTTGTCTCTTCTTGCACTTTTCTCTTTGTCACAAAAGTGAGGGGCACGTAGTGCTTGGCCCAGGAAACCTTGGACAGGGCGAAGAAACCATGGCAAATGGATACAAGAGGGTTGGCCAAAGAACTTGGAGTAATCTGTGTGCCATTGTACGTTCCACCAGATCCAACCTGTTCTTCATGAATAAAGTATACACATAAAAATACATGGGCTTGTATGCACGCATGTGCTTGCTCTTTGCTTTTCAGTTGCCTCTTTTGACTTAATGAGTTGTGTATTTAAGCTACCATCCTCACCATGCAGACCTTGCCTGGATTTCCCAGCAGTCCTTGCTGACAGTTTTGGCTGCAGCTGCGCCTCTTTCTCTGGCCACAACCTCCTCTTTTTAACCTGAGATCCCTGACCATGGGATGCCAACCTACTAAAGCAAATGCCAGGAGTGGAGATTAAAGCCTACATCCAAGTGAGCGGAGGAGACCCTGGCGGCTGTCCTAACCTGCCATGCACTTGCATAGAGCATGGCTCACGCTTTTAGATGTGGAGCCAGCTTGTGTTTATTACTGATTTAAACCTCTTAACACTTCTAGTTACCAAATAACAATCCCCAACAGATTTCTAGAGAGGATCCCAAAGATACAGGCAAATATTAATGTGGACCAACAGTATCCATGTGTGCAAAGTAACAATGTAGTGTTTGTTATTCAGGAAGGTAAACTGAAGACAGTGAATGAAGAAACCTTCTTAAACCTTTATATTTCCAAATGCAGACCTCTTTCATTTCCTCAATATCTTGACAATGCTCTGGAGTAAGGGAGCTTGTCCATCTTGGCACAAAATTTTTACCCTTGTACTTTCCAAGTGGTCCAAGTAAGCCATCTGGGTTGGTCGGTCATACTTCCCAAAGAGCATTGCAAGGCTTTGACAAGACAGCTGAATGTCTTTGTCTTTATTTCTCCCTGTGTCAAAGAAGTTTCTTTGGATGTATTTCCCTGAAACATGATGTCTCATGAATCTCAAGTTGTTTCCTTCAAATCCCTCTTCCTTTTAACACTTCATAATGAGAAATGTTGTCCGCTTGGAGTTGTTAGGTGATGACTTGTGTCTAAAAGGGTTAATCCGGAGGACTCTTCCGAAGCTATCTTCCACCCCTTCTCCCCACACCTTCCCCACTCTAAGTCTTTATTTTTTTGGACCGGTAACCTCACATTTCTGTAATCTAAATGTGCAAATGCTTTGCAGTCACGGTCCAGTAGCTGGGTTAATCTCAGACCCCTGGAGTGGCAGATGGCTGATTTGTCGCTGATTCCAGTTACCGAGAATCGTGCCACCTATTATCTTTGCACAGGCTGCTGCTTAAAAGGATGCCTTGGGCAAAATCAGTGAAAAGCAAAGCAAAGCAAACACTCTCTGATCTGCATCACCACAGGTGAAAATGTAAAATATTTCACCTTTGTGTGAAGGGCTCAAGAGGTGGACAAAGAGGGGAGAGGAGGCAAGAGGGGAAGAAGGGGAGAGGAAGATCTCATTTTCACACCAGAAGTGCAGAAGCATAGGGCAGAGCGGGTTTGCTGCAGTCACAATGTTGAATCACAAGCACTTATCCTGTTTTAAATGGTTTTGCAATGTGGTAATCCTTGGCTTCAGCTCCCTGCTTTAACTCTTAAACAAAGCAGGCGGCTTGGCTTCCTGTGACACCTTCCTGCTCTTCCCAAGCTTTTCCAACAAGGGTTGTCATAGGAATCCATGGCACCACTCCCTGCCATCACGCCTCATTGCGTGCCCCGCGGCTGCTGGGGAAAGCCGTGATGGCCCTGTGGTGCTGCCATGCTTACCAGGGCTACTTGGGAGGAGAAACCTATGTGGGTTAAGGAGAAGCTTGGGGGACCTTTCAAAACTGAGTGGGGCCAAGGGTGAACCCCAGCACCGGGTGCTCAGAGGGCCCTGGCTGGCAGGTGGTGATGGGCACACAGAGTGACGTAATGAAATGGAGAAGGGCAGAGCAAAACTTTGGATACTTGTGACCATTTTCTGCAAGGTCATTCCCACAATCAAGGTTTTCTCTTTTCTCTTTGCTCTGGGAAACGCCACAGAGTCAGATGAAGAATTTGGGAAGAGAGTGTGGGTTCCCTGTGCAGAGTCCAGTGACGAAATCTGTGAACAAGGTAAGAACAAGGGGTTATGGCTGTGAAAGTTTTTGTTTCTTCCTTTTCCCCTTCTAAACCCATTATTGCAGTGTTAGACACAAAATTTAGGATGCGCATAGCACAGAAACTGATATTCCAAGTGCTAAGCAAAAGAGTCTAAAAAGATCAAGCTAAATAGGGCTTCTTTTTAATACATACCATTATGATGGTTTGGGTTTTAGAACAGTTTGTATTGTATCCAAATGATCTATGTGTGAATAATTGTTACCAACCTCCTGACACCAGGACCTAATTAGGAAGTAAGAGCCTTAAATAGGCCATTTGCGTAGTGAGCTTCCATATGTCTCCTTGCGCAATTTATTTGCTTCACTCCATTGAGATATAATGAGAATGAAACTCCTAGAACTGCCTTTGACTCTGAGGCTCTCCTCTTCATCTCCTCTGCAGTTATAGCCCACTATTGAAAAGATAATATCTATTTCCCTTTGTTCAGAAAGAAAAAGCTACTGTACTGCTACTCTTATTCCAGATTGCCCAAGTTTCTCTATTTCCAAGTTTCCAATGGAAATAGAATGAGAAATGCCAAAACAAGCTGCAGCCTAAGAAAAATGTAATGCTGTCAGAGAAAGCACAAAGAAAGTTAGGATGGGATGATCTTGAAGGAATACGACCTACCATATCTACCTCAAAATCCTGCTGAAAAGCAATGTTGTGGTATTTCAGTCAATGTATAGATGTAATTTGAAGAGTGCTGTGGTGGTTCTGTTTGGCTTTCTTCCTGCTAGGATGTGAGGAAGGGGGAAAGGCTGGTACAAGACTGCCTGAGTTTTGTCTTAGTTTTGAATATTTAGCTCAGTCTGGACCAACATGCTCTCTGGGGCTCTCTGTTCTTGTTATGTTGTAGAGCATGTTCTTTAAATATGGCTTGAGAAGATATCCTTCATTTCCAAACCCCTCATACATGCATGACTCCATCCCGTGCTTCAAGTGTCCTGCTTCACTCTTTTACTCCCATCAACCCAAAGTCAGCGAAACTTAAACATATGATCGAGTACCATTTTCTAGCGGGATGAACTTTAATGAGTGCTCAAGGTTTTGTTTTTTTTTTCCCCCCAAATCAGGGCCTTATTTAGTTTCCCAGTGAAAGACAGTTCCACTTGCAATGATTTTGTTTATGATAATTCACTTGCGTGTTCCCTTCCAGGAACTGTCATTGCCTTCCAGAAGGGAGGTTAGTGCTGGTCCCCTCACAGTGATAATTATAATCAGACCTGTCAGCCTTCACACAGTCTACGCTTATCACTTGCATTTAGGAGGATTTTTCCTGAAGCCTATTACCAGTGCTGCTTCTTAGGGAAAAATAGTCATGATTTTTTCTGCTAATCTTTGATGGCTCTCAGCTTTGAAAGTATGGAGAGGAGCAAAATGACTGCCAGTTGCAGTTAAAGAAACTGTCTGTTGGTCCTGGTGTAGAGCTCTGCATCTGGAGAGCCAGGGAATGGGTGGATTGTCTGGGAAATGCTGAGGGGTTTAATTTGGTTGTGACAACTCTTCAGGTGTGTGGGAGATGCAAAAGAGTGCTTTTTCCCATGGTAATTCTCACAGAAAATATCTCTGCAGACCCACTAGACAAGAGCTTCTGGTGGCAGGTGTTTTTTGGCGGTGGTACCATCTTTCCCTGCTCTTTTGGGCAGCAGTCTGTGGGTTTGCCCATGTCAACCACTTGGATGCAGGGTGGCCAGAGAAATGGCTGTGGTCAGTGCTGGAGGCAATGGCTGGCATCCAGGGATGGGTGCAGGGCAGGACCGATGGACCCCCTGCCACCAGCACACCGCAGTACAGCAGTGACCAACTGGACAATGTGGTGCTGTTCAGTAGGATGTGGTTTGGTGTTTTCTTCATCCCAGGATGTTTGAGAATTGTCCACCCTCGTGTTATTCACTGGGAAACACATTGCCCCATTTAGTAGACTTCCGTCCATTTTCACTCCAATTTTCCTATTGATATGCTAATAAACCTCCTTTCTTTGGTTTTTGCTTTTTGCTAACTTAAAAAACAAGTAAATTTTACCATTTCATTAGTCTAAATGAATGATGTATCTTTCAGTCCCTCCTATATTATCACCATGCTCTTCGTAATGTTCTCAGAGATTTGGGTCCCTTGATTTAGGCAGAATTTGAGGATGGTCAGCACTTTATAGCTTTTGTAGCAAAGGAAATGGTGGGAGAGTAGGAACTCTTGCATTCTCTGCAGTTATATATTTACAGTGTGCCAGGATATGATTTGCCTTTGTTTTATTTAAATTCACTGGGAACTAGAGATTTATTTATCAGGTGTCACTCCCTGAAGGAAGATAAATGCCATATAGCAAAGACTTCATCTATTATACAAACAGATTTGAAGGCTTTGCTACTGCATTCCTCTGCCTGCTGCATGGAGTAAAAATGCCTTCAGCTGAACAGAGAGATACTTAGCAGTAGCATCTTATGACCTTTTGATCAGCTGAGATCTCAAGCCATATTAGTGGACAGATTATGATGTGATGGAAAGAAGGCCAAGAATAGCCTTTTTATCATGAGATCCTTCCTGTGAATATCCTTCTTCGGTATATTCAGGTGGTTAATCACTAGGGCCAGGACAATCATTTGAAAACGAGGGAGTGAAATTCTGATGCAGGCAATCCAAATACGCTCAGGTTTGCCAACTACAGCTCAATATTACAGCTTATAGTTTCTCCCCAATATTCTCCTGCCCTCCTCTTTCTACCAAGACTGTGGGTGGCCTTGCAATATTTCTGATCACTAATAACCCCTTTGGCAGAAAGATCTACGCAAAATGGACCCTGAGTCCTTGGACCACAGGGGTGCTGCAGTCCCCAAATCAAAGGTATGCACATGGTGAATATGAATATCTGACTGCAAAGGGAAACATTGACAAGGAAATGTCTCTGTATCATTTTTGAGACAATAACAGTGATGCTTAAACCTATTTCAACTCTTTGTAGGAAAAAAATGCAGGTTTTAAAAAATGCACAGCCCTGATCGTATTTTTTCCTTTTTAAGGAGCCAAATAGAAACAAGAGCAACTTTTACATTGATCTTACCTACCTGCCTGTGCAGGATTACTCCTTAAACTGTGCTGTAGGTTTAAATCAGCCTCCTTTTTATCGTAATGGCCTATATGAGTCTTCAGCCTTCTTGATAATTGGGCGTAAAGTAACTCATTCATTTCTGACTCTGCACGTCAGTAATGGTTGTGCCAAAGTTTGATGTGGCTGCTGGCACCACTTTTAGAAGGAAGGAAGGACAGACATGTGTTTGTGAAGTCTGATGTAAATGCATTTGTGTCTGTCTGAGCATAAGCGCATGCCCAGTCAGCCCATGCTGGTTATGGAGTACGTAGCATAGACCTGTACCCGTTAGCACAGGGGTATCAGAGTTGTACATGTCTTGTGTCCTCTTGAAGCCAAAGGAGCTGTTCATTTTCCTGATAGGAAGAGGGAGAAGGACTGGTGGTGTGCAAATACCAAACTGCTATCAGTGTAGTGAGGATGCTGATGCATCAGGTGTGGAGAACAATAGCTGCCACGGCCCTATGGAAACTCTTTGAAAATTAGAAGGTTATGGAGGTGGAGGAAATGCACAGCAGGACACCGTCTCCTCTTATGTCACCCAGCCTCTTCAATCAGGTGCCTGCTGGGCTTCCCACTCCTCCTGCCTTTTGCACTAGATCATAGGATCATAAGGTATTAGATTCTGCTGGCATGAAGTCATCCACCATCCTCCTGGCATTAGAGCTTCCTGAGTCAGGGAGCTGCCGTGAAACCCTGAGGCTGTAAGCCCACATGGTGCTTTTAGCTGCAGCTGCCAGGGCCACAGAGGTGTCCAAACAGGAGCTGGGAAGAGACACCAGCTGCCTGACACTAGTCTCTACCACCTTTTCTTTGGGAAAAGCAGGCACTGCAAAGGGTGGATGGCAGCCTTGGTGTGGTCTGTTCACCAAGAAAGTGCCATTGCCAAAATACGGCCAGCTCACTATGATAAGGTGCTCCCTCCCAAGCCCCTTCTGCAAACCACAAGTTGGTTGCTGCACAGGTGATGTCCACGGACAAGCGTTGCAAACGTCATGAGCGAAACCATTCAAAGGGTTTCTCTGAACGGTTGCCATCTGAGAATAAGAGCTTCTGATGACAGCTTTGAAACCTTTCCACTGAGAAGGCTTTGTGGTGTGTGTGGTGAAGGGGGTGTAGGTATGAAATGTTTCCTCTGCCTCCCTCCACTGCCTTGTAGTGCTTGGGTCCCTGTGGGGTGTAGGAGGGTGCCCAGACTTGGGCAACACCATACCGAGGTCTTCCCTCTTGGTGTGGGATTACGTTAATGCTGCTGTGCCTTCTGCCAGATGCTCCCTGCCCTGATATAATCAGTTCTTCTCAAAGTAAAGTGCTTGTATTCAGCTTCTTGTAGCAGAGGGACCCATGCAAACAGACTCGTTTTGCCTTGGCAGCTCAGCACAGAAATTCCTATGGGACATCTTACGGTCCTGCAGTGTAGCATGGTTAGAGCATATGGCAACTACTTGAGGTGGGATGGTTTTTTTGGGGTATGCAATTTAAAGTTGCAAATGTTGAAGATGTAGTATCAGGCAGATGACAGTGGTGTGGGATGGGAAAAAGAGGACAGTGGTTTGTTTATGAAGTTAAGCTGCCATGTATAATAACATCTTTGTCATTTTAAACACATGACAACTTGTTCCTTGCAATTATTCTTAGATTGCAGACAGCAGTAATCTACAGTTGCTCACTATGAGTGATATCATGAACCAGCCAAAGATTATTGTTATAACCAAACTTAGAGCCATACAACTCCCTTCTCCTCGCTGGAAAGAGGTGAACTTGGGCAGGAAAAGGTGAAGAAGGACATATGTCATACCAATGTCTTAGGCTGCATCTGTTAAGCAGTGTCTGGGAATGTCACTCGGCATGGGAGTGTGACTGGGTATTCTCAAACCACTAGACCAGTCCTTGGCATGCTTTTGGTCCATGACAACTAGCAAACTCCTAAATCATTCCTAAGCATGGATCGGGGTTCATCCCAATGAGCCATTTGCATTTAGCTGCTGTGTTAGGGAAGTTAAGACATGGTTGCAAGCAGACATACGAACCGTTCTGTGCCAGTTGGCCTCAATGCCTGGGAATATTTCTGGGCACATTTAATTTACTGGTGGCTGAAGAGGCTCAGACCCAACTGAGAAACTGGACTCCATCATCCTAAACTCCATTTGTCAGCAGTGGGAGAGAGGCGAGCCACCATCAGAGGCTGATTCAGCCTCCCTTGGTCCTGACCTCTCCAAATCGTAGATGGCGGCTAAGGCAGCTAAGCCTACAGGGTTCAACATGCTGATAGAAAAGAAAAGGCTATATTATCCAAGAAAAAGGCTACGTATAGTACAGGTGCATTTCCCACGTATTTATTAGTTACCTCCCCTGCCTCTCCTAGCTCAGATTAAAAGAGTTTCAAGCCATTCAATTGTTCTTGCCTGCAACAGCAAGTGTCACGAGTTATTTTTCTTTACAGAAAGTATTGCTTTCTCCTTCACCTCCTTTTCCAATAGGTTCCAGTCATAAGGCTGGTGTTCTCTACAAATTCCTTTTAATGGTTGGGTGGTTGATAGTTAAATATGTCCATAAGAGACAGTTGTAGACTTATATATAATAAAACAGCTCATAGAAAGATATAACATTATGTCTTTCAAAGATAAGTAGACCTTTTGTTTGATAGAGAAAGTTTTATTTTGAGTTTGCCATATCCAAATATATACATACACACACACACACACACACTCTTTTTCACACTGAATCAAAAACCTAGGTGAAAAAAATAATTTTGGCTTGACTACTGCAACCAAAGTGTAATGTTTCCTTACTTTTCTTTCATTGAAATCTATTCATGCACAAGGTGATCTGATATAATACATTTTTAAACATATCAAAATATTTTTCCCTTCAAGAATACCTCAAGTGTTTGGTCACAGTGGGGATGAAATTATTGATGTAAGTTGGCACATGTTTGGAAACATGACCTTAATCTGCAGGTTTCAGTGAAGAAGGTATTTTCTCCAGGTATTTCAGTAAGACAGATAAGTAAACTATATTTTTGACATGTTAAAGATGTTCCATTTTAGACAAAGGAAGCAATATCCCAGTTGTGTCACTGAAACTCAATGCCCTCTGTTGCTTGTTAACAACTGCAGATTTATAGTCTCAGTGTCCCAGTTTGCTATCAAATATCAATGCACCGCTACATACCAAATAATCAATAGTTCTGTCAGTTGAGTATGCCCTGGAAATACAATATTACTGTTAATATTGATCCACACAGCAGAAATCAAGGCATCAAACTTTGCAGGCGTTACTTGCTAGCACCCCGGCTTTTACTTGCAGAGCAACCGGCTTGAAAATCGCTACAATGTGCTACCCTCCAGGGACCAATGTTTTCTGCACGCCCTCCTTCCTTGTATAATAATGAGCACAAACATAAACACAAGGGTATCAGAGCACACGTGACCTGCAGATACGGTGCATATAGTTTCATTTCATCCTTCTGTGGTTTCTGGGTGCAGCAAACCAGCTGCAAAGAGCGCTTGTAAAATCAAGATGCATCAGCTCTGGTATCCTCCTCTAACGGTGCGGCGCAGCAGCTCGGCTGGCCAAACTAATCAACACCCCGGTGTGCTGTTCTTCATGGGAAGAGCGAAATGGGCTGTGGACGGCTGGCTTGAGACCTCCAGTAGCCTTCTCCAAGCATTGTGAGCAATGTCGTTAACGAAGGCTCGTGTGGTTTGCTTGAGGACTTCAGGCTCAAGTTATCAGCCAGGAGGAAAAAAGTCCTGCAACATCAAGGTGTGCTGGCATGTCAGGAACATCCATTCTCTGCTCTCCTGCCCCTCCAGACTGCCAGGTTGCCCTGGGAGGAAGAAAATGCGGTGCTTCCCATTTCCACGTGTGCCTTCACACACAGCCCTGTGAGTTTGGCAGTCTTTGCCGTATCTGTAATGGCTCCACAATGAAGCTGTGAATGAAAGTTTGGCAGATTGATTTTACAATTGTCAGTCTTCCCAGAAGCAGCCCAGAATTTCATTAACTAAGATATAGGCATGATTTTCTATAAGCTCTTTTCAGATTTTACTAGATCCAAATAAATTAAATCAGTATTTTATCTATGTGCCACCAAAATTAGTTGGCACAGTACTCTTCATATAGGAATACTATCATTCTGGTCTCTTGTATTTGAGCAGCAGCTGCACTATAAGGTGCTACCATCGTTGATAGTATTTCGTTAATAAGTGGCTCTACTTCAATCATAAGAGTGCTGGGGAGAAAGTAACCTGGATGTGAGCAGAGCATAATGTCGGTGAGGATAAGTGAGAGGATGTAGGCATTTGGGAGAAGGGAGTGGCTCCACCATGCCACCATGGCTGGGAAAAGGTGTAGGATGATGATGGAAGGGTAAAAACAGGATCCTCAGATGGCTGAAAGGAATTCATGAGAGCCCCTGCCAAGGTGAGGGAGGAAAACAACAACAGATACCCTAGGAAGAGGGAATCAGGAGAACCTTCTGCACTGCCTTGCTCCCCTCATCAGGAAGGTGACCTCATCTTTGATTCAGTGTAGTCAGGACCTGCTGCACTTGCAGACAGTATCAGGGTAAGGTATGAATGGAGCAGGCTGGTGGTAACAAAGAGCCCCTTGCACAGAGCCTACTGAAATCACTGGGAAGACACCCAGAGGCTCCTTTTTCTTTAGGTCACTCCTGCCATAGGAGCCTTCCTTGCCATGTGGCAGAAGGAGGAGCAGTACCCCAGCCCATGCAGCTCCTGACATGGACCCATCTGAACCTTGAGTGACTCACTCTGCTAACACAGTCACACACTCAGCTGTCCCACAGGGTATGAGAAACTTCCCACAGCATATGGAAGAACATGACTAATGGTGGCCAGGGTCCTTCCCTCAGCAGGAAGCATGTGTGCTGCAGGGTGTCAACCCTGGGATTTTTTTTTTATGGTATTACCAGCATAGTTTTGTCTTCCAGATGACCTTTACCCACATTGTCAGAGGTCCCCTTCCTGCCAAGGAGAAAATTCATCAGCCTTATCTTTCATCCAAGAGCTTCAGCTTATCTCCTGCATGGCAAGCCATTTAGCACCTGGGAGATGAAGCTCAAGCCAATGTCTTGGGAAGTCTATGTAAGGAACAAGAGTCGCGTACTATCTCTTTCTGGGAGGAAGCAAGGTCAGGTTTGATGTGCTCAGAGCAGTCTGAGTTGCAGGGGACATGCAATGCAAGACTCTGTATCTACTGTCTTGGTGTTTTCTAAGACCCTATTTCATATCAAAGATTACATTTCTATGCTCTTTCAGAGGGAAGAAACAAAAATTCAGACACTCAGCCAGGAGCAGGCATGACTTATAGCTCAGGGTTGCTACTGTGCAAGAACATGGAGTCAGAGCTGAAGTTGTCATCAGTTGTGGCTATGTACTATCAACAAAAGGAGGTGATGCCATGTTTACACACTTTTCAAAACATTTCTCCCTCCAGCAGTATAACCTCTTCTCTGTAGAGCCTCAGCAACTTACTTCAGCTCTTGAACTGAAACCACAAATGATGTCATTATATTTTTTTTTTCCATTGGATGGTGAGTGAATGGCCATTTCTGCCCTCATCTCATCTTTTTGATAAAATGCCCCAAAATGCCATCATTGAAGTCCAGAGGCCATTGGTGACTTCAAAATCCTCTCCAATTGCCTTGGATCAAAACCAAATGAAATAAAAGTCAATGTGACAGTCAAGAGGCCAAGACACCAAAAACTGATGTGTCCAATGCAAGCAGCTTGCTGGTTTCAGAGCGTTTCTGGCAGCCGTCTGCTTGTTTGAATTTGAGGATGTGACGCTTTTAAAAGTCAGAGAAAAAAACACATGCTCGACCACAGTCGTCAGATATTTTACTTGATAACAGGCTTCTCTTTTTTGTGCCCATTTTCTTGCAGCCTCAAGAATGTCCTGTTTTGCAATCATACTGTCAGTAGGTGTTCATGGCACTGAAATACCACTATGTATAATTCTCTAATTTTAAAAAAAAAAAAAAAAAATCTTTTGAAGCCTCAACACATTTTCTCCTCACCCCTCTTCATGAATGAGCAACAGAATAGAGTGTGTTATTAAATCTCAGTAGCCACTCATTTATTTACACCATTAATGATTGGCCCTTTTTAGCTAAAAAGATATATTTTTTTCATGCTACTCCTATTTCAACTCTGTGGTCTCAGTCTTGTCCTGTGTAACAAAGAAACCAAGCCTTTTATGGATGGTGTTAACCGAGACACCAGTGACCGAGTCGCATTTAAGAGCTAAATTCCCCTTTTATTCTCAAAGGTGGTCAGGATCAAAGCACCGAGAGGCTGAGGCTGGAGAGAGAAACTTGAACTCCTGGTGTATCCTTCCTGTGAACAAATAAAGACATTATAGATTCCCTTGCTGCCAGTGTGACCCCTTTAATCAGCAGCATGTCCACAGTTAAGAAGATGATATTGTGGTAGTCCATAAAAATCCCTGCCGCAGTTGGAGCATCATAAAGTAAATATATTATTGTTCTTGGCCCAAAGACTATATGACATTAAAAGGTGAAGATGGGAGTCGGAGGGTTGGCAGAGGAAGGCAGGCAGCAGTGGGAAAGGCTTTGCGGTGCCTATCGACACACCCAGCTGTGGCCAGCTGTTACTGGGGTTGTGTGCATCGCACTGGAAGAGGCTTGCGAGAGGACTGTGGAGAAGGCTGGTGGATGTGTAATAAGACCCGTTCCTCTGCAGGAGAGACAGCCTTGGGGAAGGGATGAAGATGTATTAGCAGAAGCTGTTTACCCTCTTACTTGGCACTTGCCTAGGGAAAACATTCTTTCTGGATTTTTAAAAAAAAATATATATGAATAAAGCATTCATAAACTAATGAAAGCTACATTTTCATCAATTATAATGGACTCCATTAAATTCTGGACATTTACCACATCACAATGTTTATCTGCAAGGCAATATTTCCCTGTGCTTAATAAAAGGGAACAGTGGGAGTACCGCAGCAAATTTAAGCCACTTCTAGCAATCAGTGTCAGGATTTTAGTGGCACCCACATTACCTTGGCTTCTTTTTATAACTTCATCTTGCTTTATGTGACAATACTTAGTTTTTATGTCATGCTTTTCGCACATAAATCTCAGCATCTCACAAAGCAGGGCAGGAGACTACGCCCATTTCAGAGAACAGAAAAAACCACTAAGTGAGGTGATTTGATTGTGACCACAGAGCAGCACTGCTGGGAGCAGACCTTGATCTTCTTAAATCCCATCCCGGGAGCCCACTGCATCTTCAACAGGAAGCTTTACCCATTTGTGGACAGGCTCATATGGGGTGTGAATCAAAGGCTTGCACCAAACTGTGATGAAGGGAGTGGGCATCTCCCTGTTGGCTTCCTGGGGCACTGTCAGCTCTTCTCTGACAGAGTCAAGCACTCCGAAATGGTAAACGCTAAGGAAAATATTCAGCTTAGTAGAGAAAACAAATAGCATAAGGCTGCCTGTCTTTTCATCATTTTTATCACTGGCCATAGCCTGTTGGGTCTTTCTAGTAGGAATTTCTGTAAGTCTTGTTTGGCATGGAGAAGGGAAGAGCTGACCTCCCTTGTGTTGAACTTGCCTCTTTGTCATCTTGTGGTCTCAAATTTGCTTTGAAAGTAGCTTGGGTTTGGTCTTCTTCTGAAGATCTGTCAGACTCATCTGGTCCTGTGCTGGTGTCTGGCAGTAGCAGTAGCAACTCAGGAGGCACAGAGATGTGAGGGCAATACTGTAATTCCCTACAAAAGCTAACTGTGGCACTGGGTCACCCATAATTAGCCAGTTGTTTTGGGTGGAAAGGTGCCTGCTTGTTTAAAATAATCCCATTCCCCAACCCTGTGCTTCTGGGGGGGATCTGAAAAGCCCTGGAGCAGAGGCTTAATTGTGAAGCCATCCTTCTGATCTCTGAGTCAGGAACCTGTGGTGTTCCCAAATTGCTTTGCTGTGTTACAGATGGCCATGCTGGCCAGCCTTACTGCAGACCTCAAGGGGCCACGCTTCAGTCCAGCCATGCAATGCTGGTTGTTGAAGGGTCACCAGGTCCCTTCAAATCCTCCGGGATGTCTTTTGCCATCACGCACCAGCCCATTTTGCAGGGAGCGTTGTTTCTTTTTCAAGAAAAACAAGGGGATTGGTGTCCAGCAGCTCCAGAAATCCGTGGGAGCCACGCTGCCAAACGCCCTCTCCCTTCGGCATTGGGAGTCTCCTGGCGTGGAGTTGCCTTTGATTTGCTGTGACAGAGGATATGATGGATGAGCCTCTCTGGGCTCCCTCCTCCTTGGAAGCGAGCTGTAAATCTAAATGGATCGTATCCCAGTGAAATCAGCCGATGAATGAATCAATCAGGCGGGTTCAGAAATCTTCCCGCTGCTCCCAGGGAGAAGGCGTACTCGAAAACGGCTCCCTGATAATTGAGGAGTCATCCCTCCACACAGCTGCAGAGCTACTGCCACCGCGACGTTTCCCATTAAGGCAGCCTGTGGTCACACAGCTCTCAACAGACTAGAGGAGCGAGGAGGGAAGCGGGCAGCAGCATCCTTCCTCCACAACCTTGTCTGCTCTATAGACCTGGCCTGGCCAAGGAAAGAGCTTTCTGCTCCTAGACCTGGATGTCCTCCAAAGGGCAGATCAAGGGGGCTAAGATTAGACCTAGGGAGTGGAAGTCAAAAAAATGCTGAATGTGTGTCTCAGCACCAAGCCAAGCTGCTCTTTCTGATGAAAAATCTCCATTCCCCAATTTCATATACCTCAAGGACCTGGCTGCTCCCTACAGATTAATGATTTCGTGAGGCTTTTAAAAAACACTGGGGAAAGACTTTGAAGCCTTTGGCTGAATTTTCCCTGTCCGTGCAGGCCTGACCTATGTGGGACTGTTGGTTTTCTGGAAGATAGCTCAAATCAGAGAATAATGATATTTTGGCCAAAGGGTCTAGCAAGTAGAAGTGTTTCCTGAGCACAGACACTCAGCCATTATTAACTTTTTATCAAATAGTGTGAGAAATATGCCAGAGGGTGCTCACACAAGCATTTCTGTGTGAGGAAGAAAGCAATTTCACCTGCATGGCCACTAAAGCACCAAAACCGCACTTTGGTGACATCACCAGATGCATTTTTCGTCTCTGCATTTAACTCACAGTATTTTAGGTACTGCAAGCATAGGGTTGTTTGGTAGTGCTAGATTTGAACTCGAGAAGAACTGGGGGAACACAGAGGTTGAAATGATTCAACTTCCCATGTCAGACCTATTTCTCTCCATGCATTTCTCCTGCATTGCTTAGTTTGTGCAAAGCTTCATCCCCCATCTCATGGCTGGGGGACCAAGCCAGGGAAGCATCCCAAAGTTCCTGTCTGTAGATACAAGCCTGATACACTCCAGAAGAAAAAAAAAAGAGCAATCAGATACACGAGAAGTGAGCCAATTAAATGTCTGAGTAGTGTTTCGAAAGCGAACATGGGCGGCATCAAAAATTTTCCATCAGCTGTAATAATG
The DNA here is from genome assembly GCF_030463565.1 of Pelecanus crispus. NCBI lineage: Eukaryota > Metazoa > Chordata > Aves > Pelecaniformes > Pelecanidae > Pelecanus > Pelecanus crispus. The sequence goes on along the minus strand of NC_134676.1, from coordinate 5,717,358 downwards.
CCAATTACTTTGCCAATTGCTGATTCCACTGTGATTTGTTTAGTGCAGTCATGCTTCGGACTCTTGCCTAGGCTGATAGGCTTTGTTTATGCTGACTGTTCATTTGCAGAGCTTCTCTCTCTGTTTTTTTCCTCATGCCTTCTCTTTTCCCTGGGCCCAACTCAGAGCCCAGTATAGCCCTCCTCCCCCTGCACTCCTTTCCAGCCAGGGCAGGGTTATTGCCAAGGGGTGATGAGTTTCTTGGAAACAAGAGATGCTGCTGTTGTTCCCAACTAAGATGATCCTTCCTTTACCTTTCTGCTGCTGAGTTTAAAAAACCAAAGAATCATCCCAAGAAGTCAAGCAGCTTGTCAAGGAATGGGTAGCTGGGATCTGCCGGGGACAGTGACTCTGGAGCTCATCGCCTTTGTCTCAGGGAGAGAAAGAGGGACCTTGTGTCTCTCCAGATGGCAAAGGTACACAAGGACACATGAGCACTCCAAGTGGGTTTCCCTGGAAAGTTAGTAGGAGCTTTTCATTACTGTTTACATTCAAGTCCATGGAAATTAATGGGTGTCTCCGTAGCCACTTTGCATGAGAGCTGTGATTCTTCTCCTGCTAATTGGGGAAGAGGGTTAATCACAGACATTTAAAGAGTTCATCTGCCTGTCTGACAACTTCAATGTAAACCGCTGTGATAACTTCCAGAAATTTTAAAAGCTGGTTGAATTCCTTTCACTTGGTACTCAGGTATGGGCTGGGGAGGGTTGGATGACATTTCCTCCTCTGTCTTCCTACTTGAGACACCAAGGAGTGGCTTCATCTCCAAGGTGCATAAAATCTTCCCCTCCAATTTTCATCCTGCAGTAGCAGCCACTGCCATCTCTAGCTCCTCAGTGATGGTGCATTTTGCATGTACCAGCATTGCTCCCAGCTGCCTCATGTGGTTTTGGTGACCTGCGCTCAGCTTTGCCTCCCAGTTTGTCTTCACAGCCAGCTCCCGGGCGCAGGTGCCTGGAGAACACCACAAGCAGAGCCATAATAGCACCATCCTGACTGACACAGGACTGTGAGTATTTAAGCACTGACGAACAGCAGATAGTTCATGCAGGGCTTTCTTGTGCACCTGGTTTACCCTGGTCTTTTGGTCCCAGGCAGCTGATGTGATAACATGAGCACATCCTCACTAGGGTGCAGCGGGACTTCTTTCTAGCCATCCCTGGGGCAGGGAAAGGAGGCCCCAGAAACATGATCTGCCATATGAACTATCAGCTAGAGGTGAGGCTATCAGCTGTCTATTCGTACCCTGTTATCGGTTTCAGCTTTGCAGCTGACAAATATATGTGACACACTTTGCTGCTCGCAGCCCTCCTCATCACCAGGAATGCTAAAAGATCCTCTGTACTTGTTTTCAGCCCTCACAGTTCATACCGGCCGCAAATAGACACAAAGCAGACGAGCTGCTGGCTCACGTCAGAGAAATATGGCAAAGGAAATTTGTAGGGGAACCGTCTAGTAACCCTAACCTGGGAAAATTAAAGCAGAAGTAAGCTTCAGGAGAGGAGCATGCCAGGATGTGGTTCCTTTTTCCAGCGGTGTCACTGCAATGGACCTTATTCCTCTTGGCCTGGAGTTTATGTAGTCCTCCAAAATACTGTGAAATGTGAGTGGGTCTGAAATCTCCCCTTACACAGCCCAGTAGCAATATTTTTCATCCACTTTGTATTCACTGCAGCACAGCTGCCGTGGACACCAGGTGCAAGCCTTGTTTTCTTTGTGGGAAACCGAGACACAATGAAAAATAATTTTTCCAAGTCACAAACCTACTTTGCGATCAAGTTAAAAATAGATGAGAATATCTTCTACCTCCTGTCTTACCTGCAGAATGGTCTCACTTTCAAAGATGTTTTATGTGTGAGCATTTATGGAACAGACAGTAATTCAGCAGTCACTAAGTCCATACGATATTCAGTTAACCCTCAACTAAAACAAACATCTTTAATATTTTGAGGATACCCAAAGTTTTTCCTTTTCAGAAAGCAGGTAAATCAAGTTCCATTAAGATCGATATCAATGTCACTAGCTTTTTTCTTTATTCCTCCCCATCCTTTATATACTTACTGAGTACTATTGAGGCTTCATGACATACTAATTGTGTGCGTGTTGCAATATAATAACTCATCCGGTGACTTAAAATGGCAAAGGGATTATAAAGCTAGAGGCGGCTCTGTTGGTATGGCCAGCTTGCTGTTTATTTTAGGGAAGGACTTGTTATTTCAACGTGTTGGAGTGCTGCCCTCAGAGCCCTGACAATTCATGCCCTGCATCTAAGGTCAAAGGCAGGCAGGTCTCTCTCCTGATGTCTAATCCGACTTTTTTGTAGGGTCATCTGCTGGGTAGTAGCAGTATTCAGCAGAAGAAATAAAGCCAGATTTGTCATAGGCCTCATTAGGGAAACTTCACTGCTGGGTTACTAAGTCAAATGCAGTGGGTTCCCGTCTGGACACATTTTCTATCACAGCACAGGGGAAGCCAAACAATGGTATTTAATGCAGGTCTCATGCCAGGTACTGCAAACTTTAGTTATAAATTGGGAGACTTTGGAGACATTTCTTCTTTGGTCCAACACAGCAGAATATATTTTTGCATAAAAAGAATGGGAGAATACCAGCTGATGTGATGGGAGACAGCACAAGGTAAAGATCAGGCCATGAGAAGACATGTTGTCTAACTCCAGCTACTGTCTTGTAGACATTTCTGCATGTGTATATCCCCATCCATAAAATGGGAACGTTAGCAGTTCTCTGTCTTGCAGAGATTTAAGAAGCTAAATTAATTACTGTTTGTGAAGCTAATTGAGACTCCCAGATGAGTACTGTTTGGAGCATTCTAATTTTTATTAATATTATTTCCATAGAAATTTGGCTCCATGTAATTAGTTTGCCATATCTGCAAACAGGTATATTCTCTTGAGTTATTTGGAGGCATTCCTCATGGGACAGGCCCATGCAGAGCTGTGTGGCATGAGAAAGCTCTGTCAGTCAGGGCTGAGCCATCTTCCAGCTCTTCTACCTCACCCCAAACCCGCGTCCATCTCCTTGTATGACTGTGCCCTTCAGAAAGTCACGTTTCTGCAAATGAACAGAAACAATTTAAGGAAACCGGCCCTATTAACAAATTTATGCACCCGTTATAAATTATTATGGTAAATTATACTTGTGTGTATGCAGTGGAATAAAGCCCAGCGGTGGAGTATGTCCAATCCAGGGAGGGAAAAGGTTTTCCAACAGAATTTAAGCGTCTCTAGGTTTGGCTATCACCTTCTGTTGGGTTTAACGTTAAATAAATTCTCATGCAACGTGTACCAGTCAGATATTGTTTTAGTTTATGCTCACAAGTGCTGTTGAGCTCAGTAATTCTGAGTTAGCTCAATATTTTCAAAAAAGTCAATAAAAGCTTCAGCTGTCATTACGGAAGATTCACTTGTCAAACACCTCTCCTGCTTAAAAGTATCACAACAGTAGTAGAACAAAAAAAGCTACTAAAATGGTGCTGGTTTTAAAACAAAACCACCCTTTAAGATTATGTAAGAGCTATAGGAAGTATATTGTTTTATTTATGAATGTGGAACTCTGTCTATTCATTATTTCCTGAGTCTGGGTCGGTGTGTTTTGCTTTTCCTTTCCTTTTATAAATAAGCAATAATTGACATTGAGACATTCAACGGAGTTTTAAGGATCTTGAAACAACAGCAGCTTTGCTGGAGTTTTCATCTGAGAGAAGCTAAGTCAGTATGAGCTGGAAAGCTTGGGGAAGTAGACAAAAATAATCAACTCAATGTGTCAAAAAAGGCTGTGCAACTTAGACTGGAGTTGTGCTTGTTTACCTTTCTTGTGCATAAAATCTCAGAGGAGATGGGCTCGGTGCTGGGAAAATGGTTTTAAGCCAGCTGAGGTACTTTGCAGTGGTCACATCTCTGTTACAATAAGAATATAGAGGTGTAGGCATTTCTATTCACTTACCAAGTCAGTGAACCGCTCAGTCTGATACCTGTGTCCAATGTAATCAGTTTTAATGTTGTGATTTTTGTGTTTCTGTAATCCTGGAACAGTCCTTCAAAATCCGTATTTGCCAAGACAAATATACTTGGCCTAAAGGTAACTAGGAGATTCATTTTGTACATGCCTGAATGAATAGGAGACTAAACTGCATTTTTCAGGACACGTTGATGGGCTCTGAGCCACCTGAATGTCTTCAAAGGTCTTCCACTATGCCCCTGAAAGACTGAAATGAGCATTGCCATTGGTGTCTCCTTTGGTAGGAAATGTGTGGTTAGAGGGAGGGAGTTAATATAATAAATAGTTATTTAATCTTCTCTATGTCCAGCTTGAACTTGCAAATAATAGAAGCACAGCCAGGGTGCTTTTGCTTGCTAAGTGTTTCACTGGCTTTCCCCATATTAGCTAATATACCACTGGAAAGAACTGAAATTTTAGACCTGCATTTGCAGGATTCCCCAGCGTTGCTATCAGCAACCTCCCAAACCGATCCATTCAGTTGGCCCTTTGATGTGCAATTAAACCCAGGAAAAAATAGCTTTGTGTAATGTATAAATAGAAAAGCAGAGAGATAAAGGCGGTGTTGAAGTCGCTTGCTGACAGCTTGGCATCCAAACGTTAAAGGTGCATGCCACTACCTCTGCTTAAGAATGAGTCCTGAAAAACGTCTGCTCCTTCCCAAATTGCAGCCCCCTGAAATTTAGCACTTTATTTACCTTGCAGCTACTTTTGTTCAGTTGGAAAGCAAAAAAAAAAGGTCAACTTGATTAGTCTTACCAGCAAAAATGAATTAAAAATTAATTCTTTGTTAGAAGAAAATGGTGGCTGCTCTCTAAACCAGTGCTTTTATTAGATTGTTTTTCTCTTTATCTCTATAAAAATAACACTCTTGTAGGAAGCCATTAGGTTTACCCATTCTTACTGATGAATAGCTGGCATGTGAAATATAGAACTCTTGCATGTTGCAAAAGGTCAGAGTACGTGGCGTGTTCTTTGAGCATCAGGGATACCGCAGCCAGGCACATTTTGATTAACCTGACAAAAGGGTGAGATAATCCAAGTGGAAGCTACAGTATTTGAATGAACTTCAGCTGTTAATGTCTGCTGTATCTGAAGGCCTGACTGATCTCCTGCCAGTTTTACATTCGCGTAACTCCATGGCCAAAGTGGAGCTATCGTGCTTTACATCAGTGGGAAATTAGATTTCACCTTCTGGAAGAACCAAAAACAGCTGGTGCCAAAGGATGAGGAAGGCCATTCAAATTCAGGACTACGAGGAAAAGTATGGAGGAGAAAACAGGATGACAAAGCATGCAATTATTACCCTACCATTACCTGTCTTAAGAAGGTGGGCTTCTAGTCCCAGCTGGACTTCCAGGCTCCCTGTACAGCCAAAACAGAGCTGTGGGCATCGGAGAGAGCCATGCATGCTGGGCATCCTCACCACCGTTGTCGCTATCATCTCTGTACTATGTGAACGGTGTTTGCGCAGAGGTTGAATCGAGTCAACGTAAAGTTTGACGGTGTCTCTCAGGTTGTCATGTCCACCTCACAGTGAGTGCATCCCCTGTGTCCTGTAACCCCCTCAACACAAATCTGTTAAGTTCCATCTTGACCTTCATTTGGTTTGTTGCCCCCACTGTTTCTTCCAGTCTATACCCTAAATTTATTCATACCCTCTTCTGCCATGCTCACAGTGTGCAAATGAGTTTAAGCAGCTTGCTTACCTCCCTGTTATTAAATATCTATTATACCAGTAGATGGCAAATGCATCCTCTCTGTCTTGTTGGACTCATGCAAGCCAAGAGAGCCTTTCCTCTCTTGAGGAGCCCAGTGGCCAGCTGCTGTGTGACTTCCAGCTGGTTGCTCCTCATCCTGCTGAATTGCTAAAGGATGTTTGGAAACTCAGCGCTTCCTCCTTGATACTGTGAAAACAAATTGTAGAAAAGTGTGTTCTGAAAGACCACCTCCTCCTTTTGTGCATTTGCAATGATTTTGTAAGACGATTTTGCCGCACATGGTTTTGTGGCTGGCACAGGAATATGTGTGAAAAAATCTGCTTGCTTAGTTTTGTGGCTTCTCAGATGTAGATAAAAGTAGGTGTCATAGTTGCAACAATAATCTGCAAACAAGAAGTTGATATCTCTGGTGATAGAGAATGGGGAGAGTCAGGGCTTGGGGCCGAACGCATTTCTAGATACATATGCAAAGCAGTAATAAATGAGCTACAGTATATTATAGGGAGAGCATCAGATCTTCCAGCTGCTCTATTAGGACTTCAGGCCAGGATATTTAATTATGCCCTGGCCTCCTCCTTTAAGCAGATTATCACAGTGACACACTGACTGCTGTGCCCTGCCAGAGCCCTCGGGCTTTGCTCTTTCTCCTTTGCTCATAGTGGCCCTGCTGCCCTGCCGGGGCCAAAAGCAATCCAACAGGATTGCTGTGGGCAGGGGGGTCCCTTGGATTTTGTCTTAGATAAAAAAAAGAATAATCTCTGTTTATGAGAATGGTTAGGATTTTATTATTATTATTTAGCACACCTGGGATCTTGTGAATAAGGAGTCTTTCAATAATGAAAGCCATGGCAAACACGGACAAGGGCAATTTCGGTAGCTGCACTCCTTTCTTCTTCTTAATTTGCCCATCTGTGCGCTGCAGAGAGCAGAGACATGGTGGGGGTCATCCCCCTCCTCTTCACCCCTGCGCTCCCATGTGCAGTACCAGCTCCAAATGCAGCCACAGCAGGGGGACCTATCTGTGCCCCCTCCCACGCCTCTTCTTCCAACGCCCTCCAGAGGCAACAAATCCACGAGCTGAAGGCTCTGGTTCATTCTGGCAAGGCTACGGCTGCTGCAACGCTGCCTTTCCAGGTTTGTCTTGGCTGGGTGTGGGGCTCTGAGCAAAAACCCCCTTTTGCTATGGAAAAAGCCCTTGGTCTGTGCTGCTCGAGGTGAGCCTTCTCCACCAGGGCTCCCCTTCCAGAGCATTTATTTTGTCCCACCACAAGCTCACCAATTCTTCTGTGCAGTGAATTTCACTTTCTTCTACTTTTTGAGAGGGCATAATAGTCCTTACAGGGCTTTGAAGTGCCATGGAAGCGTTGGGGTCACGGCTGATAATACAACTCTTACAAGAACAAAGGCAGCAAGCGCGGAAGAAAGGCATGGGTATGTGGTTTCCTAGTGAAGACTGGTGATTATTATTTAGGTTTTTGTATCTTTACCAGAAAAATTTGTGGAAAAAAAAGTATAGCGTTGCCCAAATAAATGGTTCACACTTTGGGACTAAATTCACCCAATAATTTTGGCTTCAAAAATGGAGATAGGTACTCTGGAAAAAACATGAAGTGCTGCTATTTTCCAAGGAAATGTTTTAAATTTTCTTTTTGAAAGGCATACTTTATATTGAGAAAAATGGAGAGAGGAGGAAGGATGAGAGACAAAACGTAAATGAGACTGTAAAAAGAACTGGACATTTTTTTTTTTCACTCCAAAGATGAGAAAATACACTTCCTGAGCTATTTTATGTAGATTTTTTCCCAAAAAATACATTGTTCCTTCACCTCTTTTCCTAGATTCTGTCACTAGCTCCAGTTGTGAATTGACGTGTGACGTGCAGCAAGTGACAACTTCCATGTGACTGGGTTCACCCTTCTGCAAACCTGGGGGGTTTAATGGGCTTTGTTCATTAAACTTGCCCAGCTACTTTCCAAGCTCGGGGTGAGGACGGCACTATGCACATGCAAAGTCTGGATAGAAACTGTCAGTCCTGTCCGCTCTAATGAGACTTTTCTCCTAGAGAGGACATCAGCATGTATCCCATCCACTGCTGTCATATATATGCAGCTTGCCGTATATGCTGCAAAATATTCCTAGAGGTGCATTCCTTCAGTCAGGTTTATGTCAGCTCTCTTCTGATGATAGCAAAATTGTGTTCCCTTAATGCAAGTTTATGGTAAAATAGGTGAAGGATTTTGGAAAATATAAGGCAATTACTTTGCATCAGTGATATACCCCTAATTTATGCTGCTGCTTATTATACGGTGCTTCAGCCAGGCAAACAACAAAGTCATTGCCCCCGTAGAAGGAGCAACATGAGATGGGCTAGTCGGGTATGAAATAGGTACTGGAGTCTATCACTGCAATGGAAAGCAGCAGTCATACATCACAGCATGACATAATTTTTCATCATCTTCTGCCAGCTGAGCTGTGATTAAGGTGTTAGCAAGTTTGTCAATTGTCAGATCATAAAGCTGATCATCAGAGTTGCACTTAAAACGTGCAAACCTTTGAAAACAGGCCAGGCTTTCAGGCTGATCCAGCACTGAAATATTGGCCTTCAAGTTCGGTTCCTGCAACCGGAGGGAGATGACGTGCAAGCAACACCCTTGTGCCCCACATGTCCTTACTGTGTGTACTGTCTCCATGCTATGTCCACGTTGATATCAACGTGTCCTGTGCGCTCCCCTTTTTCCAGCCTTATTTCAGCTGAGCCCTGTGATGGCAACTTATATCAGCAAGACACTGAGATACATTTGGAGTTGTTCAGGTTTCTTAGCTGTTTCTTAATGTTCTTACTTTAGCACAAAATGTAACAACAGTTATGTGTAACAGGAGTAGATAACCAACCACTAACAAAACAACAGTTACTTGAACTAACAAGCACAAGAAAAAGCAAGTGGAGCTGAGGAGCGTGACCTAGAATGGGAGAGGAGTGAATACCAGATGCCTTTGCAGCGGCATTTCTCTGCTGCTTGTAATGAAAGAACACTTAGTCATTTGGAGAGTAAGCCAAGACCTGCTCTGGTCAAGGGAGCCCCAAGGTGTTTGATTTACAACCCGCTAAAAATGCTGCAAAACTTTGAAAGAGTATTTACAGCTTGCTTTTCCCCTGTCTGCTTGGTGGCACGTATGGAATTACGAGGGAAGGGTTTGGGTTGTTGCTGTGGTTTTACTCATTTGCAGTTGTTCCATGCACCATTTTTTGACATTTTATGGATCCCTAAAGATCCACAGGCCACCCCTTGAGAAACAACAGCCTGGAAAGACAAGGTGGAAAATCTGTTCTTCAAGTATCATTGGAGTTCCTTGATATTACAGGAAAACCAGGAGGAGAAAAATCTTGGACTTTGGTTTCATTGTGAAAAGAGCTGTCTTATTGCAACAACAAAGGTTTTTCTTCGAACAAAACTAGACAAGTCTGAAGTTGTTGTGCAGTGAGCACACCGTGCTCACAGGGGAGAGCGTCGCATGCTGCAAATGCACCCAGCTCCCTTCAAGGAAAAGACCGTAGAGCCAACAGGTTCAGGCCAACCTTTCCAACAACAGCAGTTGTACAGACTTGTCCATCATTCCTCAGTCTCCCTGGGAAACGGGAGGCAGTAGGGTGCAAGGATGCAGCATTACCAAGGTGGCCCCTTCCCTGCCTTTTTCTTTCCTCCAGAAGAATGGATTCATCGAACGTAAGAAATGTTTCAGTAAAACTATCCCGCTTGGTGCCATGCACCCGTTCCTCCTGGCAAAGCTTAGTTCTCTGAGCATGTTGTAGGTACTGTGTTGTGTTATCCCCACACCTCCCCTTGCGAAGTCAGTCCTTCAATCACTTAAGCAAGGTGTTTTCAGTGAGGCTGGGTTACACGCTGGCCACACAGCTGAGGAATGCAGGTATTTGGGACTCCTCTGGAAAGACCCTGCTGAAAGATCTCCAGGGTGTACTGTACTAAGCATAAGCCTACCACCCCCAGGGTTTGGAAGAGAGCAAATTCCTTCCAGGATTATAGGATTAAGAAGCTGAAAAGTGATTCAAATTCTTCATTAAACAGGGGGAAAAAAAGAGAGAGACATGAGGGGAAGCTCTTCAATGCATGCATCACTCGACGTGTTTTCCTTGTAATTAAAGGAAGTTATTGAAAAATATTTGAGGGGATTAAATGCTCAGAGTATATGTGCCGATCAAATAACACAAGAGTCTGCATTCTTCTGAGTAATCAATGGAGTGACTTGAATGGAGAGGTTCAAAAGAGCACAGTTATTGTTAAAGTGCCATTGTAGTAGTATTCACCATACTGTACGGCAGATGGACAGGCCCAAGGGTTTCCCAGCAGGGAAACTTTGCTATAGCTGAAAAACCAAGGGTCTGGGGTTCATATGTGGGTATTACCACACCAATTGTTAAAATTTCAGGCAGTCTTTTCTTCCCATTCTGCCCCCCAACCTGAATGCAGAAAGAGATACTCCTAATTTCCTGAGGAAGGCTCTTTGGGACTGAAATTGCGTTTCTCTTTTATGCAAGCAAAATAGGAAAGGAAAAACCTGTGGACAAGAAAGGTGTTTACAACTGAGCCCAGGACATAAGAAATTGGAGGGACTCCTGCTGTAAACAGGGAATTGTACTTGCCATTATTCTTTCCTTTGTCTTCTAACAGCTTAATTGTAAGTGGTCATTATTTAGCCATTAATTAAGAGGTCATTATGTCCTAGACACCTGGTGTCTAGAATAGCCAATGTGTCCTGCAGTCCGTATCATGGCACCATGACCACCTCAGTGCTCTGTGAGTGTTTGCCCACGTACGTGACAGAAATATTGGTCTATCCAGAGGTCTTTGGTTTATTTTGGCTTTTCTTTTAGGTGTTTCAGTGCAGACAGTGGGCATAAGCAGCATGGTCTAGTGGAGAAAGAGATCCATATGGTGTTCAAAGACCATGAAGCTATTAGATTTTTTTGCCATTTTGCATCAAACTGCTGGGAATTAAATTTCCCTGTATTACCATTGTCCTGTTTTCAGTGGTCTTGGAAGAGGAAGGCTCCTGACTTTAGACAAAACTTGGCCTCAGGGTTGCACCTCCATCTTTGCTCCTGCTCTGCCATACAGACGGCAGGCAAGACAACTCACCTTGTTAGCTCCCTTTGCATTGTACAAATGAGCAGATTAATGACATCCCACTTAATCCCTGGGTTTAATTAATGGTTGAAAAGTGCTTTGAGATCTTCTCATGAAAGATGCGATATAATTTCACAGGGAGAGATTATATTTATTCCTCTTTTATTGGCTTTTTATAAAGAAATTCTCACAAAAGTTGAGGGAAAAGATTACTTCTCCTCTCCCCTGCTCTCCCCTCCTCTCCTCTTCTCTCTTCTCCTCTCTTCTCCTCTCCTCTCTTGGTGTGGGCAGGCCTATAGTCTTCTAAACTAGGTGCAACAATTCACATCCTCACTCACTAAGAATATAGGGTCACGTTACTAAGAATATAGGGTCACAGTAGTACCAAAGGTATGGCCATCTGGGGAGTGAAGCATCAGTCTGGTACTAGTGCTTGTCACCTTTAGAGGATACTTTCTCTCTAGAGCTATGCATGACAGATGTCTTAACAGACCAAGCTCAAGAGGTCGCTGCATCCATCCTCCTTTAGGCAGGACCAACTCTACCTCAAGCTATTCAACACACATTCACCTAATTTGCTCCTATGCATGTCCAGTGATGGTGAGTCCTTCAGGTGACCTGCACCGACATGCGACTAACCTTACCATTTACTTGTTTCTTTTAATGTCTCATCTAAATTTCCTTCACCCCAATTTTATTACGTTATTTCTTACGCTACCCGCAGCGAACAGTACCACATTAGTTCCTTTCTCTATGCTTTGGCCACTTACATTAAATCAGTCTGGAATTTGATCTAGCCAGGAAATGAATCCATTTCAGACATCCCATTATCCTCATGCTTTTGCCTTGCCAGAAATGTCCAAATCAGGATGACTGTTTCCTAGCCAGTCACTTCAATCCTTTTTAGGCACTTAAAAGTAAACTTTCTTACGGAGAGCCTTAGCACACTGAGTACCCAAATTGAAGTTAATGGATGCTCTGAGGGTAAGTCCTGTTTATTTTGGCACCTCTCTGTACAAGTAAAAGTCTGATTATAGGTATCTGCATAAGAAAGTGAGGACGGAAGAACCGTGCTTTTTTCTTTTTTTAATATTTTTCTTTTCTTTTAAACTACTTTGGCAAATGAACCATACATCTTCTCACTTCCTCCTTCTTAAAGCTAACCAGACAGCATATGCCAGCATCAAAATTTCCCACTGATCTTCTGTTTATCATTCAGTCACCTCAAGCATGTAGTGGAAAGTTTGAACTGACCCTGGGGTATGGGTTTTGTTAATAACCGAAAGCATGATTTGACCAAGTTGCCATTTAAAAAAAATCGCAGTCCAGTCTACTTTGCATGGTGCCATGCCATATCAGTAGGTGCTGAAAGTTAGCAGAACTAAGTACAAAATGAGCTTTGGAGTCCTGTGTCTGATGCCTTGGAGGTTAATGGAGTAGGTATTTTTCTAACCTTGCAATTGTGGTTAATAAAATAATGGATGAGGAATGGGTGAAAGAAGTTTTTAAAAAATTTTTATTTATTTTCTTTTTATTTTCTTTTGGCTCCACAGACGTTCTTAAGCAAACACAATCTCCTGATCCTGCAAACAGCAGTTCCCTTGGCAAAATGGTTTAGGATGGTTTTGGAGAACTTTAGTTTAAAAATACACTTGCAAAAAAATAAGCTGTCAGAAAGTAAATATTTAACTTTTCCATTTGTTTTCTTCTTTGCATGAAGTGTACATGACAAACCTAATTCATAGCTGCTAATGTTGTAGTTAATGTAAACAGAGCTATAGCTGGAAAGGAAATTACCCGGACTGTCATGATTTCACATCCTTTTTGTAATTTCTTCTCCTGGACAGATTGCTTTTTCATGACGACAGACACTGAAACAGACTGACTTGCCAGGCAACTCAGAGTGTCATACAATAAAATGCAAGTCATGGAGTTCTGTATACAAAGAAATTACCCATGGAAAGTACCCACCACAATGAGAAAAACAGAACAAAACCTATGACCAGAAGTTAAAACCAGACAAGTACAAGTTACAATAAAGGGGCAAATGTTTAACAGATTAAACCAAGTTGGTTCCTGGAGATTTGCTGCCTTGGGACATGATAAGAGGTTTTTGCAGAATATGTGATTTAGTTAAACTTTACTGGACATGATGCAAGGAGTAACCATGGTAATTGTGTGGTCTGTAATGTACAGGTGGTAAGGCTAGATGAAATCTGTCTTGCTTGCTTTTGATCTGTGGTCAACAGAGCGACTTGTTTCAGTAACCTCTCAACCTCAGTTTGGCCAATACAAACTGGGGTCCCAATGTAGGGACGTTGCCCTACATCTTGGAAGTATTGGCACTACAGAAAATACACGCACTGTGCAAATAACATGTCAGCTTTCGCTGTTCTTTTGCATTGGGATGAGGCAGTGGTGAATTATGCCGGGCTGCA